>NW_028227270.1:116715638-117065638 GCF_978045245.1 Mus caroli | reverse complement strand
TGGCTCTGTAATATTGTATAAAATACAACTGTGTTTAAAAACATGATTTTGTACCAATTTATACACTGCTGAATACATGAATGTTTGGATGTGGTGCGTGCGTGCGCGTGCACACGCACACACACACACACACACACAGGAGCTCGAGCGCTCATATGCACACCCCAGAGAAGGAAAGGGAAAGCTGAAATACAGGATGTGAGTAGTGGAGGAGCAAGGAAAGTGTTGCTTCCTGTGTTCTGTGTGTGCATATGCATGTCTGTGGGCACATGTACATGCATGAGCATACATTTAAATAGGGGCCAGAGGTCATCATTCTTAGGAGTCATCTTTCTTTATTTTTATATAGGGTCTCATGCTAAGACCTCAAGCTCACCAATGAGGCTAGAATAGCTGGCCAGAGAGTCCCACAGATCACTTGGTCCTGATATTTCAAGCATATGCCACTATACCTGGCATTTCATATAGGTTCTTGGGAATTGAAGTCAGGCCCTCTTGCATGTGTGGCTAGCACTTTACTGACTGAGCCATCTAACCAGCTCCTGTTTCACTTTTTTCTTCATTCTTCTAGAACAGCCCAGTGATGGCTATTCTTGGCCGTAAACTTCACTACATATGGAATTACTAAAACCCAATCCATTGGGGTTCTAGATTCCAAACCCATGAAGGGATCATTCTTGATTGGATCATTCAAGATGGAAAGACCCACCTTAAATCTGGATCATTTGACCTGGATCAGAAGATCCACTCTAAATATGGGCCACACCTTCTGGAGACAATGTATATAAAAGAACAGAGAAGAAGAAAGCCCTTGTTTTTGCCTGCTTGCCTTCACTCTCACTGACAAGTTCACCCATCCTGCTGCTGAGGCATTCCTTCACTGGTATTAGAAGCCACTTCTTCAGGATTCCAATGTAGACTGAAGACCAGCTGAGACATCCAGCCTCATGGATCAAATAACTATTGGATTCTTGGACTTTCTATTGTATCAGACTAGACAGACTATAGACTTTAAGCCTTTTTAATAAAGTGTACATACAGAGATAGATAGATAGATAGATAGATAGATAGATAGATAGATAGAGTGTGCATGTGCGTGTGC
The DNA here is from genome assembly GCF_978045245.1 of Mus caroli. NCBI lineage: Eukaryota > Metazoa > Chordata > Mammalia > Rodentia > Muridae > Mus > Mus caroli. Next base: position 117,064,536 of record NW_028227270.1, on the reverse strand, counting down.
GTGCGTGTGCGTGTGTGTGTGTGTGTGTGTGTGTGTGTGTGTGTGTGTATGTTGTCATTGCTGTTATTACCCAGGACTTGATGGTAAAATGGTAAGACACTATTGCTGAAAACAGCACATACACAGACATGGAGAAACAAATTGGTTCTTGCCTAAAATTTTCATCCCTACTGGCTAGTTTTCATGGTGCTAAAGAATAATAGGAACCAGGCTTACCCAGTTGCATTAGCAACAGTCTAGCAATACATACCCACCAATGTAATGATGGCATTAATGTCATGGCAGTGACCAACAAGTTTCTGTTTAGACTTAAAGCCTGCTCCCCGCCAGAGCTTGTGTCTCTAGTTGCATACGTAGCAGAGGATGGCCTAGTAGGACATCAATGGGAGGAGAGGCCCTTGGTCTTGTGAAGATCATATGCCCCAGTACAGGAGAAGGCCAGGGCCAGGAAGCAGGAGTAGGTGGATTGGGGAGCACGGTGGGGGGACAGTATAGGGGACTTTCAGGATAGCATTTGAAATGTAAATGAAGAAAATATCTACTAAAAAAAGTACCTAGCAGAACCCCAGGACCACTCAATGAAGCTGAAAGAGTTTTTTGTTTTTTGTTTTTAGTTTTTTCCAACAGTTAAAAGTACTCTACATGCTTTCAAAGTAAGTCATTGTATTTTGCCATTTTTAAATGCCAGCTTTGCTACTAAGTTATGGACAAGGTTGTTGTTCTTATTCTTTTTTTTTCTTATCAGAAATCAATCTATATTTCTATTTCTCACAGAATCCCTAAGTACTGTAGAATACAGTTTGGAAACATGATCTTCCCCCCAGTGTTTCTAGACCTTGCTGTCTATGAAGCTCTCAAATCCCACCTTATAGTGTCTACTCGATAATGAAGGGCTTCATCATCATCATCGTTATTGTTGTTCCACCTCCAAGGCGAGAATTTTCTTCTACCACTGAAGGTCTCAATACCTGCTCCACACCCTCTTCTTATGACATAAAGCCTTCACTGTTACTACTATGTAGTTCAAGGCTTCATTCCTCCACTGAGCTAAAGTACAAATAAGCATGTTCCCCTTTAATTTCCTACATGGTAGAAATATTTGCCTGAGGGTGCTGAGTTAAGCTTGAGGCTGTCCTTTCAGAGTATACAAAGGTGGATCCCTAAACCACACCACAGCAATTCCGGTCCCTGCCCTCTCAAACCTTCTTCAAGACTACACTGACATTGTTCCTCTCCCTGTTTACCTCCCACTGGCACTTAACCATGTCCAAAATCACTCCTGTCTGAAATACCCCTTCCCTTCATCTGCCACGTCCCCCTCCATCTCCATTTGGAGACAACAAATGCTACATTGTGTTCTCATCTCCCTTTCACTTGTCAGTCTGCTCCAACTTGACCGCTGTCCCCTGTCCTTCACCTAAATGTTCAAGTGGATAGCCAGCCAGGCTGGCACTCCTCCTTTGGGTTTAGAAATAATTTATACTTTGTAAAAGTATCGAAGCTTTGAGAACTCTAAAAATGGTTCAGAGATAAAGCTCTTGCCATGCAAGTGTTAGAAGAGGGGTTCGGATTCCTGGAACCATGCCAACGTCAGACACATTAGCACACTTCGAAAATGACTCGTACCGTGTTAGCATCTGTTGGCAATACAGCCATTGTCTGATAAACAAGCCCTTACAATTCCCAAGGCATGATTCAAATCTAAATAAAGTCTCCAGCTCCCTGCGAGTGCTGTAGATTTACAGCAGGAGAAAGCCCCTAGACTTTAGGAGATAGCCCCTAAACTTGCAGCTTTTATATGGTTTGGTAGCACTTGGCAGCTCCTTGTAAAATTCTCACTCAAAGGATTAGATGTTCAAAATCCCACTGGGCTGTTTTTACTGTGGTGAATTTGGAAGGTTTGAGAGAGGATAGATCAGCCATGGGGTTTTCAGAATGCCAAGTTATTAAGGTCTGAACATGGGCTGTGGCAGTGCGAAAGAAATGATTTCCAAACCATCAACAGCCATGAGAAATGGCATCTGATGTGTTCGTCATTTCTTTGCCTTGGCTTCCCTGAGTCTCCTGAATCATCAGGAGAAAGTCTGCCATCAGAATAAAGTACGAGAAAGCCTCTTTCTCACTCTGGTGTTTTTGTTTGTTTGTTTGTTGTTGTTTTTTTCCCCTTTAAAAATATCTTTGCCATGAGAGTTTTTCACTCCTGAGAAGATCCAAATCGATCCCATAAAAAACGCTTAAGCTGAGAAAAAAAAAAAAAAAAAAAAGCTTAAGCTGGGCTTCTCCGAAGATGCTCCCTCATGCACACGACATTGGCCCCGGTTTTGTAACCATGTTTATGATTGATTTATGGAACTTCTACTTGGCAGGTCCCGCTGTTACTGTTAACTACTTACTATAGATCTTTCAACATATCACTCTGGCATGCTGCATTAAAAATAACTTTCCAAGACTGTACAGAACACATAGAGCAATGGGAGTACAGTCAGCCTCGGAGTCCAGGGTCTGCCCTGGAGCCTGTTGTTCACAGGGGCTAGGCAATGAGGAGGAAGAAAGTCGATGCCTTAGAAAACATCCAGATTTGGTGTGTATCTTCAAAGTTTTCTCAAAGAGGAAGTTTCCAGAGAGCAACGAATTTCTTAAAATAAAGAAAATTGAAGGGATGGAATGTGTGTGCGTGTTTGTGTGTGTGTGTGTATGTGTGTGTGTGTGCCCGCCCTCCCGCCCACATGTGTGTGCATATGTAATACTTTCTCCTTTTCTGATAGTGTCAATGCCTTTGGTCCAAGGCCACTAAGATTGGAGCTGCTTGTATTACTCACTGCAGTGCTAAATAGCATTCACTCTGGGGCAACTATGGGGTGCATCAATAGGAAGATGCTAGGAGAGGGCTGATAATGGGCTCAGATATTGGCTGTTTGATTTGAGAACACTCAAAGTCCATTGAGTAATGTCTAAAAGGATAAATCTATGATTAGGTTTCTTAATAAACCTAGTATATGGGAAGATCAGACTAGAGTGCGGATAACGCCCAAACTGTCAGGAAACCATAGTCCATTACAGTGGCAGCAAGTCACAGTGTGTCTGCTCATTCATGCTTACAGGGTCTTCCTCCAACATAGAGTAGGCTTGTCAAGGGGGGATGTTTTGTGAGATAGTTCATATCTCAAGCTGTGTGTGCCAGGCCAGATGGCAGCAAGGATGCCAAGCTGATTAAGAGGACATGAAGGAGATGCCAGGCTCTGCTGTTCTTCCCAACTGTCCCTAAAGTGATGCAGAAGTGGTAGGCCAAATGGAGACAGTTCAGCAACTCCCCTGATAAAACCTCTGGGATAGTAGTTCTCAAGGTTCCCCACCTGTGGGCTGTGACCCCAATCGGGGTCACAGATCAGATATTTACATCATCATTCACAACAGTAGCAAAATTATAGCTATGAAGTAACCATGAACTAATCTTATGGTTGGGGGTCAGCACAACATGAGGACGTGTATTAAACAGTTTCAGCATCAGGAAGATTGAGGACCAATGATGCAGGGACTTAGTAGAACAGCACAGAGTTTTAACAGACTCATCACAGTTCCCCATGGTCGAATACCGAGTTGAAGTCAACCCACAGGGTACTGTCCTCATTTCTATCTGGTCAGTTTGCTTACTATTGAAAGCATGAGACTTGTGAAGGGATATCAGTTATCATTTTCATGAGTAGCATAGACCCTGATAAGCAGTACATGCACAGTAAGTAATTTCCACTCCATGCTCATGCAAAAAAAAAATCCTTATTAAAGTCAATAGGAACCAGAGAGAGGCAGGGAGAGAGATAAAAACAGAGAGTTGGGATCAGAGAGAATAATGGGAGTAAAATGATCAAAACTCAGTATACGCAGGTATGAACTTGTCAAAGAATCAAGAATACTAAACAGATCATAAATACATTAGGTGGTGAATTCTGTCCTTTAAAACCTAAGGCATTAATGATGGCCTGATTCAAATGGGATGATTTTTAATAGAAACTAAAAGGAAGTCCTAAATCTGGACTTGAAAAACATAAGTCCACAAGGACAGGATGGGAAAAACCTGTTTGAAAAGCAACAGGAAGGATATACTTAGCCGGTGGTCTAATTACAGCTAGTAGTGACCATGGAAAAGTTGACGTTCATTTGGAGTATAATAATGGAAATAAGCACCGGGTGGTGGTGGCACATGCCTTTAATCCCAGCACTTGGGAGGCAGAGGCAGGCGGGTTTCTGAGTTCGAGGCCAGCCTGGTCTACAAAGTGAGTTCCAGTACAGCCAGAGCTATACAGAGAAACCCTGCCTCGAAAACTAAAAAAAAAAAAAAAAAAAATGGAAATAAGGAATTTTCAATAAGAAGATAAACATTCCTAATCTTTTTGCACTTGTCTAACAATACATGGCGCCCTGCATTCAGATCTAGATAACTAACAAGCACATTTTAAACATGTTCATTGGCATATAAACGTACATATCTTTGGGGTACAGGATGGTAATTCAATATGTGTAGGTAACGTACAATGATCAAAGCAAAACTGTCAGTCCCACGTCCTGAAGCGTGTAATGCTTCTTGTGTCGGGACGCTTCAGCTCCTCTCCTCTGGATCTTTATGACCACGCCAGGAAGCACTGGGTCTGCAGTCACTGCCAACCTGCAGGATAACACAGCTCGTTCCTCTGGGAACTGCCCTGCAGTGTCTGCATACAGCCACCCTCGACCTGTCTGCCTGGTCTTTGCAACCTCTAGTGACTGTTGTTCCACAATGTGTGGTGAAGGTAAGGTTTTGTGTCCTTGTATGAGTGAGAATATCGTGTCTGTCTTCTTGTGACTTATTCTTTGATCTGATGTGCCTTGATCAGAGAAAAAAGTGGCTGAGAGTCTCCTTCCTCCCTTTAGAAGCCTGAAATGGTTTGCACCAAAACACAAACACAAACCACTGGGAGAGTGATTAGTGGAGTGGTGGACATTTACATGGGCAAAGGTGAGTAAATATAAAATCTGCCTTCAAGTATTTTTGCATCAGCGAACCGAAGTATAACTTTAAGCCAGCTTTTGTGTGTGTGTGGTTAAAAGGTCAATGATGAAAATGGCACATAATGCTTTTATTTACTATTGATTTTTGTCTTCAGTTGTTGTTGTTGTTGTTGCTGTTGTTATTGTTGTGGGGGTGGGGGTGGTGTGGGGGGAGTGGTTTTTCCAAGACAGGGTTTCCCTGTGTAGCCCTGGTTGTCCTGGAACTCTTTTTAGACCAGGCTAGCCTGAACTCAGATATCTGCCTGCCTCTGTCTCCTGAGTACCAGGATTAAAGGCGGCGTGCACCAGCACTGGCCAGCTTACTTACTGATCCCAGACACAGAGAGATTCGTGTATCCCAGGCAGACCTCTTCTCACTTGCTATGTAGCAGTAAAAGGCCTTACATTTAGGTTCCTCCTGTCTCTCCCTCCCAAGTTCTGGGATGACAGGCATATATCACCTAACCCAGAATATGTGGTACTGAGGATGGAACCCAGGGTGTTGTGCATGCTAGACAAGTACTCTACCAACTGAAGTATGACCCCAACTCCAACTCCAGAGACTGCTTTTAACACACACACACACACACACACACACACACACACACGTCGGGCAGGGAAGGTGAGTCACACAGTTACACGGTCACACTCAATTTTCAAGTGAGAGAGCAAATACACCGGAGCTGAAATTCTTCAGGAAAAAGATTTTATCCACAGATAAAATCACTGCAGGCGAGATTCAGATAACGAGGCTGGATAAGTGACTCCTTCAGTGTGGCTTGCAGGTAGTAAAGGTCTATATCATGACATGCTTCTGATATTGTCCCAGATTCTGAATCTGCCCGATGTTTCCAGTTGAATGTTTCCTCTAGATTTTATAGAACAGCGTCAAGATCCATGAACCTTAACTTTGTTCTCAAACAATTCAATTATTTTAGACTTGGCGAATTGATTTAACTTTATGTCTACTACCTACTTATACCTACTTGTATCTTAAATTATTTGCTTGGACATACATATTAAATATTCAACATTATAAACTTGTTTCAATGTCTAGATGAGTTTGTGCCAACCTCTAATTTTGTGTCAAGATTAGATGTACCTTTACAATATACCTCTAGTTTGATAGAGTTACAAGTGTGTGTGTGTGTGTGTGTGTGTGTGTGTGAGAGAGAGAGAGAGAGAGAGAGAGAGAGAGAGAGAGAGAGAGAGAGAGAGAATGTGTGGTTTTGTGGTATATGTCTGTAATTTATGCACCTATGTGTGTGCAGGTGCATGCCCCTGTGTATGTGCATGGAGGCCAGAGGAGGGTATTAGACATCTTGCCTCATTGTCCTCTACCTCATTCATTTGATAAAGGTTGACTTATTGAACCAAGCCCCAATGATCCTCTTTTCTCTGCCCCCAAAGCTCCATAGCACTAGGGTTCGTGGCTATACCCAACTTCCTTATGTGCTCTGAGGGCTTACAGAGCAATCTCTTCTACCTGCTGAGCCCTCTTTCCAATGCCAGCTTCTGCATTCTTACTTTGCTCTCAAAGCCCCCGAAATTCTGCATCCTCCTCTAACTTGTCGATGGAAAGCTGGCCAAGCATCCTTTCTGACAGCGCATGATTATCTCCTCATTCTAAGCACTTTAACCTCTGTTCTTCCATTCCCCTAATGTAAATCTTGAAGGCAACTGGCATTCTTAAACCTCATGTAAACATGTATAACATTTAATAGAAAGCTTTCCTTTCCTCTGGGTTCCCTGAGAAGCAGACCCTGGAACATGGGTTAAGTGTGGATGTTTTTATTTGCAAACACAATCCTAGGTCAGCAAGAAAGAAGGAGGAAGAAAAAGAAATGGTAAAAATGGGATTCTTCCTAAGGTGGAATATTGCACACAGGCCATGGATGACAGAGCCTTGAGGAGGTATCAGGGGAAAGATGCAGGAGAAGGAGTGTGTCTGCTCAGCCCCATCCTCGGCCCACATTTCCATTAGTCAGGGCTTGGCAGCTGTGTTGTTTCCTCATCCTAGGTAGCTGCGCTCAGTCCCTTTGGCACCCATTGGGAAGGCTGAATTCCACACCACACTCTGCAGTATTTATTCAATCCCATTAGTGGTAGAAGAAGCTACATACCCACACCTTCCTGCTCTCTAAGGTAGCACCAAGACTGGCCCACTCTGACTGTCTCTGGAGCACTTGGAACACAGCACTGAAGCTGCCTTCACTGAAGAGTCACTGGAACCTCGCATGCTCTAGGCTGGCTGCTCTGACCATGTCTCTCCTAGGCTCCCAGGTGGGGCTCTGTGACTGGCTCTAGACAGTCTATGAAGTTATATATGTGCTTTTAGATTAAGCACTAAAGGAAGGGTGTGAGTTGTCACATTTTCCCCTTGTGGCAAACCCTAGACACCAGTCTGTAGGAGTAGACGCCCAAAATGAAGGCAGGTGAAGTTGCTGAGACAGGAGGAAAGAGGAGCTGTGTTTACATTTCCTCAGACTGGCTTCACAGCTGCAAAGCAGCAGAGAAAAGGTATCAAGTGGAGGCTGGAGAATCATCTCAAAAGAGGAAATGCAAGGGACTCAACAATAAGAAATGAGAGCCCAGAGTAAGTGCTAGGAACTATGTTCTGCTGGCTATACTGTCTAGGTCCATGTAAATCTTACTGCCATAAAGGAGTCTTAAACATGGCTTTGGGTTACTGTTGTCAGGATAACATTTCTCTCTCTGATGGCAGCCATGACCTCTGCCCACCTTGTTAATGCATTCTGTACCTAAAAGAAAGGCAAGAAAAAAGTGCCTCTCCACTCTACTGTGGTCTCATCAGAAGCATGTACTGGGGGACCTGTCCTCAAATACAACAGAGTCTGAATGCTAAACACAGAATAAAGCCAACTATCCCTGCAGCTGTAACCCAGCTCATACGAGAGCTTAGCCCTGCTCCATTTCTTTCCTATAGCTAGTCAGAGGACAAGTGTTCCTGACTGATGAAGACCTGAGTACTCCATGTCTCACTTTGCAGCGCATAAATGGGAATGACAGAAGTCTCAATGGGCTTTTCCTGACAAACACAAATCAGGATAGATAAAAGGGATGAAAATTAGAAGCAGGGAGCAGCCATTCTTTTTTTTTTTTTTTTTTTTTTTTTGGTTTTTCGAGACAGGGTTTCTCTGTATAGCCCTGGCTGTCCTGGAACTCACTTTGTAGACCAGGCTGGCCTCGAACTCAGAAATCCGCCTGCCTCTGCCTCCCGAGTGCTGGGATTAAAGGCGTGCGCCACCACGCCCGGCTGGCCAGCCATTCTTGCTCATAGGCTTCACCATCTGTTTTATTTGCAGGCAGGACCCTCCTTGCTTCCCTCTGAAGCTCCCTTTTCTAGAAAGGTCAGAGCCATTCCTTCCCATTCATGTGTGGAAATAAACACATGATTCAGTTATCATCCTTCCTCAAACCCCTCCAGCTTACATGCTTTGGGTAACTGATTTTGATCTCTGTGAAGAGTTTGAGATTAAACTGGGAGGAGAGGGCTATCATTTTGACACAGTGTATCATTATCTATTTCAAGAAACAAAGAAAGAAAAGAAACAAAGAAATGAAGAACTTCTAGGTGTGTAAGTGGAAGGTCATCAAGAGTTTGCTGGAGGGAAGGCTATTATTCTCTTTTTCAAATGTTCTTTACCATAGAAACAAAATACTCCTAAGGATGGACCCAAACTTTCATTACATTGGCACATCTATATTTTATGTTCTCAAAAGTTGGAATTCGGAATTTGAAGAGGATTGCCGAGGCCATTTATAAGGAAGGAGCTGAGGCAAAGTGATAAAGACCCACGTGCAGCGGTCTTTATCAGAAATCCCAGCTCCTGGGTTGAAGAAAGCGACAGTGTGCTCATATACATAAGCTAAATATTAAAAGAAATAAAGAAAACTACCATTGTAGGTTCTATACGTCAACCACAGGTATTTAACAGATACTGCCTAGTTAATGTGTCTGTAGAATCTTTACAGATGAGATGATAAAGCTCAGGGGTTGCTCTATAATTTTTCCAAGATCATACAGCGTAGAAATAAACTCAGCATGCCTGGTTTCAAAATGCATCCTCTACCTACTGAGGACAGTTTCTCTAAATAAATAGGCTGTTATCCATAATGCTAAGATCTGAAATCAACCTAGCATCCACCAATGGAAGAAGAGATACTGAAATATAAAACATGGTGTGTACATACAATGTAACTGATTTCATGTCATGTATAGACAGTGGAACACCCTCTGATCTTTGAAAGGAGGAAATTCTATTAATTGTAGCAATATGGAAGAACATGGAGGACAATACTGAGTGAAATACACCAGATGCAGAAAGACAAATGCCATTTTTACTTATGTATGAAATCTTAAAAGGACTCAGTTTTCTTTAAGAGGCTGGGCACTGTAGTATGACCATGTAACAGTGAGCAGGTGGGTGACATACACTGGACGTGGACTTAATTGGGGGTGGTATTTTCTTGTCTTCCTCTTCTCCTTCCTCCTCTTCCTCTTCTTCTTCCTCTTCCTCTTCTACCTCCTTTTCCTTCCTCCTCCATTTCTCCTTCCTCCTCTTCTTTTTTCTCTTCTGCTCCTTTCCCTTCCCCCCTTCCCCTCCCTCTCCTCCTTCTCCTTCTCCTTCTCCTTCTCCTTCTCCTTCTCCTTCTCCTTCTCCTTCTCCTTCTCCTTCTCCTTCTCCTTCTCCTTCTCCTTCTCCTTCTCCTTCTCCTTCTCCTTCTTAGGAGAAGGTCTCAAAATTAGGGGCTGGACCCAGAAGGACTGGGAAATGAATGTGAAGGAGAACATAATGTGAAATTCACAAATAATCAATACAAATATTGTGTTGAAAGAGCACAATGCACAGAAGTAGAAAATCGGGTGCTGGTTATCAAAGGCTGGAGAGAGAAGGGTATCGACAAGGGAAAGTCCATGATGTTGTCAAGAAAGAAGTATGTTCAAGACTTACTGCTCCATGAGCTGACTCAAGTGTGTTGGAGTGCAACATTAGGTTGTACATTTCAAAACTGCTGGGTTTTTAAGTACTCTTACCACAGAATCAATGAGTGTGAGCCAATGGGTATCCTAACTACCTTGATATAACCATTCAATGGGATACATTACTAAAAAGTATAATATTGTAAACTATAGATATGCAGAATTATTTGTCACTTAAAAATACAAACTTGGCTGAGCTCAAAGCACAGGTCTGTAAGCCTAGCTCTCAGGAGGCTTCGGTAGGAGCATCAAGAGTTCAAGGTCATACTCGGTCACATCATGATTTGAAGTCAGACTGGACTCCCTAAGATCCTGCTTCAGCAATCAACAAAAGGTAAAAATTAAAACTGAAGATTTAAGCTAAAAAATAAACATGCTGAGAGGTTATTTATCACGCCACTTTTAAAATACAACAAAACATCACGTGCACAGACTATTAGAATGATGTTTCCGCTGGTGGACAGCTAATGTACCAACAACAATGCAAAAAGTGTTGTCTTAGGGTTTCTGTTGCTACAGTGAAGCACCAGGACCAAAAGGCAAGTTGGAGAGGAAAAGGTTTATTCCATTTACACTTCCATATTGCTGTTATCACCAAAGGAAGTCAGGACAGGAACTCAAGCAGGGCAGGATCCTGGAGGCAGGAGTTGATGCAGAAGCCATGGAGGAATGCTGCTTGCTATCTTGCTCCTCATGGATTGCTCAGCCTGCTTTCTTATAGAACCCAGGACCACCAGCCAGGGATGGTACCACCCACCATGGGCTGGGCCCTCTCTCATTGATCACTAATTGAGAAAAATGCCTCTATGAGATCCAACTGTATGTCATTTTTCTGAACTGAGGCTCCTTCCTGTCTGATGACTCTAACTTGTGTCAAGTTGACACACAAAGCCAGACAGTACAAACATGTTCATGGTATTTTTATAAGACAAATACAAGGATGTTTTGTCAAGGGTACTAGGAAAGTCTGATTATAGTTCTGGGACAACCAGGATATCAATCCTAACCTCACGTTGGTTCCTCGTTCTTTAGCATTATCTTTACCACGTTGTTGCTCATCTACTCAGTGGCTCTGCCCCCTTGGACAAGGAAGCTAACTTATCTGAACCTGTTTCCATGTAGGACATGACGCTGCTGAAATCTGACTCTGGGAGTATAAGGAATGCAGCACAGACCCCCTCATTGTACTACTGCCTGGCAGGCGTGTGGTAACTTCCACACTTCAGTGACTGCTGAAGGGCTAATGCACCTACCTGCCTTTACTGTTTGTCTTAATCTCTTCTTCCTTTCAAGGGTGTTGCACCGAGGAAACAGCCCGTTTACTACAGAGGGTTTCCATCCATGTTCTGATAGTCGACAGCTTCCCTCCCTCCAGCCTCACCAGCCCCTCCCTCCCTGCCAGCTCTTCCCCAGCTAAGCTCCTTCCCACTCTGCTGATTGTCTTCATCAGAAGCTAAGCTCCCCAGGGCGGGAAACCTGTCCTTCTACATATTTGTCAAGTACTGGGTGCATTTAGAGAGCTAAATAAAAAGCAAACAACCACACAGTTGGAGTGAGCTTGTTCAATAAAATGCCTCAGATATTATCTGGAGGCCCCTAATTATTCCAGATCTACAGACAGGACAAACATAAACAGACGACTGCCTCCAAAATAATGGAATGACATCTCTGGCTTCTCTGTTTTGGAAACAGGCAGCCAAGGTGGATGGAGAGCAGAGATGTTTCCTGTCTTCAGCTTTTTGAGAGGTGAGTGGCTCATGCCACTGATCAGAGTTAAAGGGCCAGCTCTGTGCTGAGGACTAGTGTAACTTTGCCTTTCCCGAGAAATAACAACCACAGTCAACCCACTGAAGCCTCTCAGGAAATTCCTCTGGAATGTGCAGATGGAGTGTCACAACTCCTTATCCACGCTGTGTAGCTATGTGGGAGCCTAAACTCTAGGCTCTTAGAATGCACCAGGAGGAAGAGGAGGAAGAGCAGGAGGAGGAAGGATCTTGTTAGACCCAAGTGACCAAAAAGAATGAAAGAATTAGTGAGAGATTTTGAAACATCCAGGAGGTGGAACGTTTTTCTTCTCCTAGCTTTTCAGAAAAGTTGACATGATTGACAACTGACCTGCCATACACATTAGGATACGCAATGTGATGTTTTTAAATACATGTGCATTGTGAAGTGTCTGCCACAGTGAAGCTCACTGGAACTTACTGGCGCAGGGTTACCATTTCTGTGCAGGTTGAGTGGTAACACTTGAAATCATCTGACTTAGGGAATTTCAAGTGTACAGTGTGTCTTTAAATGTGTACTTCTATTTTTACGTGCCTGGGTGTTTTCTTCAATGTATGTCTGTGCAGAGTGCATGCTGTGCCCTCAGAGGCCAGAAGAGGGAGCCAGAGCCCAGAAACTGAAGTTACCCAATTGTTAACTGTCATGTGGGTGCTGGAATCAAAGCCGGGTCTTCTGGAAGAGCAGCCAGTGCTCTGTGTCATCTCTCCAGCCCTTCGATGTATTTTTAACAGTAGTGACCCTTAGAAGTTCAGGAGGTAATTGTCTTATACCTTATAACATCCCTCGATTTTGTCCAATTATGCCTTGAGAACTGGCTGGCTCTCTGCTTTCTCAAGTTCACCTTTGTTACATCCCATATGTAAGGTCATTTGATGCTTTTTCTTCTTCTTCTTCTGAACCTGTTCTAACTCACATAGCATAAGGTCTGCAAGGTCCATCCAAGCATTTGCAAATGTGATTTCCTCCTTTCCTTTCCTTTCCTTTCTTTTCCTTTCCTTTCTTTTGTTTCCTTCTCCTTTCTTTATTTTCTTAGTTTGCATATGTGAGGGGGTAGTGTGCAAGATTATTTGTTTGTGTGCATACATTTAGAAGCTACACATCAATATAAGGCATCTTTCTGATTCTCTAGCTCATTGATTGAGGCAGCATCTCTCACAGCCTAAAGCCTAGCAATTCAGCTTCTCTGGCTTGTCAGCAAGGCTCCAGGACTCTCCTTTCTCGATGTCCCTGGTGTTGGGAATACAGGCCTACGCAGCTATACTTGGCTTCTCAAATGGACACCAGAAAACCCAGACCTTGGTGTTTGTTCAGTAAGCATTCACTGACTTAATTGTCTCCCTGGTCCCAGACTCTCTCCTTTCTCAAGGCTGAATAGTATTCTACTGTGTACAGCTGTAGACTTTACCCTTTCTCAATCCTCTATTAGACAACAGACAACTGGTTTCTACTTCTGTATTACGTTTCTATTGCTGTGATAAAACACTGTGCAACTTATAGGGTTTGTTTGGGGCTTGTGTTGCCAAAAGGATAAGAGCCCATCACCATCAAGACAGTAAGATGGCAGCAGGCAGGCATAGTACTGGAGCAGGCACAGAGAGCTCACGACTTCATCTACAAAGAGAAGGAGGAGTTAACTGGAAAGGAAGCAAGGCTTTTGAAACCTCAAAGCCTGCTGCAGTGACATACTTCCTCCAGCAAGGCCACACCTCCTCACCCTCCCTAAACAGCTACAACTGGGAATCAAGTACCTGTGACCTACAGAGGACATCTCTTTGAAGCCACCCAGCATCCTTCTTGGCTATTGTGAATAATGTTACAATGAACACAGTTCAGCTGCCTATTCAATACATGGATTTAATTTCTTTGGGGTATATAGATGTAGCTTCATTTCTTTTGCATATAGGTACTCTATCCATACATTGTACTAATTCTGGATAATATGGTAGTTTCATTTTTTCACTCCTGTAGGACTCTCCATGGGCTTTCTATTATACATAGACCAATTTGCATTCCCATCCACAGTGAATAAAGATTCCTTTAATTTTACACCCTTTCCAATACTTGTTTTCTTTTAACTTGATGTTAGCTACTCGAAGAGTTGTGAGGTATATCTTGTCATGGTTTTAATTTACATTTCTATGAATATTAATAATACTGAGACTCTTTTCAAATACCTATTGAACAGTGAACTTTTTTGTTGGCGAATTGTAATTGATTCTCTCTGCAGCTGAGTTGTATGAGCTCAGTACGTATTTTGCATGTAACGCCCCCGCACCCCAGGAAAGGTCTGTAAATACTGCCTCCCGCCCTTGTCTCCTCATTCTGAAGATAGCTCTCTGTGCTGTGCAGAAGCCGGTTCAGCTTGCACATTCCTCGTGCCTCATTTTTATTTTACTCTGTCTTGATTTTGTATCCAAAAACGTACTTCCAAGATCAATGTGGAGAAGTTCTTCTCGTGTTTTCTTCTTTAGAGTTTTAGGGTGTACACTGGGATACTTAGGTGCTTTACATAGTCTGTGTTATTATGGAGATTTGAGGGATTCCACTGTTGTGCCTCCTCCTCTCTCTCACATTCTCAACACCATGAACTGTGTCCTTTCCGGTTGGCTATTGTCTTATTCTTTCTTTTTGCTGGTGTCAAAGATCTCTGGCGTATACGTGTAAGTTCATCTCTGGGCTCGCTGTTGTGCACTGCAAGTCTAACTGCTTGTTCTTATACCAGTTCCGTATTACCTTAATTGCTATGGTTTTGCAATGTAGGTTGAAATGAGAAAATATGACACCACCAGCTTCTATCTTTTGCTCAAGATTGTTATAATTATTCCAGTGTTCTTGTAATTCTGTACAGCTATTAGGATTTATTTTTCTATTTCTTTTTTTTTTTTCTTAATGTGCATTACGACAAATCCATGGGTCACAGGTTAACACTAACACTTCTGGGGACCTATGAACATGGTATATTTTTCAATTTGTGTTTCTTTGGTTTTCTGACCTCTCATCTGTATCTAAACTCTTCCAGTTTAAAGATCTTTAGTGTGAACCGGGCGTGGTGGCCACGCCTTTAATCCCAACACTTTGGAGGCAGAGGCAGGCTGATTTCTGAGTTCGAGGCCAGCCTGGTCTACAAAGTGAGTTCCAGGACAGACAGGGCTACACAGAGAAACCTTGTCTCCAAAAAACAAAACCCGAAAGAAAAAAAAAAGGAAAAGATCTTTATTGTGCTTAGTTAAACTTATTTTGAAGCACTTTCTTCCTTTTGATATTATTATCAACTGGGTCATTTGATTGTTTTTAAGTGGGGGTGGGATGCACACAAGCCATGTGTGTGGAGCTGACAGGAAACTTTCTGAAGTCTCCTTCCACACTGCTGATCAGGGTCTCTGCTGTTGTTTCTGTGGCTCTACATAACCTAGGACAGCTGGCCTCCAGACAATTCTATTTTTACATGAGTTTCAGGGACTGAAGCTAGATTGTTACAGTGAGTTGTAGCACTCACTGAGTCACCTCACTGGCCCAAAGGGGCATTTTAAATTTCTTCTTTGACTAGTTTGAGCCATTAGTGTATAAAAATGCGTTTGGTATGCTGATTTTCTGTGTGTGGCGTCGGAGGTATGGGTTCCTGTGGCTGTGCATGCTAGTGCAGGTGTAGGGGGTTTATATATGAGGTGTGTGTGTGTGTGTGTGTGTGTGTGTGTGTGTGTGTACATCACAGGTGTATTTCCCAGAAGCCAGTCACGTTGGCTTTTGATATAAAGTCCTGTCGTTAGGCTAGATCTCACCGAGTAGGCTAAGCTGGCTACCAAGAATCCCTAAGGATCCCCATGCCCACCTCTCCAGCAGCAGGGTTCCAAGTGCACACCACAGAACTCAGCTTTTCTTTGTTGATTTTACTATTCTTCAATTTACTGAATTTGTTTTCCAATTCTAACATGTTTTGGTAAAGTCTTTAAGGGAAGTGCATGTATATGTGTATGTATGTAAGCATATACGTGTGTGTGTGTGTGTGTGTATTTGTGTTAGCTTTCCGTTTTGTAACAAAATGCTGGGGGGGTGCGGCAGTTAAAAGAGATAAAGATTTACTTTGGCTCCCATTTTCAGGGCAATCCCACTTCAATCCCATGGGCCTTTGATGACATAGGATATCACAGCAAGGAGACAATGACAAGAAAAGCCATTCTACTCCTGGTATTTAGAAGGTAGAAGAAGCTCTTCTGGGGAAAGCTGTGGCCCCCAGGACACATTCCCTAGTACTCACTTCCTGCAGCTAGGGCCTCCTCACAAGCTCCTATCATCTCCTAGGGGGTCCATCAAGTTTACCTGATAAGGTCAGAAGCCTCACCCCGCTCCACTCCCCACCCTCCAAATCTGCACACTGCTCCAAGGAGGGATCAACACCTTCAGAACATGAGTCTTTGCAGACAATCCAGATCCGAACCATAAGAATATTGCTGTCATCGAGAGCAACATTTTTTATTAATTTATTTAATTATAACCCCGTGTGAGTACATCCCACAGGTATGGATGAGGAGGTTTGGAGCTTGAGGCAGCAGCATTGTGAGCTTCCTGATGTGGATAAGTGAGAATCAAACTCTGGTCTTCCAGAAGACAGTATGCACGCGTAACCACGGAGATATCTCTCCACAGAAGACAGTATGCACGCGTAACCACGGAGATATCTCTCCACAGAAGACAGTATGCACGCGTAACCACGGAGATATCTCTCCACAGAAGACAGTATGCACGCGTAACCACGGAGATATCCCTCCACAGAAGACAGTATGCACGCGTAACCACGGAGATATCTCTCCACAGAAGACAGTATGCACGCGTAACCACGGAGATATCTCTCCACAGAAGACAGTATGCACGCTTAACCACGGAGATATCTCTCCAGCTCCCTGGAAACAAAGCGTTTCTTTTTTCCTAATTGACATACCTTTTATTTCTTTTTCATGTGTGGTTATTTTGGCTAGAACTGACAGCCAACATCATACTAAATGTTAAAAAAAAAAAGAAACAAAAAAACAAAAGCCTCAAAACATAAGCATCACTTTGTGGCTATAAAACTTCAAGAATTTTTCTGAGTGGGAAACAAAACTCTTTACATTCAACCCAGCAGAGGCTCTGGATCTGCTTCTGCAGAACACAAGGACGCACACCATTATGAAGTGTTGTCAACAGAAGGGTGCATAAGAGGGGAGTCGGTGAGGGGAGAGTGCAACAGACAGCAAGGGCTTCTAGGGTTGTGTAAGGACAAACTCCCGTTCTTTTCAAAAGCGAGCATGGTAAGAGAGAAAGCAGCAATAAGTGGTGTTGTACAGTAAAGCAGAGATACAGAAATGCAGGCTCAGAAAAAGAAATTGGCATTTTTTCTAACCCCACAAACCAGTCGCTGATAGGTTAGACTCTGCATCTCTGTTGTTCATTTCTTCCAGTCATTTTCAGGAGCCATCACACACACACACACACACACACACACTCCACCTAAGCCCCACTTGACACACACTCCTTTTCCCACACCAGTACACCAGTAGGAACTTAATGGTGTGCAAGGTCTAGAAAGTCGGCTACCCTCATATAATAAACGTGAGAATCAGGGCTCTAAAAGACTCACTAACCAGCGCAAGTTCACAGTCTTGAAAATGGTACAGAGAAGACTGGAGCCCTGGTTTTCCCTGTTTTCAGATCCTGGGTTCAAAAGTGATAATTATCTTACAATGTTTCCGTCTTGGACTCATGAATAGGGTTTTTGTGTTTGTTTGTTTGTTTGTTTGTTTGTTTTTCGTTTGGTTTTGCCAGGATTCCGTTCATTTTTGGCTTTTTGGACTCCTCATTAGTTGGGCACTGGTTCATCTTCTGCCCTACCTCTTCCCACTACATCTCTCTCTCTCTCTCTCTCTCTCTCTCTCTCTCTCACACACACACACACACACACACACTACCACTTCTGTACATACAGAATCTGGAGGGCTGCCCATTTCATCCTCACCTCTGTGTCTTTATTCAGACCGTTGTCCTCCCTTAGAGAACCTCCCCTGTCACCACCCAGGTGTACAGTCTGTGACTGCTTTGAGGCAGACCCTGAATTGATATACTGAGTGCTTCATTATAAAAGAGTACTCTATTATGATTCTCTTCAGTTGCCCTCAGATCATTAACCCACACAACAAAATACAAAGTAAACCTCTGCTACAGTTGTTCGTTTTGTTTTCTTGCCAACTACTTCTTGATATAAAGAGAATTTCCTGGTATCCTTGGACGACATTAAGTGTACTGCAGGCCCTCCATGACATCTTGATTACCGACAAAATACCAAAGAACCAGAATATGAAGTACAAAATGTGAAGACTTGGAGGTTAAGATAAAATTAGTAGTCAAAATAAAAGTCTATCCGATGTGATAGAAATTTAAGCAGCAAAGCTGCCAGGCAAACTGGATTGAAAAGGCAGAAACAGACCAGAAGCAGATTAGCTCCCCAACTTGGAGTGCAGAGCTTCTACGGAGCCTCTGGCTCTCTACAAAATGGGTAAATTACTTCTTACAACTTCCACACAGGCTCCTCAAGAAATGCTTGGTAGTGTCTGCGAATGGAACCTTACTTGGAGTTTTTGTGGAAGAATATGGTTCAGGATTCTGTTCATATTCTGTTTTCTAGACTTAATGAGCATCTCGTCAGAACAGAAGGTTGTAGTAACTGTGGCTGGGAAATAACAGAGGTCGGGAGCTCTGCTCTTGGAGAGTTCAGGTGTGTGCAGCTGGGGGAAAGTGGTGTGCTTCCATGGGTCACTCCCAGAGCAAAAGGTAAAGACAGCAAGTTCATGCAGAGGTGATGCAGATCTCAGAGAATAAAAAGAATGAAGTAAAAGGTTTTCCGAACTGAGTTAGCAGAAGAGCTGAACTTAATGTCATGGGGAGAAAGGCACAAATGACTCAGTGTGTGCAAGATGGCAGGGACAAAAGAAAGAGCCGTCTCCCTACATAAGGAGGCTGTGTCACTATGACGAGTGGCCTGAACAGTCCTAGATGAATGACTGGACACAGAAAGTCATTGCCCCGAGCCCAAGAATGGGTTTGTGGTTGGACAAAAAGAACAATGTTTTGAGAATTGTTTATTCCATAAAACAAGAAAGCTTTCAGTGTGTCCAGTTGCTCTTGAACAATTAGTAGAAATAAAAAAAAAATACTCGTAAAAGGTATCACATTGTAAAAAACCAACAAAAACAAAACAAACAACAACAATAAACAAAACAAGGTAGCTTCTTACTCCCCTACTGAAGGACATCAGAGAAACCATTTTTCAAAAAGAAGGAAGGAAAATCCTAGGTGCTCATGAGGAAAACTGTAGGCTCTCAGATCGCAGCTCAGTTTCACATCACTACCTGAATTCAGAGATTAGGGGGTGTATTTCCTGTGTGCTACATTTTGGGGTACACAGAACTTGCCATTATGTATGGTCTACTTAAGAAGACCCTGAGGCTTTTCAGCGGTGAGCCCTGAGTCTAATCATACATATGCATTGTAGATGTAGATGTACAAGATGTTTGAATACATGAATTATACCTTATCCAGTGGAGTATCACCCCATACAGTATTGATTTCTACAACCTTCAGCTATTGAGATCAGCATCACTTACCCAAGACAAAACCAAAACAAAACCAAAACAAAACTCCTGGATTCATCAGAATACTTGTTCCCAAAACCTACAGAGCCATAAAACGAAAACACCCAGATCAGTGGAGTAAGTATTTTCTAATAGTATTTAATTTCCCTCAGACCGCTGCTAGGGGCCTAGCACGCTGCTCTATAGTATGGACCTTTGTTAGGGTTGTATTTCCCACCTGTGTGTGTGTGTGTGTGTTTTCTAGCAACAATCGGCCTCTGTGCCAATGAAAGATCCTGACAGAATGTAAAAGGTCACAGAAGCCCTGAAATTGGCAAGATAGATGTCACTGTTAGCAGAACTAGCTTCACTGATTTAGAAAAATAGAGGTGCACAATGCTCTGGCCACTCCTTGAACCCGTGTGTCTGCCAATGTTTTGGCTGTTCCTTGAACCCAGGTGTGTGCCCACTGCTGCACCTCACTGCCAGGTGTTTGTGATATTGGGTGCTGAGAAAGAATCGGAAAATCTCCCCAGCAACCACAGCCCGGCCAATCCTGAGTTGCTACACCTGCACCAGACTCTTTCCTTGTACCCCTCCCATACCCATTTCTTGAGAATAGACATTGTTTAGGTCTATTCTCCTTTCCCCCCTGAGGGCGTATAAAAACTGAGACCCCTGCGTGGGATATGAGTCGTCCCCAGAGCTCTGGCTTTCCCCGAATAAAGCCTCACACACTCGTTTCTGTACACTTGGGCTGTATCATACCTTTATGGGAAGTTGTAATTTAATGTCCATTTTCTCAAGTTTTTTCAGGTACTTTGCCCTTGGTGTGTTCTAGAATGCCTCTTTTTAAGTCATATACACAAAACACTTTTCCTCTTTAAAAAAAAATTTATCAAAGTTAAAAAAAAATACAGGTTGTAAGTAACATTTTTCCAATTGAACTTTTCCAAAGCAGTTTATAACCGCTAAGCCAGGTGCATCCAGAAACGCCGTTTTTAACGTTCCATAGACTGACACCCACACATTTCACTTGAGAACGGCACAGCGTTAAAATTAAGTGATTTATATTAACAATATGTATTCGTTTTGTCAGGATCAGTTTCTGAGTTTGCAGAATCAATTGGCTTAGGTAACTGACCGAGGCAATTAGACACATGTATTGCCATGTAGGCATACACTCGTGTGGCCTTTAAAAATAACATGTCACTCTTCACCGACTGAACAAATGAATGCATATCATGAGGGAGATAGCAGCCTTCGCTGCTGCTGCCTCTGTCTTGTCAAGATGCGCCCTCTATGGCTTCAGGAGCTCATCCCCCGCCCCTTAAGATTGCTTTACAATATCAAGTGCATAGTGGTGAGCCTTGTATGAGTTTATACATGTCACATACATGTATGCAGGAGTCCACTGGGCACCAGATCCTCTGGGAATGGAGTTATAGGCAGTTTTTGTTAGTATTCTAACTAAGCTCCACCCCACAGTTACCTGACAATAGCCAGGTAGGCCTGACCCACTATAAAAGGGGATGCTTCCCACCACCACCACCCCCCTTCTCTTCTTGCTCTTCTCTTGCTCCCTTGTTCTTCCCTTCCCTGCTCTATCCCCATTTCCTTCCCCTTCCCCCACATCCTCTCCTCTCTCTCTCTCTCTCTCTCTCTCTCTCTCTCTCTCTCTCTCTCTCTCTCTCTCCCTCCCTCCCTCCCTCTTTTTTTCTCTCCCTTAGTTCTAGGAATTAAAATCAGCACCAGGCAAATGTTTTACCACTGAGTTGCCCTAGCTTCTATTTTTTTTTTTTTTTAACTATAAAGCTATCTTAAATATATCTCTCTGGAAATTTCCTCTAAATTACTCAGGAGTCAGGGTACACATGTTGGCATTGAAAACCCAATATCTGTGATTAAGGAAATGTAACTGACACCTACTAGAATATTGGCCACTCCTCTCTTCTGGTAAATGGCTAGTCCTCCCACAGGTGTGGACTGCTGGCAGCCAGATCTCTACCATGGGATCCTATCCCCTTACAGTTAGCTGGTCAAAGTGGACAATCAAATTACTCTAGATAGCCTAGTTCTCATCCCAGGTTACTTTTGCCCCCTAGGAACACTGGCAGTATCTGGCAGATTCTTTGTTAAGTCAGTGGGGTCAGAGGAGTGACTAGTAGCAGTATCTGTAGATACTTGGTTAAAAGTCAGTGGGGTCAGAGGGGTGGCTGGAAGCAGTATCTGTAGATACTTGGTTAAAAGTCAGTGGGGTCAGAGGGGTGGCTGGTAGAGACATCCAGTGACTATAAGTCAAGGATGCTGCTAAATACTCTATAATGCACAGCATAGCCCCACAGCAAACAATGATCTGACCTAACACATCACAAAGTTTCAGTAATGCAAATCCAGTTGATGAGAATGTCTGGCCCTCATCACACATGCAGGAGAAACGGGCAAAGCCACCTACAGAGAAGATGTGGAGAGAGGAGCTGAAGTTAGAGACAGTTTTCTGATTCCTCCTCTCTTCCTCTACCCAGCCCTTAAGAAGTACAGAAGATTCAGTCTAGGGCCTCAAGCATATGAGAGCCACACTCTATCACTGAGCTGCTGCCCCAGGTTTCCTAAGTCCCAATTTCAGCTCTTTCGGCATGTTTGTTTTTCCTTCCTTTCAACAAAGAGTAATGCAGCATTCTGCTCTTTAAAGGTACACAACCTAGAAACAATTCAGAGCAGAAAACACCCAGTTAGAAGACAGGGTGGGGGCTGGTGAGATGGCTAAGCGGGTAAGAGCACACTGACTGCTCTTCCAGAGGTCCTGAGTTCAAATCCCAGCAACCACATGGTGGCTCACAACCATCCGTAGTGAGATATGACGCCCTCTTCTGGTGTCTAAAGACAACTCCAATGTACTTACATATAGTAAATAAAATCTTTAAAAAAAAAAAAGAAGAAGAAGACAGGGTGGACCAGTCCTAGCACTCAGAACGTAGAGGTAGGAGGATCAGGAGTTCAAGGCCAGTCTCAGCTACAGAGAAAGTTTGAGGGCAGTTTAGGATACATGAGAGATCCTGTGAGAGAAAAACAAAAAGGAAGAAAGGAAGGAAGGAAGGAAGGAAGGAAGAAAAGACAATAATAATCCAAACAAAGCCAGGCTGCTAAGTACTAAGAGACAGGTAATAACAGGGTGTTTTGAGACCCCAGAATATTAGAATTTCACTGAGCTAGGAGAGGTAAGGAGAGAGTCCTATAAGGTGTGACATCTACACCGAGAACTCAAGCAAACAGGGAGAAAGCATGGCTAAGTAGGAAGACAAATGTGTTGTTTTTTAAAAAGACCCCAACCATTCAATTTTACCAAAGGAAGACTCAAGAGTGAGACACTAGGGTAAAAGCCTGCTAGGTCAGAGAGGCGGCGAGAGCACCCAACCTCCAAGTGATGTCCCAGGAGGGAAAGGTCCTCCTCCTTCTCCACGGGGTCTTAAAAACTCTTCACCTCAAAGCCCCTCCTTTCTGTTTACTTATGCTCACCCCCTGTTAGCTGGTCATTTGCTCCACCTCTTGACTTATGGTTGACTTTATTTAGCTCTTGGATTAAAGGTGTGTGCTAGGGCTGAGCCACAGCACAAGTAGTTGTTTACAGTCAACAGGAAGCTCTTGGGTTAAAGTGAGTGTGAGTGTGTGTGTGTGTGTGTGTGTGTGTGTATGTATGTATGTGTCTGGATGTGTGTTTGTATGTGTGTCTGGGTGTGTATCTGTGTATGTGTGTGTGTATGTGTCTGGGTGTGCATCTGTGTGTGTGTGTGCCATGTTCCTCCACATTTCCACTAGTGGCAGCAGCGGCAGCCATTGAATGAGTCCTCCTGGGTTCACCAGCAGCCATGAGGCACGCTACATCAGCTTCATTGGCAGTGGTGGTGATAATAACAAAGGATACCTTTGCACTCCACTCAGCAGCACAGCACTCACAGTCAGAACTGTTTGCCAAGGCTGACAAGCATCATTTTTACACTTCTCCAGCCTAGCTGTATGCAGCTCTAAGTCTCTGGGGAAACATATTTTTAACACTCCCAGTTATCATATTGTCTGTGTTTTAAATATCTTCTGACTGGACCCTGAAATAGCAACTGAGTCAGAAAGTAAGATGGGGTAGAACAGGGTTATGGTAAGACATTTGGTTCAATAGGCAACTCGGCCGCAGACAGTGCAAGCTTGCATTAAGAAATGAAGAGCAGTGGAGTCCCCAGAAGACTTAAAGACATATGAAAGATTGAACACAGAGTCTTCCGCACACACGTGCTGGACCACCAAACTACATCCTCAGTGCAAGGGGTTTTTTTTTTTGTTTTGTTTTTTGGGGTTTTGTTTTGTTTTGTTTTTGTTGTTTTCAAGACAGGGTTTCTCTGTGTAGCCCTGGCTGTCCTGGAGCTCACTCTGTAGACCAGGCTGGCCTCGAACTCAGAAATCTGCCTGCCTCTGCCTCTCAAGAGCTGGGATTAAAGGCGTGCACCACCACCGCCCAGCCTCAGTGCAAGGTTTTAAGTAGATGTATACTTTATAAATCCCTATCTCCATGATCGTGTGAAATGGTAGTTTTAGAATCCTTGTTTAGAAAACAAAACAAAAAATAAAACCCCACTTTTCAAAACATCCAGAAGAGCTGGTACTAAATCCTTGTCTTTTCTTTTTGTTTCTAAGACAGAATCTCACTATAGATAGCCTTGGCTGACCTCCAACGGATAGAGATCCATTGTCCTTTGCCTCCTGAATGCTGGCATTAGAGGTGGTTACCACCATGCCTGGCCTCAGTGCAAGGTTTTAAGTAGATGTATACTTTATAAATCCCTATCTCCATGATCGTGTGAAATGGTAGTTTTAGAATCCTTGTTTAGAAAACAAAACAAAAAACAAAACCCCACTTTTCAAAACATCCCATGTACTCAGCACTTTTCAGTGTTGGAAGCCTAACTGTAGATCAGACTGATATCCCTGCCTTCGTGGACTCTAACATTCTAGTTGGCAGGCGGAGAACAAGTGAGAAAAAAATCATTTACTGTTTAATAAAGTAATGGAAAGCAAATGGGCAGAACACTGACAGAATGTTGCTTGAGGAGAAGTAGGAAGAGCTAGCTGTGTGAAAATGCTCAGGGAGGAAGTGGAAGTTGGTAGTTACAGAACCCAAAGGAGTAGAGATGTCTTAGGTGGTTAAAAGCAAGATTCTAGGGCCTGAAAAACTAATGTGTTTGGACTGTACTCATCAAGAAGCAGACAGTACAGCCGGGCGTGGTGGCGCACGCCTTTAATCCCAGCACTCGGGAGGCAGAGGCAGGCGGATTTCTGAGTTCGAGGCCAGCCTGGTCTACAGAGTGAGCTCCAGAACAGCCAGAGCTATAAAGAGAAACCCTGTCTCGAAAAAACCAAAAAAAAAAAAAAAGAAGCAGACAGTACAAGACAGGTTGGTGAGCCTGCGAGGTTAGCAGAAGCAACGCCCTGTGGATTATGGGCCTTGTCTTTCCCCCCCCAATACAAAATATATGCAGATGCATGGAAATGATCAGACTCGTTTTTGGGAAGACAATGGATTTAGAATATAGAGGGGAAGACTGTTGGGAAAGCGCAATAGAAACTTTTACAGTGGCCCAGGAGTGGGGACGCTGGCCTGGATTAGTGCTCACTCGTGTTCTTTCCTTAAATTCAGTTTCTTCCTTTGTAAGGTGAGAATGGCTAGTAAAAACAGATCAGCCAACAGTTCCTCCCAAGTGCTCAGCTATGAGGAAGACTCCGATATGCTGCCACCTGTCAAGACTCAAAACATGCGTAGGTTTGATGTATTTACCGCCTACCTACTTCCCCTTCGTCGGGTTTCACAGCAGCAGGAACTAAGAACATCTGTAGCCTTGCAAACCACTGAACCAATCAGTGGCTCTAGAGCTGCTTCGCCATGGATAGCTCTTGTTGCTTACCTAGTTGTTTATTGACGGGGTTAGGTAGGAATGTAAGAACCGAAAATGGGCGGAGTTGTTTGTGGTCAGGCTCAATCTGGAAAGGTTTGTTCAGTTTAGGTGTTTGATTTTGCTTCTTTTTGGTTGCGGGGCTACTGGGCCCGTACTGAGAACAATGTGAAACTTCCGTGCAAAGGACCCTTGCTGGCCTTAATGTTAGTGTTTGTGTCCCAGTGCCTTTATGTTTCTTGATGACTGTCTCTTTGATGAAATACTGTTCATTCAAAACAACATGGTATAATTCAGCTATACACATAATATTCAAAGGGTGGTGGCAAACTAATTACTACTGTTCACTTTAAAAATGGCCTTCTCATGTCTGTTCAAAAGTATGTGTCATGACTCTGATACCTTAAAACCTGGTAATTGGTAAATGTTTTTCTTTTTTCTTTCTTTTTCCTTTTCCTTTTCCTTTTCTTTTCTTTTCTTTCTTTTTTTTTTTTTCTTCTTTTCTTTTTTGAGATAGCATCTATTTAGCCCTGGCTATCCTGGAACTCACTCTGTTGATCAGGTAAGTTGGCCTCAAACTCCCAGAGATCCCCTGCCTCTGCCTCATGAATGCTGGGATTAAAGGTGTGTGCCACCACTGCTTGGCTTGATGGCACCTTTTTTGTTTTTTATTTTAATTAATTAATTAATTAATTAATTACTTTTCCACTCTACATCCTACTCATTCCACACCTCCCAGTCACCCCTCCCCTTCTCTCCTGAACACTCCCCCCGCCCCGCCCTCCCCCCCCCCCCCCAGTTATCTCCCCACTCTGGCACATCAAGTCTTTGTGAGACTAGGCTCATCATCTCCCACTGAGGTCAAGGCAGCCCAGCTAGGCTTTCAGAGACTGAACCACCGACCAAAGAGCATACACAGGCTGGACCTACCTCTCTGCACATATACAGCAGATGTGCCACCTAGTCTTCATGTAGGTCCTGTACAACTAGAGGGTGGCTATCCCAAAAGCTATTCAGTGGTACCTTCTTAAGACAACAGCTGTAGCCGGGCGTGGTGGTGCACGCCTTTAATCCCAGCACTCGGGAGGCAGAGGCAGGCGGATTTCTGAGTTCGAGGCCAGCCTGGTCTACAAAGTGAGTTCCAGGACAGCCAGGGCTATACAGAGAAACCCTGTCTCAAAAAACAAACAAAACCAAAAACAAACAAACAAACAAACAAAAAAAGACAACAGCTGTTTTGGGAAAAAAGTCAGTGATGCTCTCTATTAGATAATCAGGTTTAATAATTTTGCACTTAATTTTTTTCTTATAATAATTTATTTGGCCTTCAACATGCCTTATCAACTTAAGGTTATATGTAGCTTTATTTATTTATTTAAACATATTCATGTGTATATATGTGCATTCACCTTGTATGAGAAAGTGTCTCTCACCCACCTGGAGCTTACCAAGAATGCTAGACTGGCCAAACCTAGGGGTCCTGGAGTCCCACCTCCTTAGTGTTGGGATAACAAGCATGTGTCATCGTGCCTGTCCTCCTCACAGGGTTCCTAGGGATCAAACTTGGGTCCTTGTGATTGGTTGGTAAGTACTTGTCTTAGTCAGGGTTTCTATTCCTGCACAAACATGACCAAGAAGCAAGTTGGGGAGGAAAGGGTTTATTCGTCTTACACTTCCATATTGCTGTTCATCACCAAGAAAGTCAGGACTGACACTCAAGCAGGTCAGGAAGCAGGAGCTGATGCAGAGGCCATGGAAGGATATTCTTTTCTGGCTTGCTTCCCCTGGCTTGCTCAGCCTGCTCTCTTATAGTACCAAGACTACCAGCCCAGAGATGGTCCCACCCACAAGGGGCCTTTCCTCCTTGATCACTAATTGAGAAAATGCCTTACAGTTGTATCTCATGGAGGCATTTCCTCAACTGAAGCTCCTTTCTCTGTGATAACTTCAGCTGTGTCAAGTTGACACAAAACTAGCCAGTACAGTACTTTACCAACTGAACTATTTTATCAGTCCTACTGTTTCATATAGCTTTAAATAGCTATCTTCTTCCTCCTCAGAGAGGTCTGCTGTTCAATAACATACCTCCTTAAAATAAACCCTTTGTGGAGTGCAGAAATGTTAAAAAAAAAAAAAAAAGTCACAAGTGTCACAATTGCTGGACAGTTGCCCGTGCTTGTAATTCTAGCCCTTGGAAGGCTGAAGCAGGAAGGTAGAGAATTGGAGGCCAACCTTCATGGCCTGATCCTGACTCAGAAACAAAGGAAAAGAAAAATAAATCCCTAAAAACACACATCCTTTAATCTGAATTCTTCAATTATGAAAAAGCATTCTTCCAAGATTTGCTTTGAGGAGCAACTGTCCAGCTGTGCTTGAGAGTAAAGTTTGAGTGAAATCCTAAACCTTTATTAAATCAACTGTGTTTGCAGATCACATGCAAGAAACACCAGTTCTCCATCAGAGAGCCATGAGAAAATCGTTTATTTAGGCCACAGGGTCTTAAACCATGGGTTGAACTCTGTGTGGAACTGCCTAACCAAATGTAGAAGTTGTAGAAATTTTGACAAAAGTTAAAAAAAAAAGTCTGAATGTGCAAGTATCAAAAATCAATTTAAAATTAGACACAGTGTGACGAATAAAAGAGTCTCAGCCTGTGCTTGCCTGTGTTAAACCATACATATGCAATGTAGCCTGGTTGGTTGGTTGGTTGGTTTGGTTTGGTTGGTTTGAGACAGGGTCTGTCTGTGTAGTTTTGGCTATCTAGAACTTACTATGTGGATCAGGCTGGCCTCAAACTCACAGAGATCCTGCTGCCTCTGCCACCCGAGTGCTGGGATTGAAGCTTGTATCACTGTGCCCAGCCAGCCTTGTCTACGTGTGCACACTTCCTGGTATATGCCAAATGAGGGCTGCCCCAAACACCTCAGCTCAGAAGGGGGACCAGTGTATTTACAAAGTGCAGTGTCTTCAGTGTGCATACAGCGTTTTCTGCTGTTGTAGGAATCATGCTTTAATTGTGAAAACAGAATCTTTCAGCATTCTCTACCACCTTTCATCATCATTAAGTATCAAATTAATGTATCTTTGGGTCGTATTATTAGAATGCTTGATGATAAAACTTAGGAACTGAGTTTTAGATTTGAGTTCATACCAAAACATTGAGTGCATTTTAACATGGGATTAGGACAGAATTTTCAACACTTCTGAGATGGTTCCAGCTATACACCTGTCATGTAGTATTACATACTTATAAAAGGCAGTGCTCTCAGCAATGTTGATCATAAAATCAAAAACATCAGTCGACTCTGAAAAATGTTGAAGATACTCTTTGGGCTGTACTATCAATTTGAAGCACATTCATGTCATTAGTATGCAGGTTTGCTTTAATCTTTTAATAAATGGTAAATTTATATGTATACCAAAAATTGTCTTAAAATAAAATTCTTTATATTTTATCTGTAAATGATTTGCAAACTTGTTTTATGTACGAGTTCCATAAAAATTTGTCGGGTAAAAAAGGGCTACTAGTGGGAAAATTTTAAAAAGCTAGTTAGGTGAGGTGGTGGGTCTCTATACATTTGAGGCCAGCCTGATCTACAAACCAAGTTCCAGGCTAGCTAGGGCTACATAGTGAGACCTTGTCTCAAAACTGAGATAAAAACAAAACAGAACAGAATAAACAATAAATAAAAAACAAAAACAAAAACAGAAGCTGGGCTTCCTCAAGGCCCTTTTGGATAGGCATACTTACCCATCTTTTCAGGAACACTGGAGATTCTAGTAACAGCTGAAGAAAAGCAGACTTGGAGGGGAAGCGCCATGAGAAGTGTCCCCTCTGCTCAAGGCCTAATAACCCTTTCCCCCATTGGGCAGTTGTCATTTCCTGTACCTGATTGGCTAAATCCTTCAGTAGTTGAAGAACTGCTTCCAAACTGCCTCAGGTTTACTTGTGCTTCCACTAAAAGGTGATCCGCAGGCAGCGAGTCTAAGACCAGCATTACCACATTCATCCTCCACTCCCGGAAGCTGCAGGGTGTAGTCGGGGATCTCACTCCCCATTCAAGTTGTATCCTTCTCACGACTGAATGGGATACATTGTTTGGGGTTGCAGTTGACACATTTGCAACAATAAGCGACAGAAAACAAGTCCAGAAGACTTTAGATCTTATCTTAAGGACTCTGCCAGTTTGTTGGTGAGTCATTCATCCTTTTATCACTTGGCTCAGCCAACTGTCACATGTTAGACAACTTTATGGAATACAAGCTCCCAGTCTCCTCAGAAGGCTGATTGAGCAGATGCAGGCTGTCTGTAGCTATGCCAAAAGGAGGACATATGTAGCACTGTGGTTATTGTTTCAGACAATTCCTGGGTGATACAATTTCCCTTTACCCTGTTGCTGCTGCAGACCCTCTGGGTCCCTTTGTCTGCGAGAAACTGGGTCTCTAGTTGCAGGTGGGCAAGGAGTGGGCGAATGACAGACAGATGCACACAGGAAATTGTGTAGAATATGAATGTATTGTCACAAAATGAACACCAGTCTTATATAATACAGAAAATAAAGGGGGTAGGAAGTCACAGCAGGCAAAGTACATTGAAGTTGCCTGACACAAAACAAAGGAATGACTTCAAAAGGACTTACAGGAACCAGGTAAATGTTTACAGTAAAGATAAAGCAGTCCTGCATAAGGTCAGCTTAATGACAGTTAAGGATTTCAAACCCTAGTCACAATTAGTGCTACTCCTTTGACCCTTGTGAAAGCGAGCACCAGGGGGTTCTGCTCTAGCAGACCTTCTCATGAATAATGCAATACCACAACCCCCCTATTTCTTGGGCCCTGATAAATTCTTGTATGAGTGTAACTTTTAAGTATCTGGAGACTGTCCATTTGTCAGAAGAATTCACCAACTTGCTTCTAATATGCAATGCAGCCTGTACTGAAAGATTTCCATCTCAGTGGGATTCCCTAGCTCTTTCATGGTATTCCCTTGTTTGGGTGAGACTGGCTACTGTCCTTAGTAAACACTCTGCAGACCAGCCCTCAGCTGCTGGTTCCCTCTTTTGTAATGCTTAATTAGTTCCACCTTCTCTACCAAGCTCCTCGGCTTCAAGCATTTTCTAGGACATTGGAACACTGACAAAGGCTGTTATGTCAGAATTCAATCTTAAAAGGCACTTATAATAAGATAATACTAAAAGAGAGCACATGGATCCATACACCAGACTAACTCGGGGATAGGGTATGAATATACGGGTTATGAGAACGCCAAAGTTCCAGGAGGTGTGTTTCCGTGAAACTCTTTGCCTCTGAGTGCTCCCAGGCCTCTCGGCCTGCCAAGCAAACTTCACTGGAGTGTGTGTAGCATGTTGTCAGTGAAATTTCTGCCTTCCTGAAGGCTTTGAAAATGCCAGATTAGGTCACTGGAGTGGTGCAATCCAACATTCTGTAGTTCCAGAGTTATGCCTTTGAAGGCTAAAATTGTACAGGATATCCTCTGAGCCAAACAGCTGTACCCGCTAGCCAAAGATCAACCTGGGTTTGTCGACTCCTTACATCCCCTCATAGAGGGTCACCCAGACCCTCACCTGAGTATCTAGTAACTCCCAAGCACCTGTTGATTGAAACTCTGACTTAACTGCTTATGTCCTGGGGGGTAGAGGGAGGGCAGGGCTAGAGAATACAGATCAGAGAAGATTAGGGGAGGGCTCTCCATCTGTATAGCTATGGGAAAGCCATCATCTCTCCTAGGTAAAGACTTTCCTGATGTGGCCTTGTGTCACACTGGAACCTATTTAAGGTTACAACTGCGGGAGGAGCACCACACACTCCCATGGTAACCCCTACACCTATGCCCAGTAAACTCATTGGCTCCTCAGAGTGAATTTTGGTGAACTCATGCCCCAGTTGTTGTTGGAACCTTGGTGGGAGGGGTGGAGGTTGTTTATGCATCTTCCCTGGGAAGGAGGGACCACTGGCTCCCAGACCTCACTGCATTACACAACTGAAAGAAAAAACACCCTAGTCAGTCCGTGTAGGTACTTGGTCCACGAGGTTAACTGCAAAAGAAGCTTGTGAATAGTTTGCAAACCTCCACTCCCCATGAAAGGGAAGGCAATAAAATCTTTTGGTATACCTAATGAACCCTTTGAACACTTAGAGATGGACTGCAGTTGTAACCTTAAATAGGTTCCAGTGTGCACTTGTGTGTAGGTTTTCCTGATGGAGGATTTCTCAGGTAGGAAAGTGATGTTATGTTGTGAGCTAAAATTCCTAGAAAATGTTGCTGTCATTGTCGTCACTGCCGAGTTCCTCCTTCTCCTCCTCCTTCTATGAAACAATGACCAGTGACAAAGGAACCAATTTCAGTTAACAAATTAAAAGGCAATTTAGTCAGGTGCTGTGAGCACCGTTGAATTGCCATTTCCCCTGTCACCTAATTCTTCTGGACTACTCAAGAAGATGTATGAGTCTTAGAAATTGGAACTTGGGGGCTGGAGAGATGGCTCAGCGGTTAAGAACACTAACTGCTCTTGCAAAGGTCCTGAGTTCAAGTCCCAGTAACCACGTGGTGGCTCATTACCATACGTAATGAGATCTGATGCCCTCTTCTGGTGTGTCTGAAGACAGCTACAGTGTACTTACATATAACAATAAATAAATATGTTTTAAAAAATTGGAGCTTGGCATGTTAGTGCCCTTGAGGCTGAGACAGGAGGGTTGCAAATTTGAGACCAGCCTTGACACCATAATGGGTTTGAGGCCAAAGTCATTACATAGTAAAACCGTGTTTCCAAATAATAAAATTGAAATTGACAGTTATCTGAATGAATTTATGGTGTTGGTAATACTGTTGTTTCAAATAGCAAGCAGGTCAGCTCCCACTAAAGTTTGATTTATGATAGTCTGGGAATGTCCGTACCTTGAATAGTGTATTTTCCGCTCGCCCAAATTCTGATGTATAAGCATTATAAGGTTTTAGGTTTTGGTTTTGATTTGTTTTTTAAGACAGGTTTGTTTGTTTGTTTGTTTGTTTGTTTGTTGTGTAGCCTTGGCTGTCCTGGAACTCTGTAGACCAGGTTATCCAGGAACTCAGGGATCTACCTGCCCCTACCTCCCAAGTGCTTATAGGGAATTAAAGGCATGCCACCACCCGGCACATTACAAATGTTTTAGTACATTATGCCAGAGTCTATTTTCATCAAGTAGAATTTCAGAATCTATCAGGTCATTTCAGAAAATGACATCAGAGAAAGCCTGCCTTTCTATCTGATTGGGAAGGAACCTGCCAAGTTGTTTTTAAAAACAGGGTTTCATGTAACACATGCTTGCCTGAACCTAGCTTTGTAGCAGATGACCTTTAATTCCCTACTCTTGCCTCCACCCTCCAAGTGCTAGGATTATAGGTATGAACCACCACACAAAGCCTGACTTCAAGTTCTTATGCATGTACATGTACTTTTATGTGACTACATAAGCAGTATGTGCCTGCGGAAGCAGGAATTCAACCTCAAGTGCTGCTTCTCAGGAGCAACTGATCTTATTTTCCAAGACACAGTTTCACTGGGTCCTGGGGCTTATGGATTTGGGTACACAGGCAGGGCAGCAAGCCCCATATACCTGCCCATCTCTACCTCCCCAGCGCTGTGCAATCACAAGCCTGTGCCACCACCACAGGCTTCCTTATGTGTGTCCTGGGGGTTAACTCATATTACCGATTGCACCATCTCCTCGGTCGTCAACATCACCTTCTGACCATTTGCGACTTGTAGCCAAGTCTCAGATCCTTAAACTTCACCTTTATATCTCTCAAGTCAGAGGGATTGAGAAACTCAGAACTGAAATGTCTACCTGCTGAAGACTTTAAGTTAAAGCTAAACACATGTCTTCTAAAGCAGTCGGGAGCTACTGTTGTACAGGATCATTCTCCAAGCTAAACAGCCACCATTTTCAGGAGGTAAGCACTCCCTGGTTGCCAATGATCATCACTGATGGTTTGCATACTGCTGGCATTCCCTTTGGGGGAGCCAGTGGGAGGGCCATAGGACCATCATCTGAATGTCTAGCCACCCTTCCAACCAGTTATGTGCAATTCTGCCCCAACTGAATATGACCTTGGTGGTGGTGGTAAGGATGAGGGTATATATAGATGGGGGAGGGAAGAGATAGGTACTCTATCTACACAGTTAAGATTGTGTGTGTGTGTGTGTGTGGTTTTCATGAGTGCTGTGTGTAGACTTTCCAGGGTTCCCCAGCCTAATAAAGTCAATGGCTCTGCAGCGTGAACCATGGTGGAATTATAATTGCTTTGTCCTGAGGACTGTAGAAGAGGGTAGAGAGAGTTTACAAGTCCTCAGGGGAGGGAATTTTAGCAATGCTTAGTAACAAGTTGAAGGTTTTCTTTTAGATTTGGAAACTCCTGGGATGGCTGCAAGCTCTGCCTCAGAGCATGGAGAAAAGCATGTGCATAGGCCTCGTTGGTCAGAAGTTTTATCTCATAAGGCAATGTCTGCCTGTTTTGACTGTCTTCAAGTGGAAAAAATATATATAAGTGCTGGTCAAATCAGAACATTCCTATACAGAAGAAGGGAATGGTCAAGTGTAAAATACTGGGTTTGTTCCTCAGGCTTTTCATTGTTTCTCCAAAAAAATTTCAAGGAAGCATTGATTGATTTCCTTTTCCATTGTGTTCATTACTATTGTAAGCATGTTTTTGACCTTGCATGCATGACTGTGCACGGAGGCCAGACAACAACTGTGGGGTTGACTCTCTTCTTTCTACCTTGTGGGTTCTGTGGAGCTAGGTTGTCAGGCTATTGTCACAAGCACTTTGACCACAGAGCCACCTTATCTGCTCACAGCTTCTGATACCTTTAGATCTTTCTTCATCCTAATTAAAAACAAGACATATTTACACAGGGAATCTGAAAACAATTATTTGTTGTAGTGCTGGGGATGAAATGGATATTCCAGCCAACCAGGCCAGGGCCTTGTGCGTGCTAGGGAGTAATTGCTCTAGGAGCCACAGCCCTTCCATTTGTCAAGGTTGATGACTTTATTTCTTTTTTTTTATTCCAAGTATGCCTTGAAAAAAAAATCCTCTTTTCCATTGTGGCCACTGCTTTTCCAAGGTGTTTGTTTAACCTATGTCCTCAACAAATTATACATAGTTTGGGTTTATGATTTTAGCAAATGAACTTTAGCTGGTGTCCAAGGAAGTAAAGACCTGGGCTTCTTGAATTGGAAAGAACTTTTGTAAAAAATAATTATTGCTTCCCAAATTTAAAAAAAAAAAATCAAGAAAAAGTATCTGTCAAGGCTCTTACATGGATTCATTCCTCTTAACTGTACTTTCCAGTTTGACTCTTAAAATTGTTATGATTTTAACTCAGCTAGCAAATGAGACCACTTAACTAATCCAATTTAGTAAAAGTTGGGGGTAGCCGGGCGTGGTGGTTCACGCCTTTAACCCCAGCACTCGGGAGGCAGAGGCAGGCGGATTTCTGAGTTCAAGGCCAGCCTGGTCTACAAAGTGAGTGCCAGGACAGCCAGGGCTACACAGAGAAACCCTGTCTCCGGAAAAAAAAAAAAAAAAAAAAAAAAGTTGGGGGTAAAGACAATAAAAGCTGGCTGAGATTACATATGGTATGTATATAGTATGTTAATGTAACTTGGGTTTTTTTTTTTTTCTTCAAGACAGGGTTTCTCTGTGTAGCCCTGGCTGTCCTGGCACTCACTCTGTAGACCAGGCTGGCCTCAAACTCAGATATCTGCCTGCTTCTGCCTCCCAAGTGTTGGGATTAAAGGTGTGCGTCACCACGCCCAGCTTCTTAAAGTAACTTTTATTCTGCCGTGTAACTGTCATCTGGGAGACTTACTGCTCCTGTCTGCCAATGTAGGCCCAGTCGCAGAAGCTTCTAGCCTCCATACAATCTAATGTAGACCTAGAATGTTGTCAGCCTCTGAGACTTACTGCTGAATAAACTCACCCTTTCTAGTTCTTTCTGAACTCTGGCTGGTCAACTCAGCTGTTTTGGTTCAAAATTCTCTCCAAGCTGACTGATTCAATCTGGCTCCTCTCTGCTTCTTCCGAATTACTCTGCTTGACCTTTAACTCTAGCAATCTGTTTTGATATTTTGCCTCCTCTTTGACTCATTCTATCTTTACTTGTGTCTAATTTGTCCTCTCTGCAACCTGTCCCTTTATAACTGTCACAGTAAAACTGCTTCCTCTTCCTCTTCTGTACTGCCTCTTAAATAGCTTCCCTTTCCTCTCTCTTGTGAGAGTTGGGTATAACCTGGCAAACTTTTCTCTGATTCAGTCAACCCACTCAATTAGACATCACTGTTAAACATGGGTGCTTCTTTCTAATAAACTAGTTTTACCTTTGTTTGGAATCAAAGGTGTGCACTTAGGGTGTGCCTGTATTCCAGCCAAATTAAAGGTGTGTGCTAAGGGCTGAGGCACACCACAGTTAGTTCAAAGCCAGTGGAGCTTGATGTCCAAGGGGCCTGCAAATATTGCTTTAATGGTCCTGAGGGTTAATGGAAGGTCTACTTTGCACCCTGACAATTCTGTTGTCCAAACAAAACAAAACAATCCTGAAATTAATTAGATTCAACAAAGTTTTAACAAGGATCAGGATCCAGAACCAGGCAGCACACCAAAGATGGTTCAGAATGCCCCACCTCTAATGAGGTAATTGCATGTAGAGGCTGAAATACAGCAAACATACAAAATTACCTCAATGGTCCAATTCAGCATTTGCCTTTTGTGATGGTTTGTATATCCTTGGACCAGGGAGTGGCACCATCTGAAGGTGTGGCCTTGTTGGAATAGGTGTGACCTGGTTGGAATGGGTGTGTCACTGTGGATGTGGGTATAAGATCCACACCCTACTTGCCTGGAAGTCAGTCTTCCACTAGCAGCCTTTGGATGAAGACATAGAACTCTCAGCTCCTCCTGAGCCATGCCTGCCTGGATACTGCCATGCTCCCTCTTTGATGATAATGGATTGAACCTCTGAACCTGTAAGCCATCCCCAATTAAATGTTGTTTTCTTTTATAAGACTTGCCTTGGTCATGGTGTCTGTTCACAGCAGGAAAACCCTAAGACACCTTTAAAAGCACATTTTGGCAGCCTTCAGCCTGAGACTAGCTGAGGCCCAGTTGCTCGGGTATCTACTCTTAAATTTATAACCTGCTTTTTGCATCACAAGCTAGAATGAGGAGCATTATATAGGAAAGCCATTCTGTACCACATTTTACCTAAAGCATGGATACTTGTTTAGAACACGTTTATTTGTTCGAACAGAACCATACAATTTAAAGCAGGGCACACAGAATCCTGAGCTCTTCCCAGCCCCGCCGGCAGGGGTAGGGGCAGGAGCCAAGCTGCAGAGGCAATGAGGCTGCCAACCTTCCGAGAGGCTGGCGTCCTCACAACTTGGCCCCGCTCGCCCCGGGCAATGCACATACACCACTCAAAGTCCCAAGGGCGGAGCTCGGGCTCCGTGGCCTGAAGACTAAACCGAGCTCCATCTCACACCAAGGCGCGAGAGTCAGGCACGTGGTAGCCCAGCCGCAGTTTCCGCCCTGTTCCTCCTATTCAACTAGACTCTCAGCTTCGCGTGTCGCCGCCCAAACCACTGGAGCACAAGACGGGTGAAATTAAAAGGGAAAAAAAAAAAAAAAAAAAAAAAAAAAAAAAAAAGCGCAAAACCGGAAGCCAAGATGGCAGCAGTCCGCCCTTCTCTCGCGAGAGGGGAAACGGGGGGGGGGGAAGAGGTGGGGTTAAGCAGGAAATTCACCAATAAGAGAGCAGGTCTCCCTTGACTGACGGCGCCGGCGGCCTCTCGCACGCCCCGCCCCGGCGCCGGAGCTCGCTCTCCTCTCCCCGCCTCCCCTCCCTCCCCTCCCTGCTCTTCTCTTCCCGTTGAGGTGGCGGCCGGCCTCGCCTCCTCCTCAGCTCCGTTTTTCCTCTCCTCGCTTTTTCCCTTTTCCCCCCATCCCCGGGGCCCAGAGCGGCCGGACTTCTCTCTCCCTTCTCTACGGCGGCCTCCGAGCCCCCGCGTGCGCTCCTTTCCCCGCCATGAATGAGGAATACGACGTGATCGTGCTGGGCACCGGCCTGACGGTGAGCTGCTGCGGCGGACGGCGGGGAGAGCGTCCGGCCGGCCTCTGCCCGGCCCGGGGGCGAAGGCGGGTCCGATCGGTGTGCACGAGCCCCGCCCGCGCCCGAACTGCCGGTGTCTGCGCCCCCTTGGGGACCGTCCCCACTCGCCCGTGTTGAGTCTAGGGTAGGGAGGTCGTGGCTTGTTGGGATGCAGTGATTTGAAGGCGTCGGTAGTGTGTTAGGAAAAACCAGGATGTGGAAGCCGAGACGTGTCCGTGGGAAGCCTGCCCATTGGGAAGTTGAGGGCAGAACCGCCCAGCAGCCGGAGAGAGACAGCCTCGTCCTCCTGCAGGAAGGAAGAGGACCGGGAAAACAGCTTGTGCGCCTTGCACTTCCCCTTTGGGTGAATGACCTCTCCCGCTTGGAAGCAGGCAAGCCCTGGACCGAGCGGGAGGGAGTCGCTGCTGGCGCCTGCAGTTCCTATGTATGTGGCGAGTAGCAGCCGCAGCAGCTTACTCAGCTAGTCTCTGGGCGCAGAAAGCCAAACAGAAAAATGATCGCTGATCGATAATTTGTCGTAGAGTTTGGCCAACTTAAGTTTCTAGAGAAAATCATGAAACGAGTTTCTTTAAAAAAAAAAAAATCCCTTTTTCTAATTGCTTCACTGCCCTCTCATCCTCTCGCTTGGAATGGGAAATGAATTTCCCCAAAACTTGTCTGTTAAATACTTTTCACGTCCGGCCCTTGCCATGCTTCCCTCTGGTTTGGTTTATTGCGTGCCGCCACAGTTTCTTGAGGAGGGGGAGGCTAAGTTCTCTGTACTTCTTACACTTCAGGGAGGTTAGAAAATAAATGCGCAGTGTGAATGTACTGGTATGTAAATGTAAGGCGGTACCTAGTGCTCCAGTACGTTTTCGTTAGTATCTAACTGCTTAAATATGAAAAAAAATATAGACAGGTTTTTATACTTTGTGCTTTCCCCCCTCCCCCCCCACCCCCACCCCCCGCTGTGACAAAAGGGCTGATCATTTGCAAAAAGGAGTTGGGAAGAGAACCGACCATTTTGACTATCAGTTGCGGTGTGTGTGGGGTGGGGGATTGAATGTGAAATTATGGGTAAATTACTTCATCAGGAACATTGATGTATGGATCCCATATGTCTATCCATCAAATGTCCAAGTCATTTAATAAGAGCCCCACAGCTTTCGACTTTGTTGAAATGCATTGGCATTTCTTTTTCTTTTTTCTTTTTGGTTTTTCGAGACAGGGTTTCTCTATATAGCCCTGGCTGTCCTGGAACTCACTTTGTAAACCAGGCTGGCCTCGAACTCAGAAATCTGCCTGCCTCTGCCTCCGGAGTGCTGGGATTAAAGGCGTGCGCCACCACGCCCGGCTCTACTTTTTTTTCTTTAATACTTTTAGGAAAAGCTTATTTTTCTCTTTGCAGTGATGAATGATTGCTAGAAGAGATTATTGTATTCTGACAAGTTCTCACCATGTAGCTCTGATTGACCAGGAATGCAGAGCTCTGCCTATCCCTGCCTTCTGGGTGTTGGGATGAAAGGCAAGGCCAAGATGTTCTGCTCAAGGCTCAGTAAACATGTGACTGCCCAGAGAGTAGACTGGAGATAGACATCATTGCTCACCTACAAGGCCATCTACTTACTTTGAATGAATGATTGAATTTCTTCTTTTATTTTTTTGAGGCAAGATCTTTCTGTGTAGCCTAGCTATACTGGAACTCCCTATATATATCAGGCTGACCCTGAATTTAAAAGAGATATTTCTACCTTCTAGCCTTCCCAGTGGTCGGTCAGTGCTTGGATTAAAAGGCACATACTGTCACACCCAGCCATTGGAATCCCACCCCCCTCAGTTGGGGAGACTTAAATTGCTAAATTAATCACTACCCAGGGCTCTCTGCAGGTTGACCTTTTTTTACTGCCTAATTGGGGGTTCTGGGCATAGTAAGTAGTTTGTGGTGGTGGCCTGTTAGTGGGCCCTGAGGTTGCCAGCATATTGTGAGAGCCAATTATTTCTCTTTTGTATTGTCATTGCTAATACTTCACATTTGCCCATTAATGGGGTGGGTTGAGTGTAGCTAAGTGAGCGCAGAGGTTTCCTGCAGGCTTCCACAGGCCTAGTTTAGAAGCATCATTTTGTATCAAAGATAGCACAGTCTGTTTAACAAAGTAACACCCTTTATTTAAATTTTCACTTGAATTGTGAATTTCTTAATGGGTAGTGGATACATAAGTAACTAGAATTTAGAAGTTTCTGCTGTCTTACAGCTATGCTAACCTTGTTTCTCACTGAGCCTTCCTAGATCTATACTGGTAAATGTTTTAGAATTGTATCAGTGTAGCTTGTGATCATCATAGGACCATCATTAATAGACACAGTAATAGCAGAATGATGTTGACAATAAGAAATGACATTAGTAGAACTTGGGTGAAATCTTGAATTAGGTTAAATCTTGGAGAGACAAAGTTAACTTGAAGAGTCAAAGCTAAAAGCCACAAATTAGATGTAGCTTTGAATATCAGAATGTACATGGCATTAATGTTTGGCTTGTAGACATTTAGTGCTGGAGATTTCAGAACCTAGAAAAAGGGTATATACCAAATGTATATTATTGGTGTGTCAAGGACTTTGAGTGAAGGAAACTTGTTACTTTAGTGTTGCTTGGTGTTGGCATTCTTGTCTATCAGTTAAATTCACATTAATCCTCAGGCATTGAAAGTAACTTTAGTAAAGAAGACCTTTAATTTTCTATGAGAAATGGCAGATTCTGTGTAATTATCTAACATTGAGACTTAACACTTTAAAGGCTATGAGGTCATGGTGCACACATTTAATCCCAGCACTTGGGGAAGAGGGGTGGGCACAGACACAGATGGACCTCTGAGTTGGATGCCAGTCTGGTTGACAAC
This sequence comes from Mus caroli, assembly GCF_978045245.1. Classification (NCBI taxonomy): domain Eukaryota; kingdom Metazoa; phylum Chordata; class Mammalia; order Rodentia; family Muridae; genus Mus; species Mus caroli. The sequence continues at coordinate 117,024,141 of NW_028227270.1, read as the reverse complement.
TTCAGGACAGCCAGGGCTACACAAAGGAGCCCTGTCTGGACAAAGAAAGAAAAAGTAGTAGTGCTCCCCCCTTCAAACCTATAGTTTGTAGACAAGCCTTTCTACTGACACGAGAGCAAGGAGAGTGACTGTCTTGGTAACTAGTGTTTTGTGGTGACTAATTTTTGTGCTGTGACATACGAATGCATTAAGTCCCAGTGAGCTTTGTGGGGCCTTCAGCCCCTTTAACTAGGCTCAGGCTGCTTTGCCTTCTGAATTATTCAGTCTCATTTTTGCTTCCTATCCCTTCTTTGTTGGTTGGCTGGCAACTTCTGCATTTCTATGCTTTGAGCATGTGTAAGCAGACTTTTACCACATAATTGGCACACAACTCATATGGGCTTGGTAATAAATCGCTGAGTTGTGCTAGAATTACTTTATTTGAAAAGAGCTGGCTCTACAGCCGGTTGTGTTTCCCAAGGCTTTGTTCTTGTTTTTTTTTTTTTCTACACAGTAAGCCTACACATTTGAGCAGAAACATGCACTATGACATATAAAGAACTCATTCTCAGCATAATATGTTTAAAGATTATTTTACATCCCAGAATATGCTCCCTAGTATTTCTCTTTATTAAAACATACTTATCAAATACTAGATTTTTGTGCTTGATTTGAGAATCCTAAACTGTAATTTAAATTTGCTCACACTTAGATTTGGTCTTGAAAACCTCTGCCATAGCTTCAAGAGGTATAGACACAGGACTTTGTATTCCTTGTGGTAGTGGTCATAGGACCAAGGAATTCAAATTCTTTTCTTTTTTTTCTTTTTAAAGTTCAGTGTTCCTAGTGTAAAGATGTTTAATTTAGAGTGCTGCAGATGAATCTTTTTGAAGCTCCAGTATAGAACCACACATGGGAATCCCACCCTGGACATTGTGTTGCTGGGTGGTGGACAAGGTCCAGGCTCACTAAATGCTGTATTAAGGGAATTTCAGGCTAGCCTGAGGAAAATTTATGTTTAGGCTTGGATCTTATTCCCAAGTAACTTTGCAATGGTTTGGTGACACTTAATTTAATCCTAGCATGTGGGTGGCTCACGAGGTTGAATCAGACAGAATTTGAGACCAGCTTGGTCTGTCTACCTACAGAGTTCCAGGCCAACCAAGGCTACATAGTGTGACCTTGTCTAAAAAATTAAAAACAACAGCAGAAACCCCATATGTATCAAATTTTTCTAAAATGGAAAAAAAAACCCAGACATTTAAAACACCTGTTTCAGGCATTTTAGATCAGGGAAGCAGCTTGTGTCCGCCTTAGAAGATGTAAATGTTCCAAGGACTGGAGGTTCACATCTGCTTTTTAAGCGTACATACATACGGGTAAAGTTGGGTATTTGATTCAGCTGTGTTACTTTTTGTCTCATTTCAAGTGGCATCTGATTTGAAAGGCTACTCTGGATTAATGTGGGTTAATGTTTTCAAACATTCACCCACTCACGGGAGGAGCTGCTATTATCTCCTCCTTCTTCAGGAGAGTCTCCTGATTGAAGACTCAAATTGAAGTAATTATTTGTCCTATTTCAGTTATTTAAACTATCTGTGACTGTTGCAGCCTGTTATGGTAAATGAAAAGGTAAACTTAAAAGCTTCCTGTATTATACAGATGCGGTAAGTAATAGGAGTGTCTTGAAAACCTCTGCGATAGGTTGGAGAGGTGTGGACAAAGGACTTTGTATTCCTTGCAGTAGTGCTCACAGGACCAAGGCTTTCAAATTCGTTTTTTTAAAAAAAGAAAAAAAGTTGAGTATTCCTCTCCTAAAGATGTTTAATTTAGAATGCTGCAAATGAATCCAGACACCCAAGTTACTCTGTGGAAGAGTAATTAGAATAAGAGTAAATGTAGACACCGAGGGGTATATGCATATACTCTCAGTACCGAGGAGCCAGAGGCAGGAGGTTGGTGTTTGTAGCCAGCGTAGGCTGCATAGTGAGACTCTGTCTGAAAAAAGAAAAGGGAAGATGAGGAGTTCACATAGAATCCCCAGAAACTTCATAAAAGGGGGTTAACTGGCTTTAAAAAGTTTTGGTAAGCCTGTTGTGATGGTATACTCAGTCCCAGCACTCAGGAACTCTGAATTCAAGGCCAGCCTGGTCTACATATTGAGTTCCAAGATAGCCAAGGCTACATAGAGAAACCTCATCTCAAAACAAACTAATAAAACAAGTATTGGTAAACTTTGTGAGCAGGGGGAATGCTTTTCTAATCAAAGAGAACACTGTAAGATGGGATTTATAAAAAGGATGTAGGAGCTAGTAGAATAGATGGCTTAGTGGGGAAAGGTGCTTGGTTCCGAGCCGTACGACTTGAATTTGATCACTGGGATCCATGGGTTATGAGATCAGTTTTCTACTTTCAAGTTTTTCTCTGACTTACACATTTGCCCCGTGGCATCCATGTGTGCACATATCAAAGTGTCAATACAAAAAGTGCAGGACTAGGAAAATCCTATCAGTATGCTGCTTGTAGAGAGATGAGGACCTCCAGATCCCACATTAAAAAAAATGAAATCCTGTCTAAACCTGCAAACAGAGGATCTCAAGGTTTGGTTCCTGTTTTGTCATAATCTGCTGTCTTGTTAAGAAACGCACTCTAAGCAGGCTCTGGAACCCACAGCTCCCAAAGGTTTAATAAAACAACTGAGATCCAAGGCGGTATTTGTTCTAAATGATTCCTTTGAAGGCAGTTACTGTCAGCTGTTTGACGAGTCTTTAAATTATTAGGCCCCCTAATTTTGGTTTTTAACCTTCATGTTTTAGGGCTATGGTCATGCATATTTGTAAGAGTTAGGTGTAGATGATATTCAGCAAAGTTTGCTGTGATTTTTGTTTTAGAAATTGAGCCCTGAAGTCTTGCTTTTATTTTACGAGAATGTGACTTTTTGGTCATACTCTTTAAATGCAAGAGCCTGTTATTCCACTTTCATATATGCGTTGAGCAATATATTTTAATATGGCACTAAAAGAAGCCAGGGATCTGGGTGAAGTGGCCTACACATGTACTTCCAGTGCTGGGAGGCAGAGGGAGGCAGACCTCTGAGTTCGAGGCCAGCCTGGTCTACATGATGAGATCTAGGACAGCTAGGGCTACACAGTGGGATCCTGCCTTGAAAAAAGGAAAAGAGAAACAGAGACAAAGGAATTGTTCTTAAGTGATATTAGGGCTGATTATTGTATTTGTAAAATACTTTCAATTCTGTTTGTCAGTATGACATTAAGAGAGTGAATAGGTAGACACAGGATGGAAAATGTTTTGCAGTACATATAAAGGACTTTACATTCCTAAAATATATAAAGACCTTTTTTATAAGGTGGTACAGAAAAGACAAAATTCAATTTAAGAAAATGAGTAAGAGCTTGAGAGGTGGGTCAGCAGTTCTGAACGCTTGTTACTCCTGCTGAGGACCCAGGTTTTAGTCCCCGCACCCACATTGTGGCTCACAACCATCTGATATAACCCCAGGTCCAGGAATGCACATATGTACAGGCTGGCCAAACCCTCCTGCACATAAAGTTAAAAAAGGAAAACAAAAATAAATTTTAAAATGTGTTTAAAAAATAAGTCAGTGGAACCAGTAGCTCACCCAGAAGGCTTCCTAGTCTCCAGGTGGCTTACAGTGACCTGCCTCTTCAGCTACAGGGGTCTTCTGGGCACATGTACACAGACACGCATAATAGTATGTGTAATTATAGATGACATATTTAAAAAATTCAAATAAGGGGAGAAAGGCTAGAAGTGTGGTTAAATCCTAGCCGGTTCTGCCAATCATTACCCAGTCATAAAGTGTTCTCAACCTCATTTAATCAGGATTGGCGAGGAAACCACACCCTAGTCAGAGTGACTAATGGGCCTGAAATAGGGATTTATATACTGTCAAAGCTGTGAGTTTGCAGTTCTAGTGGAAAGCCAGTGGGCATAGTTGCTTTCTATGATGCCGACATAACAAACGGTGTGCTCAAAGTGGCCACAGAACAGTATTTTTAACTAGTAAAGCACTGGCAGTCAGTGCCCACCAGGAGGGGAGTGGCTACTTAAAATTTGTCATGTACCCATGGTGTATTCATTCAGTGGATTCCTCTGTTGCTTTGTTATCAGAAGTGCAGGTCCCTACACTAGCTGCTTCTGCAGCACCTGAGAACTTACCTGAAACACAAAAACTTTTTCCATCAGTCAGACACAGGAATCACAATGTACATTTTCACATGAGCCCCAGGTGACTGTCACTTGAGAAATGCTACTCTGATAGCTGCTCTTTGGAAATCAGTCCAGGACCAGCTTCTTCAACTATCCCCTAGGAACTTGTTAGAAATGCAGGTTTTCATCCCCTTCCCTTCCCAAGCAGCCCAAGAGATGGATCTCAGTTTTGTTTTATTAAACCTTTGGGAGCTGTGGGTTCAACTCGAGTTTCCAGAGCCTGCTTAGAGTGCGTTTCTTAACAAGACAGCAGATTATGACAAAACAGGAACCAAACCTTGAGATCCTCTGTTTGCAGGTTTAGATAGGATTTCAGATAAGACATAATATTTTAGGTTTTGAAGGTCATGTGGGCTCTGTCACAACTGTTGTGTCACTGGGAAAATAGCCACAGACAGTCTACAAACAAACAAACATTGTGATACCCCTGTAAAATTATTTGCAAAGCAAGTGTGCCTGCTAGATTGGCCATGTACCCAAGAGGCCCTGTTCTGTAACAAGAACAAATAAATGATTCCTTGTGTGACTTCAAACAAGTTGTATATACCTTTGACTCTAGCACTTATGAAGCAGATGGAGGCGGATCTCTGATCCAGTGCAGCCTGTTTTGATACTGAGTTCAGGACAGCTGGGGATACACAGTAAGACACTGGGTCAGAAGGCAGAGCAACAACAACAACAACAACAAAAAAGATCTTATTTTGGGGTATGTGAGAGGAAGACCTAGGACAAATACACTGTCAGCCCTTAAGCACTGTCCACCAGTTTTGAGGTAGGTTTCTCACTGGCCTCAAATTCACTGAGTAAATTAGTCTGGGTAACCATGGAGGCCCAGGGGTCTGCCTGATCTGACACGCCAGCACAGGGATTACAGGCCTGCCACCCTGCTTGACTTTTTCATGTGGGCCTGGGGCTCTATCACAGGTTCTTCTTGGAAGGAATGTGAACCAAGTTGTCTCACTTGTGTTAGACTTCAAAGCAGGTGACGGACAGCACAAGGGGTAATTTATTTTAGCTCTTACTTCCAGGGTTTTCAGCCATAATGGCTGGGAGGCTGTAATGAGGCAGAGCAGCCCACATACTGACCCAGAGAAAAGAATGAATACCTGTGCTGGAAGGCTATTTCTCCTTCCATCCTAAATGGCCCGCACCATCATTCCAAGCGACAAGACTGCCGCTTTCAGCTTAGGTCTACCCCTAGTTACACTTAGGAAGTCCTAGTTTACTCTAAATAATCCAGATCTCTGGATGTTGGTATGTTTCACTTAATGATATGAAAAGTCTAGTCTTGTAGTAAGGTGTGTTGGAACATGGCAACACTTCAGGTATGTGTGCCAGCCTGGCAGTAGGAAGACTCAGTCTTAACATAAATGTAACTTATACTCTACTGTAGTCATTGTCTTTGTCTTGAAGCCTTACTACTCCAGTCTGCTAACCTAGGCCTAGCCCTGGAAGCTTCTAGCCTCCATGCAATCTATTCTAGGCCTAGAATGTTTTCAGCCTCTGAGATTTAACTAGTGAGTAAGCTCACCTCTTCTTGTTCTTTCTAAACTCTCCCTGACTGGTTCAAAACAGGAACCCCCCTTCCGAGTTCTCTCCATCTGATTGATTCAAACAGGCTCTTTCTCAACTATTGCTCTTCTTGGCCTTAAACTAAGTCTAGCAATCTGTTCTAATCTTTTGACTGCTTCCATTCTCTAGCTTGCTCTGTCTTCACCTGTGTCTAGCTTGTTCTCACTCTGTAATCTGTCTCTGAACACCTGTCCTGGTAAAACTGCCTCTTTCTTTTTTCTCTCTTTTTCTGCACTGTTCTCTTAAGCAGGTTTCCTTTCCTCTCTCTTGTGAGAATTATTGTATTCTATTTGGTCAGATTTTTCTCTGATTTATCACTTTGTCTGCTACTCAGTTAGACCTCACTTTCAAACATTTCAAACTTCCTTCTACAAACTAACACTTACCTTCTTTGTTTGAGGTTAAAGGTGTGTACTAAGAGCGTGTCTATCCCAGCCAGAGGGATTAAAAGGTTTATTCTGAGACTGAGCCAGACCACAACAGGAAAACCTCTTTTTCAATAAATAACACAATCCTGGGGTTCATAGTGTGATCAAATATGCTGCAGCAGTCAGGCGGACTAATAACACTTTAAAAGTCCCTGTAGGTATTGGGTCCTAGATGGTAGATGAGCTTTCCAACATTGTTTTGCATTCATGAGTTGCATTTTATTAGTAATAAATGATGGGGTTTTATTATTATTGTTTTATGTTCATCATCTTTTCCCTCAGTGTATGTTGTGCACCCTGTACTGGCCTGGTGCCCATGGAGGCTAGAAAAAGGTAATCATAGCTCTTGGAACTAAAGTTACAGCCTGTTGGGAGCTGCCTTGTGGGTGTTGGGAAACAATCCAGGTTTTCTGGAAGGGCAGCTAGTGTTTTTAACCTGCCCATCTGTCCAGCACTCAACTGCTGCATCCTTGCTGGGTTCCAGGGGTAGATCTGAGTCAGGTAGTTGGTGAAGGAATGAAGAAAAGACAGTCACACAGATAGGGTGGCCGGGGCTTTCTGCTAGAGAGGCTTCAGCAACCTGGAGCTCAGTGTGTGTTTTGTATAGAGTTGAATAGAGATGGTCATTGCGTACATGTGAACAAGGGGACCTGGTTGTTATTCAGATAAACAAGGATGCAGCATTTACGGTTATTGCCAGACCAAGGAGACAGGGTTAGGAAAGCTCGGTAGGAGCAGCCTTTATGGGGAATAGTAGGTGGTGGTGCTGGAAGGTATGGTGGACATTATCTGCACAGTCAGCATTACACACTTAGACAAGGAGAGAAGGCTTTGCTATTTCCCTGAGTATCTGAGAGGGAAGTCCCATTAGCAGGGTCATGTCTGTCAACAATACACACCCACTCAGGACTCACTCTGGGTTTCCTCATTTCTCACACCTAACCTGTTCATTTTTAAGAGGTTCATTTCTTAAAGAATTTACCAAAGGCAAATAGTCTGTTTATCAGTTCTTTCAAATAAAGATGGTAAATCATGTAACAGTTTTTTTTGTTCAACACTAAAGATTTTCCTTGAGCTGGATTTTGTTAATGCAGTGTAAAAAAGGTGGGTATTACTAGTATGCCGTTAAGATAAATTTCAATGCCTCATAAAGGCCTTAGTGAATGCTTAGAAAAGAGAAGCAGGATGCAGGTGAAAGCCTCTGCCTTTGCTCTGCCTGCCCAGTAAATAAGCGGTTGTGGTGTTGGGAATCTCATTTTTCACCTTGGAGCTCCCTGGCGTCCAGGAGAAGCCTTTTGTCATGGTGAATGAGTGCTGTAGTTACTAAGAGAATGCTTAGTGAGATTACCTCTTTTATAAAGGAGACATTTAAACATGTATGTCTTTCCTTCTTTAACCATACATGTTTTCCTTTAGGAGTGTATCCTGTCGGGGATAATGTCAGTGAATGGAAAGAAGGTTCTTCATATGGACCAGAATCCATACTATGGAGGAGAAAGTGCATCGATAACACCGCTGGAAGATGTGAGTCTCTGATCCACACATGTTTACATGTTGGGTGATTTGTGAGTGTCCACTTTTGGACTTGGTCTTGGTTTTGGCTTCTTAGTACTATATTTTTTGTGGGGTAGGAGGAGGGTTTGAGACAGAATGTCTTTCTACCCAGTCCTGGCTATCCTGTACTCTATACAGACCAGACCATGCTGGCTTCAAGCTCACAGAGCTCCCCACCTGCCTTCACTTCTGTCATGGCTGGGATTAAAGGCGTGGAACACCTCCCCTGGCAGTTTTGGCTTATTCTGTTTAATAAGTTGACGGCTCTCCGATTTTTTTTTTAGGAGCTTCTAGTTTGGGGATTGTAAAGTGTTAAGTAAGGACAAGGAAGCAGGGGTGGGTTGTGCCCAGTGTGCCAGAACATGCCATTGCTGATACCTGGACTGATTATTGCCTTAGTCTCCTATTGTCCTGTATTCTTCATCACTGTTGTTAAGTCAGAGCTGGGATTCCAAGCTTAATCCTGTTTGCTCCGGTGTCTTTTTTCTTTTCCCTTTAATTTCCTCCCCCTTTTGGATAGAATATATGAGTCCTAAGTGAGTTTCTAAATTTATCTGGAGCTTGTAAACATTTTTATATATAGGGAGTGACACTTTTTTGTGAGAATAATGTACACTTTTCCTAGAAAAATCATTCCCTGATTAATTTAATACATACATCAAATAGTTTCTTCTTCCCTTTATGAATATAGAAGAGTTGAAAGTATTTTATTACCAGTGTAGCAAAACCTTCAGTCTGAATCTAGCAGTTGATTTGATTTGTGGGGTTTGTTGTTGTTAGTTACTTATTTCTGTATTTTTTTAACTTACAAGGTTTTGTTATGTAGCCCTAGCTGGCCTTGAACTCAAGATCTCCCTGTTTCCAGTGTGCTGGATTATGGGTCTGTGCCACGAGACATTACTTTATTGTGATTTTGAAAAGTTGAAAGTAATAAAGACATTGTGGCACTTGACCTAAATGTTTCAGTTTCCATCTGTTAAGGATGATGTTTTCTACATCATAATGAAACATTTATGAAAATTTATACTATTTATACTGTATTCTATCTCCAGCCATCCAGAGTGGTATTTCACTCTTCAGTAAACTTGTTTTTAAAACCAGGATTACGGAGGGGGAGTGTTTGGGGGGACTGGAGAGATGGCTCAGCGGTTAAGAGCACCAGCTGCTCTTCCAGAGGTCCTGAGTTCAATTCCCAGCAACCACATGGTGGCTCACAACCATCTGTAATGGGGTCTGGTGTGTTGATGTCAGCTACAGTGTATTCATATACATAAAGTAAATAAATCTTTAAAACAAAACAGGATTCCCTAAAGGTTTAAGCATTGTATGTGTGTTTCTTCTCTGTTCTCTGAAGCTACAAGTCTCACCACCTTTCCTTTTATCGTTTTTTTAATCTGGAGAAGTTCAGACTATGAATCTGAAAAAACTTGTTGATAACGTCATACACTATTATACTGGGAGGCATTCATTGGAGGTGAATGTGTGCATAGTGTTCTTTGGTGATGTAATCATTGGTGTGTGTTTATGTTCACACTCAACACAGTGTGCAGTTTTATACAGCAGTTGTGTTTCAGTAAAACCTCAGAACTACAAGTTAACAGGAATTAGTTCTAACTTATCTTTTCTAGTTTTAAAATGTGTAACATTTATTTTTCAACTTGTGTAGCTAGAGAAGCAAAATTAGAGGGAATTAGTTTAAATGAGTCTACAGTAAGTGGGAAACAGACTTCTGCAGTGCTTATTAATCTTAGCATTAGTTCATAAATTAAATACTGTGTTTAATTACATAATACGTTGAGACCTAAAAGACTTCTATGACTAAATAAACGTTTTATCTGACTCAAACTAAACTGCCTTGTGCTTTAACTCTTAGAGTTGTGTTATACCACAACCTCTGGATCTAAAAATCATTGATAACTTTTGATGAAAATTACATTTTGTTACATTATTGATATTTTTGTTCTGCTTTTAGTTATACAAAAGGTTTAAATTACCAGGACAACCGCCAGCATCAATGGGAAGAGGAAGAGACTGGAATGTTGACTTAATTCCCAAGTTCCTTATGGCCAATGGTAAAAATGCTAATGCAGTTTATGACAGTGTACTGAACCTGATTTGGAAGCAGAGACTATTACCCTGGGTCTGATGCCCGGGGCGTACTTATGTCAAAAGTAGTTTAGTAAGATGCTCCATTTAAGAATGGAGGGAAGCGGGGATTATTTATAGCTCTGGAAAGAAACAAAATCATGACGTGACACAGTGCCTACCAAAATTGAAGATTTTGTAATATATAGAAACTTAGCAGGAAATTATAGACATTTCACACTTGGTGCAAGTCTGGTATGGTGCAGTACAGACCAAAATTCTAATACAGTAACATTGTAAATATTTGTAAAAGATTTCCTTCTTAATGTTTACCTGATAATCTCGGTGAAACTGAGTCTTTCATGCCATTTAAATGTTTTCTAGTTTGTACGCTTTTGAGATTAACTTTTCGCATTAACATTCTCAGTATTTTAGGATAGTAAAATATCTTGTAAAAGTTCTGTGGTATCTTTGGTTTTTTTCCTAAGATGGTATTGAATAGTGAGCCACACTTAGCGGTGTATAGCTGTATAGTTGAGACAGGTTTTTCTGTTTTTTTCGAGACAGGATTTCTGTTTATAGCCCTGGCTGTCCTGGAACTCACTTTGTAGACCAGGCTGGCTTCGAACTCAGAAATCTACCTGCCTCTGCCTCCCGAGTGCTGGGATTAAAGGCATGCGCCACCACGCCAGGCTTCAAACTCTTATTTCTTAAAATTTTTTTTTTTTTTTTTTAGTTCTGGAGTTTGAATATGGTGTCTCATAAATGATAGCCTCTTCCATTGAGTCATGTCTCCAGCCCTATCTTAAAAAAAGATGTTGTAATTATCCTTTCAGATAAGCATTAAAGTGGTTTTGGTCTCAAAAGCTTTTGATAATTGGCATAGGAGCTTACAGATAGGTGATATTCCTAAATGTAGTTCATCTATCTTTTTTTTTTTTTCTTAAGATTTATTTATTAATTATATGTAAGTACACCGTAGCTGTCTTCAGACACACCAGAAGAGGGAGTCAGATCTTGTTACGGATGGTTGTGAGCCACCATGTGGTTGCTGGGATTTGAACTAAGGACCTTTGGAAGAGCAGTCGGGTGCTCTTACCTGCTGAGCCATCTCACCAGCCCCCGTTCTTCATCTATCTGATGTCAATATTTTCTAATAAATATAGGTTGATTTAAAAATTGAAACATTTGGAATTGCCTGTGTCTGATACAGGACAGAAGGGCAAAATTGCCTGAATTCACTTGTTAAAGCAGACCTCTTCTCACTGCTAGTTTACATTTCATGGTCTTTGCACAGCCAAGTCGATGAGATTCATTAGCCTACAAGTTGTAGCACTGAGCTTCAGCATGTATGTAAGGTGTGTATTTTAGCTGCACCACCTAAAATGAGGCTTTGCAAGTTTCTGGTAAGACCTGCTGTACCGTGTTAGGACAAAGTTGGGAGGCTTTCATGGCAAGCTTTGCTTCTTTTTAAAGGTAGTAAGGTTTGAGTGACGTTTGCATTATGTGGCTTTTCAAGGTCAGTTGGTGAAGATGCTGCTTTTCACAGAGGTCACTCGCTACATGGACTTCAAAGTGATTGAGGGAAGCTTTGTCTACAAGGGAGGGAAAATCTACAAGGTTCCTTCCACTGAAGCAGAAGCCCTGGCATCTAGTAAGTAATTCTCATTTTATTTAACACAATGATGAGATTTTTCTGGTGAAAAGGAATCACAGACATCCATTTATCTAGTCATAAATACTTACCAATTATGCACCAGTTAACTTTAATGTCTGTTCCGTTTAGAGGAGGATGGGAAAGGATATAAAACTAGGAGTTTTCTTATCTTTATCTTCCAGCTGTGTGTTATTAGGAACACTGACTCAGAGAGAAAGCTTAGGGTTTGCATATATTGCCCTGTCTCTCTCAGTCTCTGTGTACATCATACACATTATTTTTAGACAAGGTTTTAGGATATGGCTCTGGCTGCCCTAGATCTAGATCAGGTTGGCTGAAAACTCACAGAGATCCACCTGTCTTTACATTCAAGTGCTGAAATCAAAGATTTTTTTTAAAATTTTGCTTCATTATTTGCCTGTATATATGTGTGTGCACCACATTTGTGCCTAGTGCCCATGGAGGCCAGAAGGAGGCATTAGATCTCATCAGCCTGGGGTTACAAATGGTTGTGAGTGGCCGTGTGAGTGTTGTTAACTGAACCTGGATCTTGTGCAAGAGCAGCAAGTGCTCCTAACTGCTGAGCCATCTCTCCAGCCTATGTAGAGCAGTGTACTAGTTGTTTAAGATTTCATTAACAAGTGACATACAGTGCAGTCACTAAATAAGTTGTGGCTAATTCTTCCTTGGTGTCTTGGTCTTTTCCCATGAGGTCTAAGTGTGTTGTAGCATTCAGAAGAAAGAAAGCAACATTCATAATTTTGGGAACTGGCTAAGTTACAGATCAGCATCATAGAGGAAGAACATTGGTATAGATGCCTTTGGAGCAGTTTTTTCAGTGTTATTTTGTGCCTAATAAGATACAGAATTTGGGCTGGAGAGAGGATGGCTCAGCAGTTAAGAGCACTGACTGCTCTTCCAAAGGTCCTGAGTTCAAATCCCAGCAACCACATGGTGGCTCACAACCACCTGTGATGAGATCTTACGCCCTCTTCTGGTTTGTCTGAAGACAGCTACAATGTACTTATGTAAACCTTTGGGCCGAAGCGACAAGGGACTTGAGCAAGCGAAGTTGACTGGAGCGATTGGACTTGACCGGAGCAAGTAGAGAGAGGTCCTAAAAATTCAATTCCCAACAACCACATGAAGAAGGCTCACAGCCATAAATCTTTTTTTTTAAAAGTTTTTAAAAAAAGATACAGAATTCCACTCTGAAAAAATGTACCATTTACTGAGGTTCTGCTGTGCAATTGAGTACTATGAATGATCTGTTTAGAGAGTTGTACAACTAGAGTCCAGGTTCTGTCATGTTCATGACATTGGTTTTTAAAATGCCCCCACAGTCTTACTTTCTCAGTGTCTTATTCCATGTGCTTTTTGAAAAAAATATTTTTCAGGCTTAATGGGACTGTTTGAGAAACGCCGCTTCAGGAAGTTCCTGGTTTATGTTGCCAATTTTGATGAAAAAGATCCTAGAACTTTCGAGGGTGTTGATCCTAAGAAGACCTCCATGAGAGATGTGTATAAGAAGTTTGATTTGGGCCAAGATGTTATAGACTTTACTGGCCATTCTCTTGCACTGTACAGAACAGATGAGTAAGTAGGCTAATGGCTCTCATCTCCTAGCTGTGCAGAGGCTGTGAGCTATTGGCTAGCAGTGCTAGGAGGTGGCTTTAGGCAACTTTACAGTTCCAGTATTATATTAGGTATTTATTAGAGAGGATCGACAGCAGAAAAAAGTGCGAGGATTCCAGTCAGGAATGTTTGGTTTTCAGATCTATATTTTTCTTTAAACTTTGAACTGTGAGACTGTTAAGTGTGAAACTTAGGACTTGTACTTTATTGTCTGGCCCTTGGAAAGAGGGTCTAGTTGCAAATGAGTCTAAGACTGTTTTAATTAGGGGATAGTCCTTTGAGATTACTGCAGGAAAAGAGTTTAAAATCAATAAGAAAGAAGTAGTCTTTTCTAATGTTCATTTGCTTTTTTCCCCAGCTACTTAGATCAGCCGTGTTGTGAAACCATTAATAGAATTAAACTTTACAGTGAGTCTTTGGCAAGATACGGTAAAAGCCCGTACCTGTATCCGCTTTATGGTCTTGGGGAATTGCCGCAAGGATTTGCAAGGTGAGTACCTATTTTACCCATTAGCCCTGAAGACCTCAGATTTCATCCTGACTGGTGAAGGCAAAAAATGTCTCTCAATAATGAAATGCTATTTGCTTGTTTTCTATTTTTAAGATTTTTTATTCTTATTAAAATGAAATAAATTTATGCACAAAACTTCAGCTAAGTGAAATATAGTTTGAAAAGTATATAGACTTTATAGACATGTATCATCAAAAATGGTTTCCAGCTGGGCGCGCGCACATCTTTAATCCCAGCAATTGGGAGGCAGAGGCAGACAGATTTCTGAGTTCAAGGCCAGCCTGGTCTGCAGAGTGAGTTCCAGTACAGCCACAGCTACACAGAGAAACCCTGTCTCAAAAAAACAAAACAAACAAACAAAAACCATGGTTTCCTCCCCCACAAAGTTACCTTAGATCAATCATAATTAGTCCCCTCCACATAGAAAAATACATTGTATGCTCATTCACCTCCCGTGGCTTCCTTTTGCTTAACAGTGTTTATGAGGTGGCTTTAGGTTGGTGCATGGGCTGAGGACCCACCTATATTGAGAGTCACGATATTGTGTAGATTACATGGTTATACCACACTCCTTGCTTGGGATGTCTAGATTTCCAGTTTGGGGCTATTATGAATGAAGTTTTTATGAGAGTTCTGTGTACAGATAATATTGCTGACTAGGGTTTTCCTTGCCCCTTCAGTCCTCCTCTCCCACAGAGACCACATTCTACTTTGATATGGCACATATGTACGTGTGTATATCTATTAATATGTCACATTATGTATGAAATATATGTATGCACATCTAAGTCCTCTTTGAGAACTGTGATTTAAGTCTCTATTTTGTAAACATGATTTTTCAGATCTCTTCTTATACCGATATACTTACATTTTTATCTACAGTCTATCACCCATTTTTGCCTTTATTTACCTCCCAATATCTCCTTTCTTCCCACCTCTCAAACCCTTTCTTCCCAGCAATTCTGTCTCATACTTTCATATCCTGTTTGTTTATGGCCCACTACCTTTAATTAGTAGATACTATAATTCATCTAGATTTAGGAAGGGAGATTTTAGCTGGGCGGTGGTGGTGCACGCCTTTAATCCCAGCACTTGGGAGGCAGAGACAGGTGGATTTCTGAGTTCGAGGCCAGCCTGGTCTACAAAGTGAGTTCCAGGACAGCCAGGGGTATACAGAGAAACCCTGTCTCGAAAAAACGGAAAAAAAGGCGGGGGGGGGGGGGGGAGATTTTTAACAGTTCTTATAATTGTGAATATAATTGATGAAAAAAACTTTTTTAGGTTAAGTGCTATATATGGAGGTACCTACATGTTGAATAAACCAATTGAAGAAATCATTGTGCAAAATGGAAAAGTGGTTGGTGTAAAATCTGAAGGAGAGGTAAGTAACTATTGTGAAAAAATGTGTTGTCTGCTAAACAATGTGGTGTGGACATTGATATTACATGTTGGATATACACATGTGTGCTCTCTGGGTCTGTCTGATTGTTTAAAGTTCTTTTTTTTTTTAACTACAGTTTTTTGTTCTTCCTTTTATATCTTCTTCCCACAGGTGTCTTTAGGAAGCTTCAGGGTTTTGATACAAAACAGAAGTGGCTGTAATACATAAGTCTTAAAATGATGGTATCATCTGTTTACAGTGCTATACCATATACTTCCTGCTGGCACACATATGGCAGTCTAACAATAATCTCTTGAAGTCAGAGGAGAGCCAGGATTTGAATTACTTCTGTTACCTTGCAACTGCCCAGGGAAACTTATTATTGGCAAAGCTCGTTTAAATGCTTACCTGTAGTTCAATAATTATGAACTTATTAAGTTATGAAGAGATATAGTTGTTGGTTTGGAGATTGGTTTTGGTGGTGCTTGGGGTAAAATCTAGGACCTTATACTATGTAGGCTCAGTCCAGTATTCTGCTTTAAAAGAAAAAAATATAAACACTGATTAAATTATAAATTATTTAGCCAAATAGTTATTTTGAGTAACACTCCAGTGAGCACTGGTATACAAATAACTATTTTCAAAACTTGCTGTCAGTTCTTTTGGTTTATATTTCAAGAGGTTGAACTGCTGAATTAAATAGTAATTTTGTTTGTTTATTTATTTATTGAGAAATTGACATGCTGTGACATCAACCATATTATGTTCCATTCTCATGAGGAGTGTGCAAACCCTGCTATCACGTTCTGTTTTGGTAGTAGCCATCTTAATAGGGGCCTTATGTTTTTAATTTGCACATTACTTCTAGTGATGTGTTACTTAGCTATTCTTTACCCTGTTTTTGTTTGAGGCCAGGTTTCTCTGTATAGCTCCAACTGTCTTGGAACTTGCTTTGTAGATCAGGTTAGCTTCAAACTCTGAGATGTACCTGACTCTGTCTCCTGATTGCTGGGATTAAAGGCATTGCCATCACTGCCTCTCTCTGTCCATTGTTTTACTCGGGTCTTTTTTTAAAAAAAATTATGAATTTTAGCACTTCTTGATAATACGTTGACTATTACTCCCTATCATATATTATTTACAAATATTTTTTGTCATGTTTCCTTTTCTTTTAACTGAATTAAAAATTTAATACATACTGATTGATATACACAAATGTGTCTTTGATGTGCTAAAAATTCACAAATCATAATAAATGAAGCTTTTACCTTATATCTTCTCTCTTTAGAAATTTTGGAATTTTAGTTCTTTATGTTTTGGGGTAAGTTTTAGTTTTTTTCTTTAGGGTATTAATAATAGTTTTACAAGGGCAATGGTTTTGTTCTGTGTTTTTGGATCTCATGCAGGTAGCCCTTGCTGACCTAAAGTATAAACAGTTTGCCCTCTAAATTCTGATTCTACCTCTAAGTGCTGAGATTACAGGTGTGCACTACAAGTTTTTAAAATTTGCCATGTCCCAGAACTGGTTTGTCAAAAATCACTTGAAAGCATGCACATTTATTTCTAGCTCCTCTTCTGTGGTACCAGGTACCACACTGTATTGACTGCTGTAGGCTTTAAGGGAGTCCTCCATCTGTGTTCTTTTTTCAAGATTGTTTTATTGAGTTTAGTCTTTAGGGTTCTATATACATTTCAGGGTTGATTTAGAGAGCTTAACTTTCTCCATGAATTTAGGACATATTACCATGTTTCCACATCTTTACAATGACCCTTTAAATGTTTTGTCACAGATTGCTCGCTGTAAACAGCTCATCTGTGATCCCAGCTATGTAAAAGATCGGGTTGAAAAAGTGGGCCAGGTAATCAGAGTGATCTGTATCCTTAGCCACCCTATCAAGAACACCAACGATGCTAACTCCTGCCAGATCATCATTCCACAGAACCAAGTCAACCGCAAGTCAGGTGAGTTTTGAAGGACAGATGAGGGTAGAATTTTGTGAACTTTCTTAGTTCAGGGAAGATCTTATAAGACGGATGCATGCACAGGTAACCAGCTATGTGGCAGAGTTTAGGCTAGAATGGGATATCTTGTTATATCTAGTTAAGAGAAGAGCCTACCTGTATGGCCAAGGTATTTGTAAATTTATTTTGAGTCTGAGTCTTATAACTGGGAGCATGGGGCTGGAAGGAAGAACTGGACCAAACTTCTGTGGTGCTGTTATGAAATTAAGTGTCATAATCTGACCTTAAGAAAAATGTTAAAACTTCTCCTGTGTCTTTGTGGCCTATGTAAAATGCTTAAGTTTTTTTTTTTTTTAAATCTGGCATCAGATCTCATGATGGGTGGTTGTGAGCAACCATGTGATTGCTGTAATTTGAACTCAGGATCTTAGGAAGAGCAGTCTTGCCCCCTGAACCATTTCACCAGCCCCAATGCTTAAGTTTTTAATATAAAAATAAGCTTTAAATATAAGAAAGTGAGGTTTTATCCTCACTTTTAAACTATTTCTATCTTGTAATAACCTTGACTTTATTTAGTACAAAACTACCATCTAAAATCCTTTCTCATGGGAAAGCTTTTGAAAATTTAATCATTATCAGATATATACACTATATAACTTTTATATGCATTATCTTGATTAAAAATATGTAAAAAATAAATGAGCAAATCAATACTTAATAAGTCAGCTTAGTGCTGGATGGTGTTCCAGCACTTAGCAGAGGCAGGACATTTTTTTGAGCTGAAGGCCATCATGGTCTACAGAGTAAGTTCTAGTTCTCCCAGGACTACACAGAGAAATGCTGTCACGAAAAACAAAATAAATCCTCTTAGTTATTCAAAACCTTCCCAAATGCAGGCTCTACAGTGGTAGAGAAATCCCTTAAAAAATTTTTTTTTTTTTTGAAACCGGGTCCCACTGTCTGGCCTTGAGCCCCCTATGTAGACAACCTCACCCAGTTACTATGATTTTTTTTTATATTTGATGTGAGCCATACTTGGGGCAGAGTTTAGCAGTTCATAGTCACATACATCCTGAGTCTCTTAATGCTTTAGTTGAGCATTTCTATGGGAAAACCACCCCAAGGAGATTTTGGCTCGTGTTTTTGGTCTGTGGTCTGTTAATATGAATATGTGGCAACAACTGCTGCTTACCTCAAGGAAACTAGGAATGCAAAGACAAAGGGTCTTGGGCACAAGATTATACCCTTCAAAGATATGCCCACTAGATACTTACATTAGAATTCATAACAGTGGGCTAGTGAGATGGCTCAGTGGTTAAGAGTGCCAACTGCTCTTCCAAAGGTCCCGAGTTCAAATCCCAGCAACCACATGGTGGCTCACAACCATCCGTAACGAAGTCTGATGCCCTCTTCTGGAGTTTCTGAAGACAGCTACAGTGTACTTACATATAATAAATAAATAAATCTTTAATTCATAACAGTGGCAAAATTACCACTATGAAGTAGCAACAAAACATAATTTTATAGTTGGGGTTCCACAGCATTAGGAAGGTTGAGAGCCACTGTGCCAATGGGCCAGTGATAGTGACACTTTCATGATCCAGTCATCTTTCCAGAGTACCACTAATAGAGACCTGTTTTGAGTGACACTTTATATCCAAACCATACCCGTAGTCAAGAGAAATTTCATTAATATTTGTAATTTACCAAGATTTAGTTTATCTCCATACATAACACATTGAGATCTTATAACCTTAATTTCAAGTAATTTTAATTTACAAGCCAGAGAAAACATGTGATACCTAAGTGTCCTGATGTCCAAAGTTTACAAGTGTCAGGTATGTTGTTATTTGCTTCTAGATATCTATGTTTGCATGATCTCCTTTGCACATAATGTGGCAGCACAGGGCAAGTATATTGCCATTGTAAGTACAACTGTGGAGACCAAGGAACCAGAGAAAGAAATCAGACCGGCTTTGGAGCTCTTGGAACCAATTGAACAGAAGTGAGTATTGTGCTTATTCATGGCCACTAAAATCAAAACCGGGATATTGGTATCTGTTGCATGGTCACGTAATTCTGAGAACAAGATCGCCATTGGATGCTGTGGATCTTTATAGAGTGCTTCTGGTATGGATAATAATTCAAAGCTGTGATACTTATCTGTTTTTCCCCATATAGATTTGTCAGCATCAGTGACCTCTTTGTACCTAAAGATTTGGGAACAGATAGTCAGGTGAGTGTGATGATCTAATAAGGATGTTACAAGTCTTTACTGAGCAATGTCCATCCCTAAGTAGTCTAATTATTACTTCCAGATCTTCATTTCCCGCGCCTATGATGCTACCACGCACTTTGAGACAACCTGTGATGACATTAAAGATATCTACAAGAGGATGACAGGATCTGAGTTTGACTTTGAGGAAATGAAGCGCAAGAAGAATGACATTTATGGAGAAGACTAACAGCAGTACATATTATGTAATAATTAGGACAAACTTAAAATTTGGCAAATAATGTATATTGTATGAAATCAATATTGTAAGCCCTGCTTTTATGATCAAAATGGAGATTGAAGAGTGCTATACCAGTGAATGCTCCTTCACTTTCTAATATCATGTATTAACTTGTTTTCGTGGAATGGCTAGTCAGAATTGGTTGGTTCTGTTCAGTTTAACCAGACTGCATTTTGTTCTTAAAGAAAAAATATTGATAGAGAACTTGTATCATTTAATCAGTGTAGCCTTTGCGATTGTATGACCTTGCTGGATCCATACAATTTGTGCCATCCTGAAATTGGGACTCTAAATTGAGTATCCTTTGGTTTCTGAAGATGTTCAATGTTTTCTCTATTTTATGTCAAGTATCACAGCAGGGCCAATAGAAGAGAGCCACATGTTTTGTTTATGAGGGTATATAACCTTTTAGCCAAACTTGCAGACCTACAAACAATTGCTGAGAAAAGGAAAGGGGAACCTTAAGGTAAAGCAGGTAAAAATACAGAAGCACCTTTTATCCCAGGTATGGCTTCTCCAACGGACCAAGCTGCAATGCAGTATTGATTTGACAGAGCCTCAATTTCAATGATGTTTGTTCCAAAATGGCTCCAAATGATTTCTGTACTGCACAATAAAGCCAAACTCTGGAAACCACTCTTGGGTGTCTGTGTCCTGGACTAAGATTTTGGATGGGTGTCATTTCATTGGTGATCTTCGTCCCCAACCCCTTCTATCACCAAATATTGGACAAGAAGCTACCTGTGTTTGTTTCATGGTTTGAGTGTACAATTCTTTCTTAAAGGTATCCTGGTGATGGCCTAAACATTGCACACAGACTACAAATGACTGCATTTTCAGTGTCTTTATTTAAAAAAAAAAAAAAGACAACACAAAACAACAAAAAAAAACCCCAAACTAGGTATAAAAGCCTTTGTAAGTATACAAATGGTTTTTTCCTTGTTTGTATTTTAAAGATTTAAGAAATTTCTAATATCATAAATAAAGGATTTCTTTCTCAATTGACTTTTTTGTAGTGCAGCATTAAAAAAACCCAAGTGTAAAAGTGTAGAAATTTTGTCATTTACAAAATTTTTTTTATCTATGTAGTGTTTCAATGTGGTAAAACCTCTCAAACATGCAGTTCATAAGCCTCTGATCATTTGCAAAAACAGCTATTTCTCAAATAGACTTAGCTTTAGCCACATAAACGTGAGGGTCTCAAGTTTTAATATTTAGCTCAATTAATAGTTCTGAACACATTATGTTTACGTTGAAAATTTACAATGACAGTTGTTTGTATGTATGAATTTGGAGTTTTTTAGACACAGGGAAATACAAAGTTCTTGTTGATGTACTACTCCATGTATAGTCAACTCCCAAAATTACCTGTAGGAACACAAAAATGGTAAGAAAATGAGCAAGAAATACAACTGGGACAATTAGTGGGGAAAGGCCTATGTGTCATATATCATACTGTTTACCAGGTCAACCCAGACTGGCTACCAGTGACATCACTGGACTAAGTTAAAGCTGGCTGATTAATCTCATCAAAGAGCAGTTTTTGATCAGCATTTTCCCCCCCTCAGTGGCAGCTGTCTGCTGGCAATAACTCCATTTTACAAAAAGTTCTTACCAATAGCTACTCCTAAATGGAGCTGCTATCTTTTGTATATTTTCAGTGAAGTAGTTTACATCTGTAACAAGGATTCCATTATTTTCAAAGATTTCTGTGGAAACTGTGGGCTTGTCTGTAAAGGAAGAGAAAAAAAATCTATGACAAAAGGCCAGGATTTGTTCAAGGTAGCAGAATTCATTAAAGTAAGAAGAGAAATGAAGACTTCAGGGCAGCAGCACGGGTGGAGGGAAGGGACATAAGCTACAACTGTACCAGCTTCAGAAAGCCAGACAGTCCACCTAAGACTTAGAAGATGTGATATAATAAAACATGCATATGTGTTAACTAGACAAACACTCCTAGGCAAGCATCCTCTGGACTTACAAGCATTTGTCAAAACACATGCTGCCCTACTAGCTATGGGCACCATTCCCATGTATCTAAGGCATTCAATAACTAATTAGGAAGGATATTTCTACAGCTGTCCTGGGGTAGCATTGGCTGAGTAGTGAAGATTACAATTTAGCTTATATTTACCTGTTAGGAAGACAGCAAACCTGGCACTGATATGTTGAATTTGCAGGTTTAACAAGCATTTAAAAATTTCAGCTTTTGTTGATGATGGAGAATCACAGTTGTGATAATGAAGTAAGTCAATGATATTTACACTCTGATATGACTTTAGAATTAGATTCTTTTTATGTGCAATTGAATCTACCCTGTAATATACAAAGAAATGTTAGTACCTTTTCTTGCTTAAAATTCATTTTAAATTGTGTATTTGAGGTTGAAAAGGTATACACGTGAATGCAGGCACCCTAAGAGTCCAGAAGAGGGTGTTTGCTTTCCTGGACCTAGTTTTAGAAGCAGTTTAGGCCATGCAGGGAACTGAATTTGAGTCATCTCTCTTAACTATAGAACCATCTCTAAATGTCTTTCATTTTAAGTAGTTGTATTAAAACACTTGGTCAACAAGCCTGTGCTTTTTTCTTAATCTTGTATTCAATGACCTGATTAGCTTTGAAAATAGATTGTAACCTTGGGCCTCATTCCAAGGCCCAAGTCACAACCCATGTAGCTTCTGCCACTTCAACCATTTATGTTGGCAACTTCGAAGTTCTTAGGCAGTCACACAAATAGAACCACTTTCTCACTAGACTTAGTGGACATTTCCACTTATTATATTTAAACCTATAAGCAGTTGCAGAAAGGAATGTCTTGCTGCACAGTTCAGGTTGGCCTTCAGTTTGAGATTTCCCTCTGCTTTGCCCACAGTGCTGAGATCACATTGTGTGTTGCCATGCCTAATAGCAATAGTCAAAATTAATTTTCTTAAAACAAACAAAAAAGCCCAGAAAACCCCCACGGCCTTGATGCGATCAATGCTAGGGATATGTGGTCAGTTAGCAAAGAACCTGCTGGGTAAGCATAAGGATGTGACCACAGAAAATGCCAGGTGTCATAGCACACACCCAGGGTGACAGGCTCACTGGCTAGCCAACCAGCCTGCTGCAATAGATGAGTTCCATGGTTAATGTGACCTCTCAAAACATATGTTGGACAGTGACAGAAGACATCTGATATAGGCCAAGCTCCATGCACGACTCGGCAACCTACACAAACACGGGCATATACCACACACATGTAACAGATCATTGCTTTAGATTAAGGTGACTTGCCTCCTGTTAATCTGTTAAACCCTGACAACTCAATATAGGAATAAGTACCCACAAAAAGCACTAGCACTAAGCTTACTGCTCACCATATGTCTGCAGCTTATGGCAGCAGAACCTGACTTAACTGTGGGTGTTTTTTAATCCTGACTCAAAATGTTGCTATAAATACTTTGTACTGAATGCTCTACTATAAAAACCAAATCCCAAAGCTAACCAGCAGACATAAACCTTAGGAATGTGACTCCCATGCTAACACTACTTTCTGGCTGTGGTGCTTGAGTTACACATCAAACACTGGACCAGGGCTCCTGCACCCTTCACACACACTGACCTGACGTCTTCCTTGAGATTTTTACTTTCTCTGTAGTGAAGCAGCCACTTCCATTTGCCGTTTTCATTTAGTTTCTCTAGGATTTTGAGAATTTCCTTCAGTTGAACTGTAGAGTAAGTTAAGCAAGAGAAGATGTATCTCAGTTCTTGTTGCAAGGTCCATTGCACTTATGAACAACCAGACATTTGTCTCCACCTTATAAGGCTGGGCAACATCAGTGACTCCACAAACTATTCTATCTGGTCATGCTATAATGGCAAAGATCATTTTATAGCATGATCAGTGCACATTTGCCATTAGGGAATAGAGATTGCCACCACTTTTTCAGATTCATTGCAGCACAGAACAGCATTCATCAGGAAGACAAATGACCACAATATGAGCATGTAAGTGAGGAAAAGAACTTTCACTGTGGAAGGAACTGAAATCTGAACAATTTAATAATTGGTCTAAATTTCTCTGCAAACTCTAGAAATATAGTTCCCAAATGAACCAGTTATAATACACCAGGGTTATATATGCAAGGCCTTGGTATCCAGCTTGTGTTACATGTTTATTGGACTCTGTTCACAATAGCTATGAACATAAACGTCCATCAATTGAATTACTATAGTAAAAGCATGTAGTGCAGCAATTGTCACAAATTAAGCCCTCAATATATAGTAAGTGCTTTCTTTTTGATGAAACAGCATGTCACTGGAAGAAGAGAATCTGACCTAATTAGATTTCAAAATTAAAGACTAACCTAATGTTAAACTTTCTAGTATGACATCATCTGATACCACAAAGCCGCCTGATCGAAACAGCTCTTGATAGGTGTCATTTATAATGTCTTCAGGGCTGTCCACTCCAGCAAAGACGACACTGGGGAAATGCTTTAGCTTCAGTAGAGAAGGAATCTGTTATGACATAAAGGGACTTCCATAAGGAAAGGCACATGCAGGCAACAACATTCCCATGGACTTCAATGACCCTGAACAGCTGAAAATAAGGTATCTTTAGCCAAGATCACTAACCGACAACTTTGAAACGAAGAGTGGTTCTGACCTTCTCATGAGTGGCCATTTCTTCACCAAAATTAATTAAAAAGAGGACTTTAGAAATGGTTCATGAGAGAAGAACGTGACTGATGTTCAGGGGACCTATAAATAGCTAGGTGATTCAAACTCACTCTGCTTCCAGCTTACCCGTGGTGCCAAACCCACAAGGCTCTCCCCCACACGACCCCACACACACGGACGACCCCTGCAGGGCGACCACCCGGCCCTGGTTGACCGCCACCCCACCACAACCCCGCGGCCGTGGGATTCCGACCGCCACCTCGGTGCGCGCACAACTTCAATCACCACCTCGACCAGAATAGATCCGGACGCGCCCACCCCCAGGAGCCACAGGGGTGCGATGGGTTCCCACGGGGCACCGGACCAGGAAAGACTGAGGAAGAGGCGGTTAGGACCGGGGTTGGAGGGATGGGCAAGGGCGGGAGCGGCAGGGTGGGAAGAAACCGCGAGTGCGGGTGCACGGGGGAAGACCAGGCTCACGCAGCACACCTACTGACAATAGAAATATTTACCTATCCACTGTCCAAACTGCTTCTTGGGCAAACAACTATTTGTCAACTAGCAGGTAAATATTACAGAAGTCCTTTCAAAGCATGATTTTCTTACAGTCAGACATGAAGTACCTCTTTTCATAGTTCTCCCTCAGTTAACACACTATCAACCTGCCCTACAGAACCTTGGTGATTCTCTAGAGTTCCACCCTGTGCTCTCAGGGAGTATCTTCCCACTAAACGATCAATGAAGTCTGTCGGCTATACCTCTACACAGAATAGCAATGACGACTCATGATACTACAGAACAGTGTCAGTGCCTAGAACACAAACTTACTTGATGCAAATGTGAAATGATGTCTTCATTTTTAATGATAACTAATAGTGTCTCATTTTCTCTGTGAAAAGCTTGACAGAAATCCAGAAGTTCAATTTCTATATGGCCTCCTTTCTTTAGAATGCTCTGAAAGATTTACAGACAGCTGTTACTTAAAAGTACTTGTACAGAGACAAAAAGTCTCTCTCTATAACCTTGGCTGCCCTGGAATGCACTATGTAGACCAGGCTGGCCTCAAATTGAGAGATCCAGCTATCTATGCCTCCAAGTGCTGGGATTAAAGGTATGTGCCACCATGCCCAGGGACAACTATTTTTATATATTAAAATCAAGCAACCAGCTGGGAATGGTGATGTATATATTCTTGGCACTTGGGAGACTGAGGAAAAATTATGAGCTCTAGGCCAGCCTCAGCTACTTAGGAACACATCTCAATACAAACCAAACAAAAATATTTAACAATACGTTTAAAAAAAGGAAATCCTATTTCTAAGGCAGTGCAAATAGTGGAATATAATTTTTCTCTTAAAAGAAAATTGAATGGTAAGGTAAGAATGTGGTCACTGAAAACTAATGTAACCATGGTCAAAGTCTGACATTGGGGATGCCGTCATTTGTCTTGATTCACCATTAGCCTTTTCACTTTTGCCCCACTGGAATTTCTGTTCCATTTGAGTTATTGACAACACCTGCCATGTAGTACACAGGATTAAAAACTATATATCCCATCCCATCCCATCCCATTTCTTTATAAGCCCAAACTTCCAAGTTTCTTACTTCTAAAATAAACTGAGAAGATAATGTAGTATATAGAGTAAGCTAGTATTTACCTTTGTTCTCAAAAAGAATGACTTATCTTCTGTTTCAACGAGGTAGAACCAGAAAGGGCTCTTACAAGCCTCTCTTGCAACTCCTTTTAGTTTGACATGCAGAGTAGCACACAAGTCTGTGATCACATCTTCATAGGATACTGTCTGTCTTGGCTGGTATGCCTCCTGGAACACAGCTTCTGCAGAAGCTACATTTAATTCTTCATCTTGGGAAACAATTTGGTTGCTATTCATCATTATCTTATTAAATTCAGCATATTCATTTAGAATAAGTGAAATATCATTTCTAGATTCTTTTAAAGTACTGTTGTATTTCAGTTTATTGAGGTGGAATGGAACAGTCTGACTTCTTTCAGAATTTTTAAGATTTCTACTTTGACTACATTTTTTCTTCCAAAAAGAGGAAGAACTGTCGAGACTGCTGGGTGAGTAGCCTCTTCTGTGATGACTCTGCTGCCTGGTGTCTGCGCGTACAACTGTCACCAGAATGGGGCATCTGTTCTCGGGTGGAAGATGTAGACCTGAGGCCTCAGATGTTTGTGTGGAAGGGGATGTTCCAACTGAGGTTTGGACGAGCGATTCCTTAGGGAAGGAAGAGTGTTGAGAATCTCCCTTCTTTGTTTGTTTTAGCTTATGGTCAAAACGCAAGTACTCTAGGTCTAATGTATTCTGAGTAAGGTCATCTGTCACATGCCAGGTGCTAATCCAGGAGCTGAGAAGGTTGCAGTTTGCACTCAAATTCCGATGCCTCTTCAGGCTATGCAACCTTCTTGTGGTATCTTTGAATTCTTTTGTTATAGTAAAGTTAGCATAAGTCTTGGGGATACCATGAGAATCTGGGATCTGGATGTAGCGTGGTATACACTTATTTGGTGAGATAAGACGTGGCTCTGTTTCCTGATTTCTGGGTGGAATATGTGTCTCAAGCGTTGAAATTTTGCTAGAACAGGCCCAGGTGTCATCACTGTTGTTTAAGCTTGTGAAAGATTCACAGCTATCTTTTACAGCATCTTTTTGGCTTTTGCGATTACCTCTCAAATTCTCCACATCAAATTTGCAGCTTTTACAATCACGAGAATCCTGAACACAGGCTCCAGAACGTGGTCCACAGCACATGGACGCATTTATACTTATCTCTGTATTCCTGCTCAGTGTTTCAGCATCTGCCTTGGTTTCATGTACCATGTTAGGGCTTTCACTGAAAGTATGTTCTTTGTAGACACCACAAATAGCATCAACAAATTCTGGGACAAAGGAAGCAGAAGGCTCTTCACTGATACTTTTACTGAAGTCTACTGTATTTTGACATACATTTTGAGCATTTTGGGAGAAAACATCACCATTCAAGAACTCTTTTACTTCACATATTGTGTCCTGCACCACATGCATTGTTTTTTGTTCGTCTTTTGTAGACATGGAGTTAGACTGAAGTCCAGTAGCACTGAGATCCATCCTTTCTTCATGTAATTCAGCTCCAATATTCTTAAGTAAGCTGGCCATTCTGACTACTGGTATTTCCTGTGTTTGAAACCCTGGCTCTACACTTACTGGTTTTGTATGATAGGTGCACTGAGCACTGTCAGAGGAAGAAACAAACTTTGAGACTTCTGGATGAGAGTATGCCTGAACATCAGTTTTCTCAATCGAGGCAGAGTTCACTGCCTCAGCCTGCATATTACTATCAGCCTCTGTTTTTACATCACTGTCACAGACATTTTTCTTAATGTTTTTAGAACTAGTCTGTTTTAATGACATATTCACAATTTCACTTGTGGTTATAGAAACCAATGTGTCAGTCAAAGATTTATTTTCAACAACTTTTCTAGGACTACATAAGGGTACACTAGACTCCAAGGCAAGGTGTTTTATGTCCATGTTTCTGTTCTCCATACAACCTGGCTCCAATGAATTTCCTGATTTCTCAAGAGGCTTAAAATTACCTCCATATTTGGCAGGTAGGGAAAGCTTATTTAACTCTGCATTGCACTGTACCTTTTCTAAGAAAGATAAATTCTCACTATGCTCACTGGGGACACTGACTTTAGTTACTTTACCAGGCACATTAACTCTGCCTTCTACTTCTGCACTAGTTATCTGTAGCATTTCTGCTGAGATCTGTACTTGTACTTCAGCTAACTTATCCTGTCCCTTTGGACTCTCAGGACCAAGAAGAAGACTTTCTTTTTCTGGTATAGTTACTTCTCCTGACTTAATCTGGGAGAGCTTGTTAGTTTTTTCAGACTGTGAGCTATGGAGTTCTAAACAACATGGAGACGACTGTCTGTCTCCAGTCTGTACTATGGGATCAGGACTTGAGGCTGGTGACACTTCTATTAGAGGTCCAAAGGGAAAGTCCAAGGTGACATTAACTTTCTCTGTAACCTCGGGAGTACAATTTTTTAGTAGTTCTCTGGATTCCACAGGATACACTGACATACAGCTAGCTGAATGTATTTCTCTGTTTTTTATGAGTCTCTCCTCCTCTTCTGGTTCAACCATTTCAGATCTACTCTGTTGCCCTACATTTGATACTGGGGTCCTCTGGAATTGTTCAATTTCACCAGCTGCTATCCCCTCACCGGGGCTTATAGGTGGTGATATTGTTAGAGTTAGATTAATATCAGCACCTTCCCCGGACAACTCCATGCTAACCTCTTCCCTATTCAGTGAGAGATCAGTTTGTTTGGGAAATACTAAATTAAATGTTTGTAAAATCTTTTCTTGGTTTAGACTACTACTGCCACTATTCATTATTACTGTAGAGGTACCTGCTACATCACTCATCGCTGGAATACAGTTAGGGGACTGCTGTTCCCTTAAGGTAACAGAGGTTGATGAGACTACTTTAACTTTCGATGGTTCTAGAACCTCATCTAAAGACATGCTCAAGCCATTCTGAGTCTGTAGAGAGGTATCTTGTGGGCACTTTGTTTTATCACTGGCTAATGAATAACTAGAACTTTTAACTAAGGAGAGTGCCTCCATTATCAATCCTTCATCAGCTGATGATGTCAGAGAAGGAATCTCTTTCTGTAATAAACACAGGCTCTCAGGAAGCGTTTCCTTTTTTACTGAAGAGGCAGAAAGGCACTTACTATCTTTATACTCTGACATAGCAAGAGAAGGAACATCCCTAGAACTTTGTGTTTGTACCTCTTCCAGTGCGGACATAGGATACTGAACACTCGAGGCAGGGGATACTTGTTTAACCAATTCGATATTAAAGCCTGTAGGTTTGTCAGTTGTATGTACTTCTGTATGTATTGGTACACTGGCATTTTTTTCAAAAGCAAGGGTAACTGGATCAAGATTAACCATCATACATTCCACATTATCTTCCATCCTTTCCACAGAGGGCTGACATTCGTTATTTATGTGGCTGCTATGCTGGATAACATCCTGTACAGCATCTGTTTTTATCAGCGGTGATGGGTGAACACTATCAACTTTGTTCTCAAGGTCGTCGAACACAGACTTCTGACACATCAATTCACTGCTGGCCTCATCATAAGCTGTGGTCAAGGTGGCTTGTGTGACAGAGTCATTATAAGAAACCATCTTTGTGCTCTGACAGGTTTTATCTTCACTGGGAATACAAGTACCATTACTTTGGGCACTTACAACACCAGAAAGCACAGCATTAGAAGTCTCTAGTTTATCTGATAATTCTTGTTTGGTTTTACCTCCAGTTACCTGAAATGACAAAAATTATTCTTTAAAAAAAGAGTTCACAGATTAAGAAAAATTACCTATATGAAAATGACAGAGGGTAGAGCTACATAAACCCATCCCAGTAGGGATGTGTTGTTTCCTTTTTTTGTGGTGCAAAGTTTGAACTTAGATCCTTGTATATATTAAGTAAGCACTCTACCACTTAGCTATACTCCAGTGGGGGTAGTGGCATGTCACTGTAATTCCAGCGTTCAGAGGGTGGAATAAGTTCCAAGGTACCTGGCTATAAAGTAAAGTATGTTTCAAATAAAGAAACAAACAAGCATGAAAAAACAAACATTCAGTGACCAGAATTCTATATTTTATTAAACCAGTCAACTAGATCTTAAATGTGCCAGGTGTACTGAGTACCTTTAACACTTGAAAGGCAGAGACAGGCAGGTAGGCAGAGAAGATTTCTGTGAGTGGGAGGCCAGCCAGGTCTGCACAGAACTTTCTTAAACATGTACACACACATCCTACTCCCAAATTTAAATGTCCATCTGTCATTTAAGAAGTGGAGCATTAGAAAAGTAGTTTTTAAATTTGCTGTTAGTGAAAAGGTAACATTTAAAGCCAAAACTAATCTTTTCTTCAGTAATTTCCAACTGCACCATACAACCACTTGACATCTTGTACTTTCCCACAAGATAGTAAATAATTACTATCCCATGTACTCTGAATAACTGATAATAACTGATGCTGTAATTAATCAATTAATCAATTCTTAAGTATCTTTGCTTAAAGCTGGAAAAAATTATTTTTCACTTCACTGCCTCTTATTCTACAAAACAACAGAAAATTCATCAATATAACTTCATGTGATAAAAGGACTGAGTTAAACAGTATTAAATGGAACTTAGATTAATATTTGGAGTATTATGCACACAGACTGCCATGTCTAGAAGCATATGGTGGAAGTGAAGATTTCTGTTTTAAATATCATAAAAACACATTTCTGACACAACCAAAGAGATAACAACGAGTAATCAGGAACTATGATGTCAGTTTTAAAAGGAGAACGTGAGAGAAAAGTCTTGGTGACAAGAAACCGGAGAACTTTACTGCAATCCTCCCAATGACACCGTGCCTGCAACCAAAATTCTAAAACACACTCTGCCTCTTGGTGAAATGCTAGCTGCAACAGTCTTGATATATTTATTATGTTATCACATATATATCTAAATATACATTTAATAAACATATATTTGACTACAGGTACAATGGACTATTTTTAAAATAATACCTACTTAAAAACTGGCCAAGTAGCCGGGCGTGGTGGCGCACGCCTTTAATCCCAGCACTCGGGAGGCAGAGGCAGGTGGATTTCTGAGTTCGAGGCCAGCCTGGTCTACAAAGTGAGTGCCAGGACAGCCAGGGCTACACAGAGAAACCCTGTCTCGAAAAAACAAACAAACAAACAAAAAAAACTGGCCAAGTATACACCTAACCACAAACAACATGCTATTGGCTTCTAGTGCCTTTTATTTTAAAATATTCTTTACATCACAGTATGTCCATTTATGGAACAAGGGAAGGCTATAGATCAGTCACATGTTTTTCATATGTAGGCCTAATGCCCAAGAGCACTACCCCACCTCACTCTCAAGATTCTTAGAAGCATAAGCTCGAGCATCTGTCATCTGAAAATCTAGAACCCAGAATGCTATTATGAAAGCCTTCTAAGTGCTGACATGAGACTTAAGTTTCATATATTGAATTAACCCGTGTGGGGTTTTCAGTGATGGTCAATGAGTAAAGCCTGAGCAGTATTCTAAAATCTGAACATTTCTCAGTATTTAACCAGTATATACTAAAGATTATTAAAAACTACTCATTTTAATTATTTTTTTCTCACCAAATAGTAAATTTGTTAGTAAGCAGAATGTTCTACAGAAACATTGAGTATAATTTTACTTAACTCTTAAACTTTGAAAAATATATACCATTTTTATTCTTTAATTTCATATGCATTTTGGACATATTTAGCCCTTAGTTCTCCCCTCCCCTCTTTGAAGACAGGATCACATGGCTTTGAACTCCTGATCCTACTGTCTTTACATTTCAAGTGCTGGGATTACAGGCTTGTGCCATGCCTGGTTTACACTTCATTTTTATAATAATAATAAATTATTATTCCTTTTGTCATGGTTCATATATGGAAATAAGAGGATAACTTCTAACGAGTTGGTTTGTTTTCCACAGAGGGCTCTAGGATCAAAGTTAGGTTGTGGGACTTAAGATGACAAATATTTTTACCTGGTGAGCCATTGTAATTACCCTTCTTTATATTTTATTTTATTTTTTTTAAAGATTTATTTATTTATTATATGTAAGTACACTGTAGCTGTCTTCAGACACTCCAGAAGAGTATCTCGTTATGGATGGTTTTGAGCCACCATGTGGTTGCTGGGATTTGAACTCCAGACCTTTGGAAGAGCAGTCGGGTGCTCTTACCCACTGAGCCATCTCACCAGCCTTTTATATTTTATTTTATGTTTCGAAAAAAAAAAAAAAAATCACTCCTAAAATTAAGGCTGGTAATTGTCTCATTAAATTATTTCTGTCAAGCAAAGTCCTGGTGACACACGCTTTTATCCCAGCACTTAGATAACAGGGGCAGGGGCTGGTAAAACTCCGAATTTAGGGACAGCCTGTTCTACAGAGTGATTTCCTGGATAGCCAGGGCTACACAGAGTCTTGGAACCAAATCACGGAAAAACTGTGAAAACAACAAAAATGATTCTGCCTTAACAAAAAGGCACTTCATAAGAAACATAAACCTACATAGTGAAACCTGCCTAAGTATTTTGTTATTCTAACATATAGTTGCTTTTAATCCAATTTTATTTACATCCTTGAAAACAGGACAAAATTTTTTTAACCTATTTTTTAG
This sequence comes from Mus caroli, assembly GCF_978045245.1. Taxonomy (NCBI): domain Eukaryota; kingdom Metazoa; phylum Chordata; class Mammalia; order Rodentia; family Muridae; genus Mus; species Mus caroli. The sequence continues at coordinate 116,991,680 of NW_028227270.1, read as the reverse complement.
AAAAAAAATTTACTTATATAGAAAATATTCATCAGATGTGCATATAATTATATCCAAAGATACTGAAACAGAAACAAATAGATCGTTTGGATCTAAATCTTGGTTTTGCAACTTATAATGAACGTTAGACAATTTCTTTAGCCTCAGTCTCTTGATCATAGTTTAATAAGTAAGCTAACACCTTTTATTTATTCATTCATTCATTCACTCACTCACTTATTTATCTATTTAATTTGTGTGTATCTGTGCATACACCAAGAGTTCAGTGGAAGAGCATCAGGTGTTCTTAACCACTGAACCATCTCTCCAGCCCAAGCTAACAGTTCTCACTTTACTTGCCTTGTTTCAAAATTAACGGAGTTTCTATGAGTAAAGAGCTTGGAACACTTCCCAATGTGAAAACAAGTTCTGTAGGTGCCATTCAAGCTATCATTCTAGACTACACCTGGGTCATGAGCTTTAGAAAATTTGTTACCACTTTCTTATTTATGATAGATTATCTGGCCTGGCTGAAAGTGAAGGAGTAAAACAAAGTATGCTTTCCATACTTAGAAAATAAGTATCCCTAGCTGGGCGTGGTGGCACATGCCTTTAATCCCAGCACTTGGGAGGCAGAGGCAGGCCAATTTCTGAGTCTGAGGCCAGCCTGGTCTACAAAGTGAGTTCCAGGACAGCCAGGACTACACAGAGAAACCCTGTCTCAAAAAAACAAAAAAACAAAACAAAACAAAACAAAAAATATCCACAAATGACTTTTCTTTAAAGGTGTGGTATGGTAGAACTCAATTATCTGCTTTCCAAACTAATTCAAACATAGTCTATTTTAGTCTGTTTTATCAAAGTCTACCAAAGCACTACTAATATTACTAATATTTGATCCGTGTTATCTGTGTGTGTTCCTGTGGTGCATGTGTGTAGGTCAGAGGTCAATTTTAGTTGCTGTTCTTCAGGTTTTATTTACCTTGTATTTTCTCTCCTGGCCCACTGAATATGCCAGGGTCAGTAAGCCCCAGGGATTAATCTGTCTGTACCCCTGCCTATTCACCTAGCGCTGTGGTTATAGATGCACAGTACCATGCCTGGGACATGGGTGATTTGAACTCAGACTTGAACTCAGGTCCATATATTTACAAAACAAGCAATTTATCCACTAAACTATCCCTATTTAGTCACTTCTCTTAAAACAAGTTCAGAGTAAGTACTTTGCCCCAAATAATACTGCTAATAAGTGACAAGCTGGGTTCCTACATATTGGATTCCTTTCTCTTACTCAATTAAGATGGTAGATAAAACCTAGCTGTGAGCCGGGCGTGGTGGCGCACGGCTTTAAACCCGGCACTCGGGAGGCAGAGGCAGGTGGATTTCTGAGTTCGAGGCTAGTCTGGTTTACATACAAAGTGAGTTCCAGGACAGCCAAGGCTATACAGAGAAACCCTGTCTTGAAAAAACAAACAAAAACAACAACAACAAAAACCTAGCTGTGGACAATGAGAGAACACTTTATAAAGATTAAGTTTGATGAATTAAAATACTTTACTTAGTTGGAAGACCCATTTTTTTCCCCTGAAATAAAATTCATCAAAAAAATAATACCAGCATTTAAAATAGCATCTCACCTCAGTATTACAAGAATAGATGAAATTCTGGTTTCCTGAAGTATCCAGGTGACACTCCCCTGTAAATACTTCTTTCTGGTCATTCTGTACACAGAGTTCCAAGTCTCTGGTAGTTGGTGGATTAATGAAAGGAAGTACGCGGTTAGGTCCAGGAAAGGTCATATTGGTGGCATGACCAATGTGTGTTTCCTTAGTCTCCAACAGAGGGTCTACAGACCCTTCAACAGAGGGTCTTTCCACATTGGAAAAGGCCTCAATTTCACTGTGATCCAAAGATTCTAAAGGCCTATTTATGCATACATATTTTGCTGGGTTTTTGTGTTCTACTACCTTTCGAGGTGACCCGATGACTTTGTTCTTTTTGCTGTAGAACAGAGCTACCCATATATGAAGTAAAAGTTTCACATCGTCCACATTTTCAGGCAAATCAGTGTTCCAGGGTCTAAGATGTTAAAGAAAATGCAAAAAATAATGCTACTTTTAGCTAACTACCATAAACAAGTTCCTTTATCAATAACTTTTGTGCTCATTTCAAAATTACAAATATAAAATATAAGAGTAAATTTAACAAATAATTATGAAGTATAACTCATTCACTTTAAAGAGAAGAAAACCAAGGATCAAGAACATTAAGTGACTTATTTCAAATCACAAAACTTATATGGAAGAACAGCTGGGTCTCTTGACTCTCAGTGTAGCATTTGTCTTTCATATCGCCCAAACACACTCTGGAGACAGTCTTCATTACGGCACTAACAGTTCTAGCAACTCTCCCGGTTCTTATCACTTTAGTCTGGCTGAGAATGGCTAGTTCACTTAGTTTTTGTGTCTCTTAAAATAGTTGGAAAAGTATAATGATTACAATATTCTCTGGGCAATGTAGTAATAAAAACTATATTATTTTCAGATTTTAGTTCTAAATAGTGTTGTGAAACTATAAGGAAAGATACAAAACATTTCTGGCCTTGGGCAAAAGACAGCAGAAGGCTGAATTAGGCTGAACTGGAGTTAAGAGAACTGCATAGTTACAGTTACGCTACAGTTATACAGGATTCAGTCTAATTAGGAAGTCAACTACCTGTGTGAAACCATGAAAAGAGAGAAATCTTGTAATGTGGAATGCCATTTAGTTAATATAAAATGATTCACAAATGCTGGATGACATTCCGTAGTGTTAATTCTTCTTGCTAATAATAGCTATAATTTATTATGGTGGACAAGTCATTGCAAAAGCCTAGTAATATATTAATAACCCTCAGGACATAGCTTCCATTAAACCCATACTCAAAAACCACAATCTAGGGGCTGGTGAGATGGCTCAGAGGTTAAGAGCACTGACTGCTCTTCCAAAGGTCCTGAGTTCAAATCTCAGCAACCACATGGTGGCTCACAACCATCTGTAATGAGATCTGACTACCTCTTCTGGTGCGTTTGAAGACAGCTACAGTGTACTTACAAATAAAATACAAAAAAACAAAAACAAATGAACAACAACAACAAAAAAAAAAAAAACAGAAAAACCCACTATCCAGTCTAACCTACCACTGACATCTTGAAACTTGTGATATAGACCCCAGAATGCACCAGAACCTGCAGCTCAATGAGATTTCTAAGTGAGCTGTATATACAATGAACTGAGAATCACTGCCTAGAAGCACATACTTATTCCAGGTCACAAAAGGAAGTAACTAAGAAAGCCATTTTAATTTAAGCTCCAGAAAACTGTAATGCTAATAAATCTATTATTGTTGCCATGACTCCATCCTCTTTTTTGTTTTGCTTTTTTTTTTTATGAATGACAGGGTTTCTCTTATTGCCCTGACTGTTCTTGAACTTCCTTTGTAGATGAAGGTGTTTTTAAACTTAAAAAGATCCACTGGCCTCTGCCCCCAAGGTGCTGGGATTACCGATGTGTGCTACCACCACATTCTTAGGGAAGACTTATAGAATCATTTATTTAAAAATAATTCACTCCTATTTGATTAACACACATTGTAAATGAAAATCCATTTACAAGATTAAATTTAAAGTTCTTCATGTGGTCATCAACAGTGGCAAAACCTGAAATTGTCAACTCTCAGTAAACAGACACTTGACATTATTATATTATGGCTTTATAATATTTTATCCTTCCCCAAAGTTAGCCATTAGTCTTAATATTTTTAAGGATGTCAACAAAAACCTGTATCCCACATACTTACCCATGTAATGCTCTCAGAACAGTTTTCTCCAATGGGTTGCTGGTGTATTTGCTATCTAAGCTGAATACATACTCTCCTTCACATTTGAAAGTAATTTTAAAGGAGCCATCACATTTAAGAACAGTATGAGAGCAAAAAAACTCTTTAAGGGTGGACGATACAAACAGACTTTTGTGCTTCATCAATGAATCTTCAGAATGCTTTTGTAGGGGGGAGGTGTTCTGTAGATGCCGAAATGGCATGACCTTTCCTACAGGTGTTCCAGGTTCAGGGCCCTTTATCCCATTCTTTACAAAAGCAGGACTTGGTAGCTTTCTCTGATGCAGATGTTTCTGTGACTGCTCAGCAAGGAGCAAGGCATAGGAATGTTCCACAACAACAGAGTTCTGACTTGCATCTGACAATTCCCGGGCTTCTGCATGGGGTGCTGGCTGGGCAGTAGCAAGAGGCTGAGCACAAGGTACCAAGTTTTCTTCTTGGCTACGCGTTATATCTGACTCTGAACTAATCTTCTCATCAGAGTATGGTTTAGGCAGTAGTACAGCTTTTTGACTTTTAACTCCCTTATGATATTCATGGTCAGAGGCACCAAGCAATGGATTTTCTTTAGTGAGTAAAACACTGTTTCCTGGCAAATCAGAGAAGCAGGGAAGGTTCCTGGGCTTACAAGATGGTATAGAAGAAGCAGCAGAACTTAATGCCAGATCAGCTAACATATTTAGGGCCTGGGAGTCACAGCTGATAACTGAGTTTTCAGGAGGACCTTTAGGAATCATTGCAATACTTTCTTGTTGAGATGTACTTAGGTAAAGTCCATCTTTTTGACCATCTGATGAAATTTCTGATTGAAGATGTAAAGCAATTTCTTTTTCAGCTTCAGAATAAAACATAAAAGAACAGATGTAATGTTTGTTCTTAGAATGACGTGCATATTCCTATATCTTAAGTGAAAATTAATAGTCAATTCAACAGATTTACGGAAAGATGGAAAAACCAAACACCAGAGTGTCTACAATGTGCTTACAAATAGTTAAAGTGTAATTTAGAAATTTGAAATATGTATTATATAATTTGCTAGCACAATTTCTCAGAAACCACTTGCCAAAAACCGAGTTGAAAATAGAGATGTTTAGCTTTATGAAAGGTATAAAACATTGCAAAAGCGGTGAGTAGTCATCATTCATTTTACATTTAAAACTTTACTACTAGCAATCAAGGCATTTTCTTTCTGGATGTAGAGAAAAGCCAAATGAAGTCTTTATCCTCAATCACAGGAGGTGTGAAATGAATCAACAACCTGCCTACAAAAGGGCAGTTTATACATTTAATTAAGTGTTGCATTTAAGGAGAGAAAAACCTCTGATCCACCATGTAGCATTTGGAATGAGAAGAGTGTTGGAGGAAAAATTTATCAAACACAGCTTAGCTGTTTAAAACTTAAAAAAAAAAAAAAAAAAGCCAGGTGGTGGTGGGGCACGCCTTTAATCCCAGCACTTCGGAGGCAGAGGCAGGCGGATTTCTGAGTTCCAGGCCAGCTTGGTCTACAAAGTGAGCTCCAGGACAGACAGGGCTACCCAGAGAAACCCTGTCTCGAAAAACAAAACAACAACAACAAAAAAACCCTAAGAGTGCTAGGGCAGAAAGGGGGCCAAAGCAGAGAATTTTCCTGATGGCTCTCTAGATACATTGGAAACATTGAATTTATTTTATGACCTAATGTACTTAACTGACACTGACTTTGGTCTACTTCTGTTAACATTATAGTTTCTATACACTCATCCATTTTTATATAGAGTATCACCTGTAAGTTATGGCCAGTATGATAATGACTACTGGTGTTAAGAATAGTATAAGAATGTATTATTTAAAACAATTATTGACTTGTTACATATTCTCAATCAATTAAAAATATAACAATGGCTGGGTGGTGGTGACGCACACCTTTATTCCTAGCGCTTGGGAGGCAGAGGCTGGCGGGTTTCTGAGTTCAAGGCCAGCCTGTTCTACAGAGTGAGTTCTCCAGGACAGCCAGGGCTACACAGAAAAACCCTGCCTCAAAAAAAAAAAAAAATAGATAGATATATACATATACATATATGTATAAAACAATGGGGGTGAGAAAAATGGTTCAAATGTTAAGAGCGTTGTCTACTCTTCCTAGAAAACGTGGGTTCAAATCTAAGCACCTACACAGCAGTTTACACCTGTATATAACGTCAGTACCAGGAGATCGATGTGATGCCCTTTTCTGTCTTCACTGAGTACCAGGCATGTATGTGAGACACAGATACATACGTTGGCAAAACACTTACACACATAAATTTAAAAGTGCAACAATGATAATCTGTATTAAGACAAAGATAATAATACTGCCAAGTAATAATTCAGGAAATAAAAAACTGTATCACAAACTTTTAAAAGGATAGAAAATGGATAGTTAAAGGAAAAACAAACAAACAAACAAACCTGACTTGAGCATTCATTTTATTCAGACAGGAAAAAGTTAAAATACTATAGATCAGCCCAGTCATGTTTCAGCTGGCTTTTATTTTTTGTAGCAAGAGGGCGAGAAGGGGGGGGGGGGGGGGGTAAGAGAGGGAGGAGGGGCCAAGAAGTCCCTTTTATAGTGGGCCAGGCCTATATTGCTGTTGCCAGGTAACTGTGGGGAGAACTAATTTCTAGCAGACAGAAATATAGGAATAATACACTCAGCTTTTAGCTTATGTACATAAGTTTATCAAAAGTAAAATACCTTAAAATTCCATCTTTTAAAGAAATAGTTTTGACTACTACTTATATTTATTTTCTGACACCCTTACAGCCTTTTGTAACTGATTATAAAACACTAACAGATACTTGCAAGCATATTTAGTCATAAATATGGATGTTTATACTTCAACTTATAAAATTCATGTTTAAAATTAAAGTAGAGGCTACTGTCTGAATCTTAGTTTTCTAAATTAAAGAGTATTTTGCTCAAACCTGTCAACAATCTAGTGGTGTAAAAAGCAGCAATTTAACTTTAAGTTATTTTTCTTTTAAGTAAATAGTACAACTAAGAAACAGAGATAGGGATAGCTTAGTGGTTCAAAGCATGTGGCAGAGAATCTGAGTTCAGTTTCTAGCACCCACATGATGGCTCACACATATGGCTAAATCTAGTTCTAGGGGACCAGACCCCTTCTTCTGGCCCTCACAAGCAATACACACACATGATGCATATACATACATGCAAATAAAACTTATATGCATAAATCTAAAACTTACAAGAAAAAAGAAACCAAATTATTTGCAATATGGACTAAAGTTATTGGGGTATTTCAACTGCTATTATATATTCCAAGAGGGTTTCTTACCAGGTTGGAGCTGCTTTCTGGTATTCCGACGGCCTCTTGCTACATTTACCTTCCGTTTTTGTGGAGACTTTTTCACGGGTGGCTTAGGCTGTGAGGCAATTCTACCTGGCGACTTCTCTTGCTTCTTTGCCCTTTTAGCATTTGCAGGCACTGGAGCATCTTTAGATACAGACACTTCTTGTTTTTTTCTCTCTAGTCTGGTTTTCTGTACAATTTGTGCAGCCAACACTTCTGCACCTTATGCAGAAAAAGACAGTTCTAAGTTTATGTGTGAAAGTGACCCAGAAACTTATCAGCATAACCCTTCCCTTTATTTTCTTTGAGGAAGGTCTTAATAATAGGAAATAAATTAGAGAGTTCTGGGATACCATTAAAAGATTTCAAAAGGAAAGTACAAGGCAGAGAAATGACTAGTGGTTAAATCACAGGGTCCAATTTAACACTCAGATCTTGGTCAGTAGTATATTCTACACGCTTTTTTTAGGCATTAACATTTCCTTATTAAAAACAGAAAACCGACTAAAGGTTGGCAAACATTTTCCATCAAGGACCAGAAAGTGTACTTCTGGCCATATAATCTCTGCCTTAAATTTTCCAAGTCTTAGAGCACCAGAGTCAGAGATGATAGATGTCTGTATGAATGGGAACCTTGGCTGACCCCTTTGCTTAGGAGCTCTCATAAAAAACACTATAGTTCCCTCGTTTTGGAGAAAATACAGTAAACATAACTTGAGATGATACCATATAAGTTATATGATTGGCTCTGCGGACTGAAGTGTATCTGTTACTAAGTTTTGAAGACGGAGAGTTGGCACACCAGTGTTGGATTCCCAGCATCTGGGTAACAGGTAGCTCTAAGTGTCCAGGGTCTGATGTCATCTTCTGGTTTCTGTGGGCACCACCCCCAATTAAATTTAAAACTTCAAAGTAACTTTGAAAAATGATTTTCAATTTTAAGGGGTACCAAAACCACACGTGAAGTTCTGTTTGTTTCTAGGCCACAACATTTTAGCAGTTTATAAAATGCGGGTGATCCTTTAAAAACCGTTAACACAAGCTGGGTGTGATGGCATACCCTTTTAATCCCAGCGTGCAGGACGCAGCCTGTGTTTGAGGCCAGCCTGGTCTACAAAGAGAGTTCCAAGACAGCCAAATCCTGTCTAAAAAGACAAAAAGCAACAAAAACCAAAACCAAGCCAAACAAAAACCCAGTAACACAAAAAACTAGAAACTGGGTTCTGGACCATTTCAAGGTGCTTAGGCTGCTGGTTGCATGTGAGCGCTGCCAGTGGCATGTCTGTTTTTTAGAAGATCCCCTTTCTCCTACCACCTGCCTGAACAAATCAGTCATCTTTCTAATATATGAGAATCATCTTTACTAGAGAAATGTTAACTTCCAATAGGCAAGCCTTTAAAATTTTTCTCTTTTTTTTTTTGGTTTCCAGCTTTTATATAGATCACACTGGTTTACTAGTTTTCATATACATACAAATTACTTGGGGTGGGGGGGGGATGGCATTTCTAACCAACTTCTAACCCACTGCTAAGTTCTAGTTCACGTGGATACAGTCAATAGGGTTTGTGGTAAAGTTGTAATGTTAATAATCACATACATTATTCTTACCTCTTTTCCTCTTCTGAGGAAACTGCCCTTTAACTAGCTTTAGAGTTGGGTTACACGACCTGCTGTCAGTTCTGGGTACAGTTCTTTTAGAAGTCGGGCGGCCCAGGCTCACCCGCTTACTTGGCAGTGTAACAGCTGTCGTGCTAGCCTTCCTCTTCGGCTGAACTCTCTGATTGGAAGAAGGAGTCACAGCTTTCTTCTTCACTTTCAACTTTCTCCCACACTTTTCTGCTGTTTCCGTTTCTTTTCTTATTTCCATCTCTGAATCAAGAAATTCAGGATCTGGTGTCATAACTAAAGAAAATCCAGCATCACAAACCCCATCTGAAATGCAAGGGAACTGTGGATGCTCTGCCAACAAGTCCAAAGCAGCAGACAGATCCAGAGTATAACCAGCAGGGTCTGAAAAATAACACTTCAGGTGAGTCAAGGACTCTGAAGGGCACGTTTCAAGCGGGGGAGGCAAGTCAAAAGCATGGGGCAGTTTCCCAGTAGATGCAGTATCTTTCACTCCATCCTGAGGAGGGGCCATCAAAGAAAGGCTTTTGTCCACTTTGTACAGCTCTTGGAAACTATGCTTTACTAAGATGTTTGGAGAGATTCCTTCTTCAGAAAGTGATTTCTTTGCTTCTAAAAGTGCATAACTAAGGGCAGGTAAAATAGGTATCACTTTCAAAGAGACGCCATCTTCAACTTTCAAGTCCTTTGCTCCTAAAATACATACACACATACATTAAAAATACAACAGTATTTCAAGACATATAAGGGAAAAAAAGCTATAGATTTCAAATTTATCACCAGGTTAAATATGCTACATTATTGAAAATGAAAACAAAGAGCAACTAGTAAGTTTTATGTATTTACTCAACGAGTATCTCCATGTATTTATATCACACAAACACACACACACATATCAAAAAATGATTTGACATGCAAATAACTGTTACAGTTATTAAAATACCTGTTATATTACAGTTATTACAGTGAGTAAAATAGCTCCCTCAGGCTCCATCTCATCCAACACAGTGTTCAGACAGAGCCCAGTGGCCATTCACGGTAACAGCAATGCCCTAAGGACAGGAAGGCTGTATCCTACTTCGCTTCTATTCTTTGAGACGCTACAATGAAAAATGAACTGAAAAGTGCAAATGGCCTTAAACCTCAAATGCCACTGAAACAACAGCTGTTATTTTAATTCCCTATAAAATAGTTTACACATATTTTAAAAATTAACTCTACTCTGTAATCTGTATTTTACCTCATTTCCCTTCTTATTCTTTGATTAATTTTCCTTTTTATTTAAATCAAACAATTAACCTTACAAATGACAGTTCTCTATGAGCTAGTTAACAAAATTCTAGAACATTTCAGTTACCAGTAATACAAACTTACAGAAACAACTCTAGTGCCTACTAAATGGAAATGGGAATTATGATATCCTTTTAAAAAGTAGCTCCAGAATTGTGAAATAACAAATTAGTCTTAGTTAAACATAATAACACTGCAGCAAATATTAGAAAGGGCAAAGGGGTTAATAATGAAAAGGCAAATGTAATTAAGTAGTAAAATAAAGTTTATTTCTTCAAAGCTCAGAGTATAAAAAGGAAAAGAAATATAGAAAAGGTCTGTATATATGAACCGAGCTGGTCCCCAGAAGGGTGCCTTACCTGAGCTGTGGGAAGTGCACCCAGAACAGTTAGGGCTAGGGCTAGGGCTAGGGCTAGGATTACTGCTTCCCCTGGGCAGTGTTGGTAGCACACATTTAATCCTAGCACTCAGGAAGCAGAGGCAGGAAGATCTCTGTGAGTTTCTGGTCTACACAGTGAGTTCCAGGAGAGCCAGGACTACACAGAGAAACTCTGTCTGGAGGTGGCATGGGTGGGAGGGTCGAGGGGTGGCAGAAACAAGAGAAACAAGCAAGCAAAAAACTGAAACTGTCTCAATGAGAAAGGTATGAAAAAGTAACCAAACACTGTTTTTATTCATACAGCATTCCTGTGTTTTTCCTGGGCACGAGTAATGGTTCTTATCTGACCCCAAGAGGAGAAATGAAACTGGGGAAATAAGTCACTAGGACAGGGCTTAAGAAGCAAGATGAGGCCCTGGATTCAATCTCCAGCAGAAAGGAAAGAAACCAGGGAGAGATGACAAAAGTGAAGGATATAACCATAAAGCTTTTAAGATTTTTGTAGTTTTTATTTGTGTGATTACACACATATGTACAAGTGCTGGTATTGAACGCCTCTGGAGATAAGAGTTATGGGCTGAGCCACCTAATGTGGGCTCTAGGAACCAAACTTGGATCTTCTAGAAGAACAGCAAGTACTTTTGCCCACTAAACTTTATTTCTGCAGCTCTAAAAAAATCTAACAAAAAAATAAAGTAGCATGGTATGGCAGTTGAGAGCCAGCCCTGGAATAAGGTCAATTTTGCACTCGTCTTTGAAATGGTTATAAACAAAATTTTAAGGACTGCTAATCAATTATCCACAGAAAAATACACAACACAATAAATGTGAATATCCTTTGTCACTGTTTGTATAATTTGTTGTTTTAGTTGTTCCAAAGTATCAAAAAGTACTGTTCTCTTCTTTGATCAACACAATATAGATATATTTTTAAAAGTCAACTTTAAGGTGCTGTAGAGATGGCTCATGAGTTAAAAGCAGCAGCTGCTATTCCAGAGGGTCTGAGTTCAGATCCCAGTACCCAAAGAATCTCAAAACTACCCAAAACTCCACTTTCTGGGGTCTCAATGCCTTCTTTTGGCCTTCAGAGTCACTTCACGCATGTGGTGCATACATACATACATGAAGGCAACATACTCATACATAAAGTAAAATAAATCTTTCAAAATATCAACTTTGAAACATTTCTGTACTGGCTATAAGTTTTAAGAAATACTAATTTTAGCATTATCCTTAAATACATACAGACTGATTTAAACGAAAATTGCTTTGTTACAAATTAATCTGTTCGCGCTTATTTTTTCCAGATGTCTGGAACACATATGTTCTGAGGATATATACAATGCAGCCAAGGTAGATGTGCTCCGAATGTAGCCCAGTGGTAAACTGCATACTCATAATCCCAGCATCACAAATCAAAAGCCAAACCAAGCACACTAATATATTTGTGTATCAAACACACCCAGATGTGGTGGCACAGAAAGACCAGGTAATGTAGTCCTCAGGATGAAATCCAGAGCTTTATGAGACTAGCACTCTACCGACTGAGGTATACCCACACGCATTCCACAAGTACTCTAACTGCAGCATCACACATGCTGTGACACTGTATGGCTGTTTAGGTACTATGTGACTTGACTTGTGGTAGTCTGAACGAGGATGTCCTTCATAGGCTTACATGTTTCAATGTTGGTCCCCAATTGATAGCAGTTGCTTGGGAGGTTTGAGGGTGTGGCCTTGCTGGATAAAGTATGTCACTGTGGGCAAACTTTGAGGTTTCAAAAACCCCAGCTGGGCAGTGGTGGTGCATGCTTTTAATACCAGCACTTGGAAGGCAGAGGCAGTCAGATTTCTGAGTTCGGTGACAGTCTGGTCTACAAAGTGAATTCCAGGACAGCCAGGGCTATACAGAGAAACCCTGTCTCGAAACAAACAAACAAACAAGAGTAAAAAAAAACCCTGTGCTAGTATGTTCTCATGGCTTGCAGTTCCAGGCCCCATGCCTGCTGCCTCTACTCCAGCACCATAGGTCCTAGAGCTCTCTGGAATTTTCTATGTTGTCTTAGTTACAGTGTTTTATCATAACAATAGAAAAATCACTAATATATGATTAATATTTTTTTGTCCTCAGGGTCAATACCATGTTGGGAATAGATGGTCCAAACACAAAGACTTGTAGTACATAGATAGCAAGAGTAGCCATGAAAATCCTGAGTCATAGCTTTTTGAGACACTGTGAGAAAAGTATGTCGTAGCTACTGTTGATTCAAATGGATTTAGTTTTAGATATGCTGCATTTTTGGAAGTTTATATCATGCTAATGATATGTCAGTATGTGGAGACACAGGTCTGAAGCTTAGAGTCCACTTGCAAAGGAGGTCAACTTGGAAGGTTAAAGAAAGACAGTTGCTTGAGGAAAAAAACACAGTTAACAAGTGCTCTGTGCTAGTTAAGCTGTTGGGAAGATAAGGACTAGACAGTACGCAAACCCCAGAGGATAAGGGAACTGGGTAGCATTGTAACCTCCTTACCTGCTGTTTGCGGTGCATGGAATAAATGTAAACCATGTAGGCCCATCTGCTCAGCTCCAAAACCTGTAAGAGTCAGGAGAAAAAAGGAATGTAGGTTCATGATCTTATGAAACAAAAATATATACTTTAAAACTTTTTCTCCCCAAAAAGCCTGTCCTTGCCGGGCGTGGTGGCGTATGCCTTTAATCCCAGCACTTGGGAGGCAGAGGCAGGCGGATTTCTGAGTTCGAGGCCAGCCTGGTCTACAAAGTGAGTGCCAGGACAGCCAGGGCTACACAGAGAAACCCTGTCTCGAAAAACCAAAAAAAAAAAAAAAAAAAAAAAGCCTGTCCTTACCTGGTTCTGGAGTTAAGGCTGATGATGTAAGTAAAATGAAAAAACTCTTATCTTCTAAGCATTTGATGAGTGCCTTAAACATAAAAAACAAACAGTTGTCATCGGTACCATTTCCAGCTACTGAGGGCTCCACATATTATGCAAACTGTTCTAAAGAAACTAGAGTGATGGCCAGGAGGGACTCTGTCTCTTCCCACTCAACTGGAAAGGAAGCATGTGATCCTGGCTGGAAGCCATAGGACAAACTATCACCCAGAAAAGGGCAAAGCTGGAAGAAAAGTGTCCTGAATAGCATTTAAATCCTGTCTTACTACCTAGACTGAGAAAGTAAGCTTATAAAACTCTCAATGATTAAAGCTAGCTTAAATTAATGTTATTTGCCACTTAAGAGTATTTTAATCAACACTACCATTAAGGCAGGTCACTGTCCCAAAACACACACATGCATGCCTGGTCTATTTTACTTATGTCTTATCTATTATAAGAAAAAACATGAGCTGGCTTGCTTCGTTACTGTCAACATTTGCATCATTTCCTTTGGAATATTCAGAGCTTATCTTAAAGGAGGCTCAAACTCTGGGTGAAGCATCTATCTTCACACAAAGAACCCTAGCTAACATGACAGCTTTTTTTTTTCCTTAAAAAAAAAAAAAAAGATTTATTTATTTATTCTATGTATATATGCACACTGTTGCTGTCTTCAAACATGCCATAAGAGGACACTGGATTCCATTACAGATAGTTATGAGCCACCTTGTGGTTGCTGGGAATTGAACTCAGGACCTCTGGAAGAGAGCAGTCAGTGCTCTTAAGCACTGAGCCATCTTTCCAGCCCCAACAGAATTCTTTAAAACAGTAGCTATTCCCGAGTCTCATTTCTTCTATTATGAAAAAGAAACCGCTTGTATAAACCCCTGGATAATGGTTAAAAGTGGCTTTCAAAGAAGCATCTCAGAAGTGGTATTGTGACCAATGCAAATGTACTAGATATTTAATCAATGTATCAAGAAAACAAAGACTTGTTCTTTTGGTTAGAAATATACAATGACTATAAGCTGAGATGTAAGGAAAATGAAAATGTCAGTTACAATAGTATGTACGTTAATATTAACAGTGAAAACTCTCCTGGTAAGCTAAATAATGCAGTCAACCCTTAGGTACCAACTTCCTATATAAAGGAAAAAAAATTACACTTGAAATTAGTGATCTTACCAATTCCTTATTTTTAACATATTCCATTAGCTTATCTATGTTTTCTCCTTGTTTGTTTGTCAATTCAACTTCATATAAGTCAAAGCATAAGTCTTGACAACAAACTGTAGAGGAAATTAGAAAGATAAGAACATTTTAAATTTTAATTAAAAACTCCAGTTATACCACATTTTGATCACATACACTCCCACTGCCCTTTCTTCAGGACATATACATATGTACATATGTATGTACACAGAGGGTTTCACTATGTATTCTTGGTTGGCCTACAACTTGCCATATAGACCAAGGTGACCTTGAACTCAGAGACCCGTCTGCCTGTCTCCTTACAGTTGGGATTAAAGACACATGCCACCACACCTTGCCTCAGAACTTTTATTTCAATTCTCTAAACAAACAATTTTCAAAATATGTATTGTTTAAACCCTTCTTAAAAATGTACTTTAATCCTAACACTTAAAAGACAGGCAGAAGCAAGAAGATCTCTGTGAGTTCAAGGCCAGCCTGGTCTACATAGTGAGTTCCAAGGCAGGCAGAATTATGCAATGATACCTTATCTCCAAACAAGATATTCTCTCTTACACTGTTACAAAATTAACAAAATAAATACTAGACAAAAATATCAGCGCTTCATGAATTACATAAAATTTTCTCATATTTTTTTTTTTTTTTAAATTTTTGTTATTTGTTTGGAGACAGGGTATCACAATGTTGCTCTGGTTGACCTAGAACTTTCAATGTAGCCCAGGCTGGTCTCAAACTAATAGAGATCCATCCGCCTGCTTCTGCCTCCCAAATGTTGGTCTCATATTTGTCGTGAGCTTAACAATACTTAAATTCAAAACAATAAAAACTGTTGTGCGTGAGAGGAATTGGTCTGAGTTTTCAGATAGGTTTTTGGTATATGTGTTCAATTCTCTAAGCACTCTGTATTAAAGATAAAGTTTTTTATCATCTTTGATGAATCTGCCAGTTTCTAACTGGCTTCCAGGGAGTGGATGACATGATAACTCTACAACTTCCTCAAAAGACCTTTGTAAGGCCGGGCGTGGTGGCGAACGCCTTTAATCCCAGCACTTGGGAGGCAGAGGCAGGCGGATTTCTGAGTTCGAGGCCAGCCTGTTCTACAGAGTGAGTTCCAGGACAGCCAGGACTACACAGAGAAACCCTGTCTTGAAAAAACCAAAAAAAAAAAAAAGACCTTTGTAAGAAGTATTTAAGGAGCCGGGCGTGGTGGCACACGCCTTTAATTCCAGCACTTGGGAGGCAGAGGAAGGCGGATTTCTTTCTTTTTTTTTTTTTTTTTTTTGTGGTTTTTTGAGACAGGGTTTCTCTGTGTAGCTCTGGCTGTCCTGGAACTCACTTTGTAGACCAAGCTGGCCTCGAACTCAGAAATCCGCCTGCCTCTGCCTCCCAAGTGCTGGGATTAAAGGCGTGCGCCACCACGCCCGGCTGGAAGGCGGATTTCTGAGTTCCAAGGCCAGCCTGGTCTGCAGAGTGAGTTCCAGGACAGCCAGGTCTACGTAGAGAAACCCTGTCTTGAAAAAAAAAGAAAAACAAAAAAAGTATTTAAGATGAAATTTAGACATGTAAGTGAATGTATGGGCCACAGAGTGGACAATAACTGAAGAAAGCCCATTATATGGAGGGTGCCATTACATTTCAACAGACCTTTCTGCTCCAAGTAATTCCGTCTTCTAAAGGCAGCTTCTGGTAGACTTTCTTTCAGAGAAGACACACTCATTACATACTTAAAATCTAGTTCCCGGGGCCTAAAAAACAAAAACTCATAAAGCAGTGTAATAAATACCGACATAAGCTTATCACGTTCTAATGCAAATGCAAACAAAAATATAATCATAAAAAAGTCCTTAAAAGGCTGGAGAAATAATTGTAAGAGTGTGTGTACTGCTCCTATCTTAACGAAAACATGAGCTTGGATCCCACACCTACACTGAGGAGCTTAGGACTCCCTCTTCTGGTCTCCTGGCATTGCACATACATGCACATACCCACAAAAGCATACATACACACACAATTATTTTTCAAGTCATTAATTTCTGGGTTAGATTATAATACATAACATGCATTTATATTTATAGACAATATAGATTCTCACACATATGACCCACAGATGATGTATACAAACATGTTCACACTTTCTGAATATATGCATTTTTAGAATAGCCAAAATGTGTTAAAGATGTGTTAAAGAATTACATATTCCAAACCTGAAATTTTTCAAAAATTATATATAATAAGTTAAGATTCTCTGCCATACTGGGTTATATCACAGAATGAGTCATCTGCAGATCTTCAGTCTATCATCTCCCAAGTACTTTTTCTTTGTAATTTATTTTCAAATAGTATCAGACTTATGTAAAAATAGCACAAAAATTTCCTATTCTTTATTATGCTGCTCTCTACGTGCTTTGGTCCTTCCCTCTTTTTTTCTTTCTTTTTTTTTTTTTTTAAGAGGAATATCTGATGCCTTTTAATCCAAATACTTGGAGTTTCCTCCCAAAAGATCAATTCCTTGCACAACAAATTACCAAAAATTAAGAAATTAAAGGCCGGGCATGGGGGCACGCGCCTTTAATCCCAGCACTTGGAAGGCAGAGGCAGGTGGATTTCTGAGTTTGAGGCCAGCCTGGTCTACAAAGTGAGTTCCAGGAGAGCCAGGGCCAAACAGAGAAACCCTGTCTCGAAAAACCAAAAAAAAGAAATTAGCAATTGTAGACAACTATTACTTATCTTATACCTTATCCAAAGTTTGCTAAGATTCTTCAAAAACCAAAACATGAAACTACCAACAAAAACAGATTGGGCATGCTGCATATATACTGCAGGATATCAGATCACACTATAAACCCCAAGATTGTGGTGTTTATTTACTGGAAAAAAGTTTTTATCTGTGGTGTGCTTCAGCCTAAGCCCATACTTTTAATAAAAGAACTTTCTGCTTGAATATCATAAACAAGATTAAATAAAGTCAACTGAAGGTCAAGAGACGGAGCAAGCAACCAGTTGACAGGAAGTCAACATAGGATTATAAAAAGACAGGGACACACAGGAAGGAGAAGGAGGGACAATGAGGTTTGTTTTTTTTTTTTTGGTTTTTCGAGACAGGGTTTCTCTGTATAGCTCTGGCTGTCCTGGAACTCACTTTGTAGACCAGGCTGGCCTCGAACTCAGAAACCCGCCTGCCTCTGCCTCCCGAGTGCTGGGATTAAAGGCGTGCGCCCGGCTACAATGAGTTCTACAGAGGGTTTGGAGATGATCTGAGAGAAGGCACTCCTGGGACGCTGCTGAGGAGCTTCATCAGCCTCTCTCAGCAAGCTCTTAGCATATGGCTTCTGAGTATTCATTAGTAAAAATAGAATGATTGGGGTTTTCTTAAAAACAACACATATGGGGCTGGTGAGATAGCTCAGCAGTTAAGAGCATTGACTGTTCCTCCCGAGGTCCTGAGTTCAAATCCCAGCAACCACATGGTGTTTCCCAACCACCTGTAATGAGATCTGAAGGCAGCTAAATTGTTCTTACATATAATAAATAAAATCTTTAAAAAACCACGTATATATTCATGCGTACATGTATGCACGTGTTATGCACATGCATAACAATAGGAATCCAGAAAAAGATGCTGATCTATTTAAGGAGGATGTGGAAGAACCTTGAGGGCATGGAGCTGGAAGGGGCTAGAGAAAAGTGAGTTCTATTTCAATTAAAAGCACAAGTAAAAGCTTTTAAAAAGTTGGGTGATGGTTATTTAGCCTTTAATCCCAAAACATCAGGAGGCAGAGGTCACCCTGGTCTGCAGAGCAAGTTCCAAGACAGCCAGGGCTACACAGAGAAACCCTGTCTCAAAAAAACGAGAGACCAAAACCAACCAAACAAAAAACTTAAAAAATAGATTTTCAGTTGTCTCTTCTGAAAAGTCTGCCTTTTTAAAATTTATGATTAATATGCAAGTTGTAGAAAAATACTGAAAAATAGGCAAGTTACGAAAATTTCACCTGTTTAATCATCTACTTGAATACTATATGCCATCATTTTTCGTGTATTTAACAACTATATTGTATGGCAAGAAAGAGCTATTCCTTCTTTTAAAATTATTTTTCACAAAGTTCTTACTTGACTAATTATGAGCTATACTAACCCTGCTCTCTGTTCTTATAGTCAAGGGAAAATGAACTCTGACAGAAATCCAATTATCATATGTCAAATAAACTGCATCTATGCTTTAGTGGTAGGGAATACAAAGTATGAATAGACCGAACAAAAAGATTCCTTAAAGACATCCTTCACAGTTCCTCAGGAGAAAACAAAACAAAATAAAACAAAACTTCATTATCATAATTTATCATACTACAAACAGATTTATAACAGCTTTTAGCATTTTTTTCAAATAAGGGGATCATGTGACTATTAGAACATCAGATACTATTAATCTTAATGAGTCAATAATAGAATTGAGGGGCTATAATTTGCTGTATTATTTGATCTCTGGACAAATCTGATTTGTTTTAGAAAAAAAGCAAACTTGTAATATACAAAAATAATCTGGTCAGGCATGGTAACAGATATAAGTAGCCGCACAGCTGAAGTCTTGAGCCCGTAAGCTCCAAACCAACCTGGACAATATAACAAGACCCCATCTCAGCTACAGCAGTAGAGAACAATATAACAAGACCCCATCTCAGCTACAGCAGTAGAGGTGTTTTCTCTTCAAGGATTAGAATTTAAGGGGTCTGTGTTCTTCATACTCTACACAATCAAAAGCATCCTAGTGTAAAACAAAGTAAAATCACTGTATTTCATACCAATCCATTACAACACTGAAATCAGTACCCAGCAATGGAAAAACAAAACATGTATAAAGGATGACAGCCGACACAATACTTACAGCTGTACTGGAATCACTGTGCCATGAGTAGACCAGAGAGTTATATCACACAGCAAACAACCCTGAATCATAAACTGCCCTTTCCATGGAGAGACGAGAGCTTTAAAAAATGAGGACAAAAAGAAGCTGATTACACTGTGAGACATTTACTAAAACGGCAAACCCCACAAGAACTAATTCTTACCATTTTTATTGAGCTCAAGTCTAGAAAGAAACAAAGAGTTTTTATTAGAGAAAGAGAAACAAATCAAATAAAGTATGCATTTTTTATTTCATTATTACTCACATGATTTTAGAAGTGGGTGCTGCCATCTTTTAGGTTCCTTGTGCTGAAAAGCTACAATTATATAAGGACAGGTCTGTCTGGGTCATTTAATAACAGTGTTGCCTGAAAGTTCATAGGGGTAATACTGAAAAAAGGAAAATAAGTATTATTAGCACTATGGAACTGCTATGAATTAAGTTTATCCCAACCTCAGCCAAATCTGAAACTTAGGACATTAGATTAAGAAATACTTTTTTAGGTATAATTTACTCACAGTGACTTAGTTTGAAGGCACAAAAATGACTTCTTTTGTAAGAAACGTTGTAGGTATCTGCATCCATGTGGCAGTCACAGCCGTAAGATGGCCTAGGGTAGTTACCTGTATAATTCTCAGACACAGACTTCAGCTTTCCCTAGAATCAAAACATAAGAGTCATCAAAGTCTTCAAAGAGCAATAGTCTTAACAGTAAGGTTTATTTTAAAAGGAGCCTAATAGGGATGTAGATGTGTTTTTCTCTTTTCACCAGTAACCTGTGCAGTAGTATTCTCCCATTTAAATGATATGGTCTCTGGTGTGTATGTGTGTGTGTGTGTGTGTGTGTGTGTGCACATGCGCGCATGCTCAGATATTCAGATTGTGAAAATTGTCACTACTCCAAGTCTAGTTGACTATTTCCCACTTTTTTCCATCTGTCTATTCAAGACATGTAAATAGGATGTACAGTATACAGGTTTGTCTTTATTTTGTGTATGAATGTTTTGCTTACACATATTATTTGTAAGGTGTCTGAGGAGGCCAGATCCTCTGGAACTAGAGTTACAGTCAGTTTCTAGCTATTATTTGGGTGCTGGAAATTAAACCCAGATCCTCTGGAAGAGTGGCCAGTGTTCTTCTTAATCATTGAGCCAGCATCTGGTCTTTTTTATTTAATACAATATTTTTATTAATTCTTTGAGAATTTCATGTAATGTATTTTGATATTTAAAGGAGTAAGTATTTATTTATACTTACTCCTTTAAATATCAAATTACATGAAATTCTCAAAAAGCTGACTGTAACTCTAGCTAAGAACCCCTCTTAAATTCCTGCTGCTCCGCTTCCCCATTATCTAATTCCTTTAATGTCCCAAAGATTTTGGCCATCTACTCTTTCTTTCTTTCTTTCTTTTTTTTTTTTTTTGTTTTTGGATTTTTCAAGACAGGGTTTCTCTGGGTAGCCCTGGCTGTCTTGGAACTCAGAAATCCACCTGCCTCTGCCTCCCAAGTCCTGGGATTACAGGCGTGCGCCACCACTGCCCGGCCCATCTAATCTTTCTATGCCATCCCATATGGTATCTTGATTTCATGTGATAGCCCCAACCCTGGTTTGGGTGGATCCCACCCTAAATTATTTTTATTGCCTGAAAGGCTTTGTTTCAGAAATGTAAATAAAAGGCTTAATGTTTCTGTAATTCAGTTAAGTAGTGCCAGTCCACTTCCTGAGAAATTACTAAGTGTGAGCTCCTTGGCTAAGGACTTAAATGTCATTTAAATCTCACAGTAATGCTACAAAGTTAACTATTTTCCAAAGGAGAAAACTGAAGCATAAAACTTTCCTGTTAATCCTGTTTAACCATTACCTATTTATATCCTTGAATTTATTGGCTTCCTTTCTCCGTATAGTACCAGTGCCATCTGGTGAAAGCCTTATATTCTTTTTCTTACCTAACATTCCACAGTTGTCAAGTATGTTCAGATCTACATGTTCTCTATTCTTATGTCATAATGATGGTAGAATGGCATAAAAGATCCTTATAAAAAGTAACAGTCTTTTGGCATTTAAAAATACCTTATTTTATATTCAAAACTCAATTACGTATAAACGTCTAACTGAAAATTATGACCTGCTCAACACTAATGAATCTGGCTTTTATTATAGTCATCTCAGGGAATTAACTAAACCTCATTTTATTTTGTAGAGAAGAAATTCACTTTCCTCAGACCTACATCTGGCTGGATTGCTCAAAGGGCTAACAGTCCAACAATAAAGCAATTTTGATTATAAATCTTAAAATGAAATATTTATTCTATGTTTATTATAAATCTTTAAATGAAAATTATAAATCTTAATAAAATTTCTATAATCTATAAAGCAATATACAATTTGGTCACTGTATTCACGGTTCAAAACAAGCTCATGTAGAGCAACTATGTTTTAACTGTTGATGGGGAAATTTTCATAAAGTTTCTTTTATCATTTCTATTAACAAAGATGTTACAAGCAAAGCCAAACTTTCTAAAAGAAAAATTTGTGTAAGTCCGCTGTACATTTTGTTCCTATTTAGATGATTAGTTTAAATAGTAACAGGCTTTTCTGTTGTTATTTTATAGTCCTTATATGTTAGCTCTATTTTTTAGGTAATTCTGTCTTTGTTCCTCATAACAATTCTCTTTTACGAAGGACCCAGACTCAATTCTCAGCACCTATTTGGTAGCTCACAACTGTCTGTAACTTTAGGGGACCTAAACATCTCTTCTGGCCTCTGTGGACACCAAGAACACATGTGGCACACACATACATATACAGGGAAAACACTAGAACATATTAACACACACACCCCAATCCAATTCAAAAACACAAATTCAAAGCTAGCCATGATACACTTGGCAGAGAAAGTAAGACCTTCAGTTTGATGTCAGACTCAAAAAACAATCAATCAAAATTTGAAATACAAATATAGTAATATATCTTTTATGATGTAATTTGAACACTACTTAAGACTAAAATTCAGTAAGTTGTAACTGTGGACAGTCCAATTTAAATTTTTTTGCTATATACATCTAAATTATAACTGAAATTTAATTATTCTACTTTAGACCTGGCATACTAATATTTTATCCTTGTATTATTCAAATACTCATTTCTCTGCCCCAATATCTGGTTACTATCATGTCATGGTACTGTAATGTGTACTCCAAGTATCTCCTGTCTCAGTATTGTAAAAACACTGCTCTTCATTCATTTTCTACTTTGGAGTGGGGGGACAGACAGTGAGGATGCTGAGCAACCAATGACTGAGCAGAGGTGAGAATAGGGCTGGACTTCCAATTCCAGTGAGAAGACGGATAGAGAAAGGAAATTTGGCCATAAGGTGAGGGACCAGTAGCTACTATGAGAAAATGAATGAACCATAGAGACAGATCAACACTAAAATGCAAGTACATCAGAGATGTTGGCTCAGAAGCAGATCTATTGTTTAGAGGATTAGAACAGAATAATACTTGCTCAGTTACTGTGTTATAAAATTTATTTAACAAAAATAGTCTCTGTCTCGATTATTTGGGAGGTAGTTGGGTTAGAGAAATGACTACCACTACTAAATTTCTTACAATATAGACTCAATCAGAGCTTATAACACTTAGTTTAACTGTTCTGATTTTAACCCCATCTCAGTCATCTCTATGGAAAGCTAGAAAGACGGTCATAATTTATTTATACCTTCAATTTTTGACATAGTCCTGTTCCTTGTTAATGTCAAAAATTCTAAAGTGAAAAGGGCAATGATAAAGTGAACAAATGTTTACCAAGCATCTAATTTGTATATGAATAAATCTGTAAAGTTTACATTTCTCCGAAGTCTTGGGTATGTCCCAGCTTTTGCCAATGCCCAGGAAGCTGACATCTATTCAGTTCATGCTAGGTGGTGGGAAGTGCCTTTCTTTAATTCCAGCACTTGGGAAGTAGAAGCAAGTGGATCTCTGCAAGTTCAAATTCAAACCAGCCTGGTCTACAGAGTGAGTTCCAGGACAGGCAGGGCCACACAGAGAAAATCCCTTCCTCAAAAAAACACAAACTCAAAGTTCATAGTTGGACAACTAAATTGAATTCCCTCCGTTGTACTACATTTATGGATTTTGTGTTTGCTGCACTCACAGTTAACTCTGGCATACTGAGCCCATGGGTCAGACAAGCTTGTTCCACAGCAAAATACTAATTTGTTCTAAAAGCAGTAACATACTGAAATGCTTTTATTCCAAGTCTTTAACAACTAATAACACAGAAATTATGCTTACAGGAATAATTTTCTCTGAAAAAAAATCTTTTGAAACAAAAGGCAGAAATCATGTAACTGCATATTTACTTCAATAGAATAAAAGTAAAATACAGTCCCTACCCTAAATTAGTAATTCATTCATTAAGCAAAATAGTCTCTATTGTAGAGAAATTAAAGAACTCAGATTATAAATCAAAGACACTTGGGAGGCAGAGGCAGGCGGATTTCTGAGTTCGAGGCCAGCCTGGTCTACAAAGTGAGTTCCAGGACAGCCAGGGCTACAGAGAAACCCTGTCTCGAAAAACCAAAAAAATAAATAAATAAATAAATCAAAGACACGAGAAAAAAAATATCAATACTATAAATGTGAAGGAATATGTAGACCAAGAAGCATATTATGTTGTATTTACTATACCGAAGATAATTTGAACTTGCTAGCAAATTATTTAAATTCATACAAAATTATGTAATTATGTGCTATTTCAAAATAGCAAATAGACTTAGATATTTCTATTTATCCAGTTGCAGTTGCCTTTTTAAAAGAGGAGGGAGGACTGGAAAGTATTTCCACTGAATTAAAAAATTATATCTACAAATTATGACTTATTCATCTGACTGCAAGTTGGTTAGATTAGGTTGAATATTCAACTTTAAAAATAAATAACTTTATATCTATTTTTCATATGTTTTTATGTGTTGTCTCAGGCATGCTGTGGTAATATGTTAGAGGGCAACCTGAAGGAGTTGGTTCTCTCCTACCACCATGCAGGTTCAAGGAATCAAACTCAGAAAGGTCCACCAGGTTTGGCAGTAAGTGAGCTATCCACTGAGCATTCTCACACCCTCTTCCTTGATACAGGGTTCCTCTTCTTCAACCCCACCTGGTCTTTGAACTTGCAGTGATCTGTCTTACCCTCTTAAGTGCAACATTTAACTTTTGAAGATTGTTTTAAATATTCCCCAAATTTGATCTTCTACAAAGTTTCTGATCAGCTGACATTTACAATTTTTAAAATAATTTTTTGTTTTGACATGATGCCCAAAAGGTAAATTGTTCAAGATCATATAGTTTTGACTAATATTATTTTAAAATGTATCTAGTGTGATACTAAGGATCCAACATGCTAGATAAATGCTGTTACTGAACCACAGCCCCTAGTCCTTTATTGTGACTTTTTAAAGACATCCATATAAACTCTGTGACCAATGTTCTAACTTATCAAATTGGGTTTATAAACTTTAATGCTTTAGCATTAAACTACTAATTTTTGGGTTTTTTTTTCTTCCCCGAGACAGGGTTTCTCTGTATAGCCCTGGCTGTCCTGGAACTCACTTTGTAGACCAGGCTGGCCTCGAACTCAGAAATCCACCTGCCTATGCCTCCCAAGTGCTGGGATTAAAGGCATGTGCTACCACCACCCGGCTAAACTACTAATTTTCAATTAAATGACTGTACCAAAATCACTGGCATGTTGAGTACCTCTCAAAAAGATATTAAGTGGTTTTTCTCAGAAAATATTTTTGGTTTTTTTGTTTGTTTTTTTCAGGAACAACTACTTTTTAAAGTCCATCTTTGATTCTTTCAGTAATTATATCTTACAAAGCAAGGGGCAGATTTAAATCATATTTAAACTGCTTTCATCACTATATATGTGTGTGTGTGGTACTAAGAATTGAATCCAAAGTTTAATACAGGCCAAGCTACCCCTGAGCCATATCCTCAGCCCTGTACTTTTATGTTTTAAATAAATGCCTCAAATGCCCTGAGTATAGAGGTGAAATAGGTTCTGTAACCAAATGAACTAGGCACCAAGAATTGGGGTCAAATAGCTCTTCTCCTAAGAGAAAGAAGCTAGACATTAAAGAGTGTATTTCATCAAGCAACAGTGTATTGACAATTAGCAAGAGATTTACTTCTCCAATTAAATGTCATTATATTTTACTAAATGAAAACAGAAAGTATGCCTTAGGCACATTTCTTATGACAACAGCAGTAATTAAATCAGAAACCAATTTTAAAAAGACAAAATGAAAAGCAAAAGACAAGAAGAGAATATTGTAAAGGAGCTTAGCACCAGGCTGGGTCAAGACTTGGTTTATTGAGTGCTTTCTATAGTAACATATGCCTATCTTGACTTTAAGTCACTCTGAGGCCAGAAGCTCAGAGCTTGGTCTACTGACACTTGTTGCTAACAACTGAGTGATTAGGTAAAGAATTTATTGCTATTGCTCCCTTCTCTGGCCAGGCATCCAGAATCCCTTTGTCCCTTTGTCCCTTTGTTGGCCGGGCTGGTTAACTCTTTGTGACCCAGACAGGAAGGAAAGGAAAAGAATTAAAATTCTTTATACAAATATGCACAGACGTGGTGCACACCTTGAGTCCCAGAACTTGGGAGGCTGAGGCAGGCAGATTTCTGAGTTCGAGGCAAGCCAGGACAGCCAGGGCTATACAAAGAAACCCTGTTTTGAAAAAACAACAAAACAAAACAAAACAAACATACATAGACACACATATATTCACAGGCACATTTACATTTTTATTCACATTTTCATTTACATTAACACAGTTACATTTTTATGGGCCCAACCACCTGTCTCACACACCCCACAAGTATTCATGCATATTTTCATACACACTAATACACATATATATACACATATACACATATAGACAAGACATACATTTTAAAGCTTCTTTTTTTTTTTTTTTATTCCAGCTAGTGGAGAGATGGTCAGTGGTTAAGAACACATACTGATTACTCTTGAAGAGCCCCAAGTTCAGTTCTTAGCACCCATGTTGGGTATAGCTCCAGATCCATCCTCTTCGGGCCTTCATAGATACCTGCTCTCAAGTGCACAAACCCTCACACAGATACATAGAACTTAAAATAAACATAAAATCTTAAAAAAAAAAAAATTCCAGCCAGGCATGGTGAAGCATACTTGTAATCCCAGAAACTCGTGAAACATGGCAGGGAAATCATAGGTACAAGGCAGGATGAGTGACATAATGTCTCAAAAAGAAGCTGTATTCTAACAGATGTTCTTTTGTACTTATTACTGGTGCGAGGAATTAATCCAAGGTGGCCCACATACTAGGCATATATTCTATTACTCAGCATTTACAGCCTTTAAAACATAAAAGTACAGGGCTGAGAATATGGCTCAGGGGTAGTTTGGCCTGTATTAAACTTTGGATTCAATTCTTAGAACCACAAAATAAACACACAAAATACACAAGTGTATATACCATCTAGTTATATCAAAATAGTTTAGTGAAAAATTAAAAACAAACATATTTTTCATTGGTAAGATTAATATAAATGATAAATTAGAGGTAAGATAAATCAAAACCAGTTGGGCAGTATTAAGAAATAGTCAATAAAAAATGTAAAATATTTAAATAGTAAGAGGGCACCTATAATAACTCTGACAAATACTAAGACAAAGTCCTAAAAAATCATATGGCAGAGTCCTAGAAAAATGTAATTTAATAAATGTGACACCCGAGCCGGGCGTGGTGGCGCACGCCTTTAATCCCAGCACTCGGGAGGCAGAGGCAGGCGGATTTCTGAGTTCGAGGCCAGCCTGGTCTACAAAGTGAGTTCCAGGACAGCCAGGGCTATACAGAGAAACCCTGTCTCGAAAAACCAAAAAAAAAAAAAAATGTGACACCCTGTATGTGTGTGTGTATATACATATATATATCACACACACACATATATATATGCATGTGTATATATATGTGTGTATATACATAAACTATGTATTATTATTAGTATTGATATGTTATATATAATAGTTACAATGTATGTTATGTATATATATATACTTACTATTTGGAAGATTATGCAATTTAGAGAAGTGGTATTTTCCAATGACTACTACACAAATGTAAACCCTCTGAAGAACAAGCAAATAAATGCAAACTATTATCAAAATTGATGAATAACAAAAACCCCACAACTATATAAGAAAATATTAATATGTCCTTCCTTTTCCAACCAGTGGGCTAGCCAATACCAGACAATTTTGCCATATATTTCAACTAAAACAATCTATACAACAAAGTACAGAACTTGAACAATTAAAGGTGACATGATGAATTTGCAAACACATTGTACAATGTTACTCTTATCACTAATATATTCTGGAAGATAAATAGCCATTTTTCACCAAAAGTGTTATTTAAGCCAAGATGTAATTGGTTTAGTTTTTAAACATACTAGCAATCAATTTAACATCTAATGTAGTAATTATCAATATATATAACTGGAGTATGCAGTATTTTTACACCTGTAGATATATTATAACTGAAGACTCAGTGTTTTTACACGTGGGGATCTAGACTAATGCTTGTCTACAATACACAAAGCCCTGTCTCAATCACCAGCACAGCATAAATCCAGCGTGGCAGTGTGTTTGTAATCCCAGCATTTTAGAGGACCTGGTAGGAAGATCAAGAGTCCAATTCCAGCCTTTGCTATATACCAAATTCAATGGTGGCCTGGGCTATAATTTAGAGGGGAAAAAAATGTGTAAAGGAGCATGGACACATGCTATAACATAAATTTTGGAACATAAAACAAAATATGATTATAAAGTATGACTCTAAGTTCAAAAACAGGTGAAGATATGTTAGTTAATGAAATAAAGACCATGTTCAAGGAATACTTTCCTTCTAGAAAAGACACACACAATCTTATTTCTAGGTACCTGTAATGTTCTATATAAAAAGATGCAGAAATGCCTGCTTGCTTTTGTAAACACATTTTCACACATAATAAAAATATATTCTTAGAAGGAAAAAATAAAAACAATGCCTTTTCTTAAATGAATCTATAAATGCAATGAATAAGCTATACAATGCAAAAACAAATATCCCAATGTAGTTTTCCTATAGAGATTGAGATGCTTCATCTGAAAGAAACAAAGAAGGATCCTGAGCTTTCCCTGGTCCTCCCCCAAAAGAAAGTACTATCATAAAGCTACCATAGCTAGCCGGGCAGTGGTGGAGCACACCTTTAATCCCAGCATTGGGGAGGCGGAGGCAGAGGCAAAGGCAGGCGGATTTCTGAGTTCGAGGCCAGCCTGGTCTACAAAGTAAGTTCCAGGACAGCCAGGGCTATAAACAGAAATCCTGTCTCGAAAAAAAACAGAAAAACAAAGTTACCATAGCTAAAACAGTATGGTAACTGTTAAAATAGGGCAAAGCAGAGAGTATTCAGACCCAATTTCATATACAAGGGATATCGGACTGCCCAAATGTTTGACTTTCTTATTCACTATTAAAGATTAAAAGTTAAAATGAGGGGCTGGAGATGGCTCAGCGGTTAAGAGCACCGACTGCTCTTGCGAAGGTCCTGAGTTCAAATCCCAGCAACCACGTGGTGGCTCACAACCGGCTGGATTGGAATCTGATGCCCTCTTCTGGTGTGTCTGAAGACAGCTATAGTGTACTCACATACATAAAATAAATAATTCAAAAAAAAAAAAAGTTAAAATGAGATTTTTTTCCCCCCCAATTATTGGATGGGTTAAGATGTTTAGAAAACAGTGCTACCATCCAGTAGCAGAGTAATAAAAACCATACCTAAGGGGAATGAACATTAAAAAAATAAAATCATCCCACAGCATTTAACAGACTGTCTAGTATTATCATAGGAATTTGATTCTACAAGCAGTTATCAGCACATAAAACCTGCTTACAATAGCTGCAGGGGAAAAAAAACCACAGCTCTGCAAAGAAGAAATATCTTAAAAATGTCCACTGACAAGACACAAATGATAAACATATCCAATAATATTTATGCTAATCAGATATGCTACAGGTAACAAGTAGTATCAGGCAAGTTTCCTGGCAGTTTTCAAATTTCAATTTACTTAGATGTTTGGACCAGAGAGATGCCATTTATCTTTCTTATTTAAAAAAAAAAAAGTAGGAAACAAATTGTCAACACACAAACATCATCTTCTTTAAAACTAATTATTGACAAATATTCTTTTTTTTTTTTCCTAACTTGGGCTCTCTATTGATATACACTGGTAACACTGGAGCTACCCTTTACCAAACGATTTCCCAATAAGGGAATATTCGCTTACACTATCAGGTATATGTGCGTTGTCTTAAACCTCTTCCGTAGGATTTCCAACAATCTCAGATTCTATACTATGACATATTCACCCCGCCTTCCTTTTGCTCTTCTGAGGGGAAACACTGTGAGCCCTCAGGCTGTTTATTATACAGATTTAGGAAAAACTTTCATTCGCTTCCCCGTTCTAAGTTTCCCTTCAGAAAGTTCTAAGTTTCCCTTCAGAAAGAATACAGGAGGGAGGAGCTTAACGAGAGGCGCGTCAAACTGGTACTGGTAAACGGAGATTGAGGGAGACTCCAGATCTTCCGAAATTGCTCCAGTTTTGAAAGTAAAGCCATGGTGTCCTACCAAGTGCCGGTTGGTGCTTCCCTCCAACCAACCTCGGGGCCAGCCTACTGCCAGATCCCTTCACCGCTGCTGCAGCCAGTCGGCTGCTGTCTTCCATATGGGCAGGCCCACTTTTACGTAATAAAGAAGTTAAACCATGCCGTGCGTTGCCATAGATTCTATAGAACCCCGAACGCCGACCTGAGGGTTTCCTCAAAACCCCTCAGGGGGGATGAGCTAGGCCAACCCCAGGCAAGGGAAAACTTCAGTGCTGAAGGATCCCATCCATCCCTTGAGGGGGGGGGGGGGGGGGATGGAGCTGCTCTGTGACGGGTGACACAAAACAAACCGCGCCGGGCCTCGGAGCGCAGACACCCATCCGGACGACCGCCACGGGCTCGGTGGGAACCCTGTCTAACCTTAGCTTCTGCAAGGCGGAGCTGAGCGGAGGAGCGTGGGGGTCCCGCATCCCGGGCGACCGAGGCGTCCGCCCAGTGGCCCCCCGCGCCGCCCTGCCCGCCCACCAGTACGCGCCCCGCGAGCCAGCCACGCTCTTGCTTCCCCACGGGGTCCTCGCCCCGGACGCCCCAACACCTGAGGGAAAGAGCGTTACCTGTCGCCGGCGCGGCCGCCTTCCCTGAAGAGATGAGCTCAGCACTCGGTGTCCTCCTCATGCTTTTCCAGCCTGTCCCTTTCTCCTCCTGACCCCTCGCTCCGCCGCGTCTCACGACCTCGCCTCACGAGCCCCGGTGTCCCGGCCGCGCGCTAGCCCCGGTCCCCTCACAGCCTCACAAGCGGGAAGCCGCTTCCAAAACAAGCCAGGCGCGGGGAAGGCGTCCGCTCTCCAGCCCCCAGGGAACCAGCGACCGGAAGTGAAACCTCGTGCACACGGAGAAAGGAAACACAGCTCCGAAGACAGAAAGTGAAAACTAAAGCGCCGTGCTCGCCTCGCCGCGGCCAATCACAAGGAGGACAGCAAGGCGCAGGCGCGACCGCCGCGGGCATCCACGTTGCTCCTGCTTTTCCAGTAGGCGAAGGCGCGGGAGGGGGGGGGGGAAGGGCAAAGCTAGCTCCGGATTGGACGACCCAGCCTTCCTTGGTTTCTCGCGAGATGTAGGCGGCAGGCTCTAGAAGGCGTGCACAGGAAGTGAGGCTCCTCAGTCGGAACCTCTTCTAGTGTATTGTGGGTTACTCATGGCCGCTTTCTGGCTTTTTCTGTACCAGGTGCTGTAATGGGACAGGGCAAAAAAGTACAGAGGCGCTTCCATCTTGTCTCCTTGCTGAGGGCATTTTAGGTTTAACTAAAAATGATTTTCTTGATGGAAAATTACCCAGCTATTCTTGACTGGAAGCGAAGATGTCACAGCTAACTTACTTTCTGTCAAACTGCTTGCTGGTCTACACCTCCTGCAGCTCCTGAGTGCGATCTAGGATGTAGTTTTGCCTTTAAAAGCCCCTTGGTGTAAGGAAGGTGTAAATGCTCAGGGCTACACTTCGTCCGAAACCCTAGCTGGCAGGAGTAAAGACAGTTAACTAGCTATAAACTGAAGGTCATCTTCAGTGACTCTGGTGATGCTGGTTGGTCTAACCCAAGTGCCACATCTCTCTGCTGTTTGATTTTGCTGAATGTTAAATCCATACAAAACTTAAGTTCATTGAGGGAGTTCTCCAGAAGAACTTGAAGTTTATTATTTATATGAGTGTTGAGGTGACCATAAGTAACAATTCAAGTCTATCCTTACTATAGATAAGAACCGCTGAGAGAAATTAAGCAGTACCAAGGACCTTGTGCCATGGTTGAAAATTTGTTACGATGAGATTTAGTCATTCAGTGGGCGAGTATACTTGTGGGTAGTTCCATATTAAAAACTGGGATTGGGCTGGAGAGATGGCTCAGCGGTTAAGAGCATTGACTGCTTTGCCAAAGATCCAGAGTTCAAATTCCAGCAACCACATGGTGGCTCACAACCATCCATAACGAGATCTGACACCCTCTTCCAGAGTGTCTGAAGACAGCTACAGTGTACTTAAAACTAATAATAATAATAAAAATAATAAGGGCTGGAGAGATGGCTCAGTGGTTAAGAGCACGACTGCTCTTCCGAAGGTCGTGAGTTCAAATCCCAGCAACCACATGATGGCTCACAACCACCTGTAATGAGATCTGATGCCCTCTTTTGGGGTGTCTGAAGACAGCTACAGTGTACTTACATATAATAAATAAATCTTTTTAAAATAATAATAATTAATTAAAAATTATGGTCACCAGCAAGGTAAAGACAGACGCTACTCATAACTGAGTTCATTGTAGAGGTGAATTAAATTATAAGCTACCACAGTTATTTCAGGTAATAACATGGTGCAAAAATGAATGAAATGCTAGTAAATGAAGTTGGAGGTGGAAGACAGGAGGAAAAACACAAAACAGAAGGAAAACACCAAAGATTTAACAAAAAAATGGGATGTTTAAAGTCAAAATCCAAAGATGAAAGTGAACCTTGGAGGTAGAGCTTTATGAGCAGAATGGAAAACAAGTGGAAAGCACCCCATCTGTGAAAATGTGTTCAAGATTTCAATAAGAACTGGCACAGGGCTGTGGTTTCCTCAGCCGAGGAGGTGGTCCCAGGGGGCTCCCTACCTGTCTCTGCTACCACGTGGCGAAAGCACTTTCCCTCAGGGTATCAATGAAAGCCTGAAGAAAAAGTAATTGCTTCCTTTAAAGCCATGGCATATCAGTTATACAGAAATACAACTTTGGGGAACAGTCTTCAAGGGAGCCTTGATGAGCTCATACAGTCTCAACAGATCACCCCCAGCTTGCTCTTCAAGTTCTACTTCAGTTTGATAAAGCTATAAATTCAGCATTGGCTCAGAGAGTCAGGAACTGAGTCAATTTCAGGGGCTCTCTAAATACATACAGATTCTGCCATAATATTTGGACCTTTGTATTGAATGATGTTGAATTCAGAGAGGTAACAGAACTTATTAAACTGGATAAAGTGAAAATTGTAGCCTCTGATGGTAAAAATACTGGCTCCAATACTACGGAATGAGTAGAGAAATGTGACTTTTTTATGCCACCTTCTGTTATTTTCATCGCTTTTTTAAGAGAAACAGAAGAGTCTTTGTTTTTAATTTATTCTCACGATGCAGAAATGACAACACTGTGCTATATATACTACCCAAGAGTCCCACAGAGAGAAGCATGTGACTCTGTTCTCTTAAATGACCTTTAGTACACAGCATAAAGAAATGTAACTTTTTTTTAATGACAAATCAAAAGTGGTTGCCTTCATAAGAGTATTCTTCAATAAACTCGTTTTAAAACTTTAAAAAAAAAAGATTTCAGTAAGTGTGCTCTGAAAGTGAAAAAAAGCAAAGAATATTCATAGTATCCAAGGGCTAAGAAGAGTCAGCGAAGTGCCTACCAGAGAAGCATAAGGACCTGTGTTCTATCCCCATAACTAATGTAAGGGGGAAGGTGGCCCAGTCTATAATGCCAGCACTGAGGAAGAGGAAGCAGACAATGCCTGTCTAGTCTACTTGTGAATCTAAGGCCAATGAGAGACCCTGTCTTAACAAATAATTTGGACAGGTCCTGAGAAATAACATCCAAGGTTGACCTCTGATTTCTACACACATCGTACATATGGACCCACAGACTTACAAACATACACATCAACACATACCTCTCACATACACACTTACACACGTTATAATACCCTTTCTTAGTCATTGTTCTATTGATGTGAAGAGACACCATATCTTAGAGTTTTACTGCTGTGAAAAGATATGACAAAGGCAACTTTTTTGTTTGTTTTTTCAAAACAGGGTTTCTCTGTGTAGCCCTGGCTGTCCTGGAACTCACTCTGTAGACCAGGCTGGCCTCGAACTCAGAAATCTGCCTGCCTCTGCCTCCCAAGGGCTGGGATTAAAGGCATGCACCTACCATTCCTCAGAGACAAAGGCAACTCTTTTTTTTTTTTTAAGAGAGCCTGACAGATGGCTCATTGGTGAAAAGTGCTTAACTGCTCGTGCTGAAGTTGGTTTTTTTTTTTTTAAGATTTTTGTTTATTTATTATTATAAGTAATTACACTGTAGCTCTCTTCAGACACACCAGAAGAGGGTGTCAGATTCCATTATGGGTGGTTGTGAGCCACAATGTGGTTGCTGGGATTTGAACTCAGGACCTCTGGAAGAGCAGTCAGTGCTCTTACCCGCTGAGCCATCTCACCTGCCCCAAAAGGCAACTCTTATAAGAATATTTAATTGGGGCTAGTTTACAGGTTCAGAGGTTCACTCCATTATCATCAAAGTGGGAACATGGTAGCATCCTGTCAGGCATGACACAGGAGGAGCTGAGAGTTCTACATCTTCATCTGAAGGCTGCTAGCAGAATACTGGTTTCCAAGCAGCTAGGATGAGGATCTTAAAGCCCAAATCCTAGTGTCACACCCACAGTGCCACGACTACTCCAAGGCCACCCCTACTTCAACAGGGCCACATCTTCTAATAGTGCCAATCCCTGAGCCAAGCATATACAAACCATCATGCACCAATACTGAGGAAGCATTTATATAATTGAGGTCTTGCTCGTAGTTCCCTTCTCATCAAGGCAGGGAGCATGGTGGTATGCAGGCAGATGCTGGAGACATAGCAGAGAGCTCAGTCATGATCTTAGGCAGGGAGAGAGAGGGGAGGGCTTGTTGAAACCTCAAAACCCACCCACAGTGAAATATGTTTCCACCCTTACCAAAGACATGCCAGATTCAGCACTGGTAGTAACCAGTATTTCTCTAATTGGATTTAAGGCTTTCTCAATAAGATTAGTGCTCATGACTGGTACTGGAAACCTAGACAATTACTAAGGGCTGGTGATGTCATGGATCTTGGAGAACTGAAAGACCTCCGAAGGGAGACCCTCACTCAAGTCTCAGGATAATAGCAGAGCCCCAAGAACTCACGAGTGACCAATCTTGATGCAAACCACATGAGGCTTTATTCAGGGAAAGCCAGAGGTCTGGGGATGACTCATATCCCACGCAGGGGTAGAGGAGTTGACCCCTAGGGGAAAGGGGTCCCAGTTTTTATAGGCCCTCAGGGGGGGGGGAAGGAGAAGGTGGGGTAGGGGATTTCCAGATCTAAACAATGTAAAGTGATTGATTTATCAAGAAATGGGTATGGGAGGGAAACAAGGAAAGAGTCTAATGCAGGTGCAGTAACTCTGGATTGGCCCCAGCTGTAGTTGCTGGGGAGATTTTCTGACTCTATCCCAGCAACCAATATCACAAACACCTGGCAGTGAGGTGCAGCAGTGGGCACACACCTGGGTTCAAGGAACGGTCAGAACATTGGCAGACACAGGGGTTCAAGGAGCGGCCAGAGCATTGTGCACCTCTATTTTTCTAAATCAGTGAAGCTACTTCTACTAACAATGAAATCTATTTTGCCAATTTCAGGGCTTCTGTGACCTTTTACATTCTGTCAGGATCTTTCAGAACCATAAGCACCTCATTACCAGCGCAATCCCTAACTACATTATAAATATTTATTCCTCTACCTCCAAGATAACTGTAGTCCTCATCCCATATCAGGGAAACCTTTCTGTGCAACTGATAGAGACCATTACAGAAGATCACAACCAATCAAAATGCAGAGTTTTGAAGTCCTGTCTTAATGTACAGTCTCTACAGTACAACTCTAGCACCTAAGACTCAGGGAGCATTGCAGAAGAGTGAATGGGAAGACTGTAGAGCTAACATGAAAGTAAGAAATCCCAGGAGGCCTCAACTGTACAGACAGGATTACAGGCAATGAAAGAAGACTGAAATTCAGAGATATTGTTTTCCCTGGAAAGAGCACACCAAATTGGTTATTCAATAGTATAAATGGTCATCTCTGAAAACATATAAGTAACATACAAAAAGGGAAGGTTGTACTTCTGTATTTAGGAGTGTGTGTGTGGTGTGTATGTGTATGTATGTAACAATAGTTAAAGAAAAGGCAATGAATTAGAAAAAGCAAAGAGAAGAATAGGGGAGTGGTTGGAAGGAGGAAAGGGAAGGGGGAATTATATAATGATATCAATCTCCAAAGAGTCAATGAAATAGTTTTTTTTAAAAAGAAAACCCTCAGCCAGGCAGTGGTGGCACATGCCTTTAATCCCAGCACTGGGGAGGCAGAGACAGGCAGATTTCTGAGTTTGAGGCCAGCCTGGTCTACAAAGTGAGCTCCAGGACAGCCAGGGCTATACAGAGAAACCCTGTCTCGAAAAACAAAACAAAACAAAACAAAACAAGAAAGAAGAAAAAGAAAGAAAGAAAGAAAGAAAGAAAGAAAGAAAGAAAGCCCTCAGCTGGATGTGTTGGTCCATGCCTTTAATCCCGGCACTTGTGGAGGCAGAGGCAGATGAATCTTTGTGAGTTTAAGGTCAGTCTGGTCAGTTCCAGGACAGCCAGGGCTACACACAGAGAAACACTGTCTCAAAACAAAAGAAAGAAAGAAAGAAAGAGAGAAAGAAAGAAAGAAAGGAAGGAAGGTAGAAAGAAACGAAGGAAGAAAGGAAGGAAGCAAGGAAGGAAGGAAACAAAACAAAAAAGAAAGCTTCCTGGGGGTCTGGAGGACCCAGGTTTTATTTCAAGCATCCATGTGGTGAGTTACTGAAAGACCCATAATGTGAGGATTCCCCCACATTCTGACTCAGGAGAGGCGACACCCCAAATCACTCACTAGAAATGGTCTTGATGCAAACTGCAAGAGGACTTTTATTTCAAGAGCGCTCTAGGGCCCATAGTCATACACCATGCAGGGGTAGAGGACCTTGGCCGCGCATGGGTAGCTGGGTAAGGGGGTATTTAAAGGAAGAAACTGGGGCTTGAGAGATGGCTCAGAGGTTTAGAGCACTGACTGCTCTTTTTTATTTATTTTATTTTATTTTTGGTTTGTCTAGACAGGGTTTCTCTGAATAGCCCTGGTTGTCCTGGAACTCACTCTGTAGACCAGGCTGGCCTCGAACTCAGAAATCAGCCTGCCTCTGCCTCCTGAGTGCTAGGATTAAAGGCGTGTGCCACCATGCCCCACCTGACTGCTCTTCTAGAGGTCCTGAGTTCAATTCACAGCGACCATATGGTGGCTCACAACCATCTGTAATGGGATCTGATGCCCTCTTCTGGTGTGTCTGAAGACAGCTATACTGTACTCATATACATAAAAAAAATAAATCTTGTTGGGCGTGGTGGTGCAGCCTTTAATCCCAGCACTCATACAGAGAAACCCTGCCTCGACCTCCCACCACCACCACCAAAAAGGAAGAAACTACAACTCAAGCGGGTGGGGAGGTTGTTGTTGGAAAATACCAAAAACACCAGTTAAGGGTCACAAGGAAGTGCAAAGTCACATGAGTCACAAGGAATACTGGTAATTGTGTGGGTTATTTCTCAAGACAGTTTCTATAAGCCCCTAACAATAGCACATTTGCATAGCAGGTTCCATGAATGGTCAGGGTGGTCCTTTTTGAACAAACACTCCCTCAACTCAGGAAGCGGATGGGTGGAGGATCCTGGCTGTCCTGGAGCTCACTCTGTAGACCAGGCTGACCTCGAACTCAGAATTCCGCTTGCCTCTGCCTTCCAAGTGCTGGGATTAAAGGCATGCACCATTTTGTTTTTATATTATACTTTCTCTTTTCTTTTTTTTTTTAAAGATTTATTTATTTATTATATGTAAGTACACTGTAGTTGTGTCTTCAGACACACCAGAAGAGGGCGTCAGATCTCATTACAGATGGTTGTGAGCCACCATGTGGTTGCTGGGATTTGAACTCGGCACCTTTGGAAGAGCAGTCAGTGCTCTTAACTGCTGAGCCATCTCACCAGCCCCCATAATACACTTTTTCACTGCAACCTTCTACAACTCCAGTTCCAAGGAATCGGATGCCTTCCTCTGACTTCCAAGGACACTAGGCACACAAGTGGTGCACAGCCATATGTGCAGGCAAAACAGATACATAATTTTTTTTTAAACTCAGGTCTCCTGGTGAGTCCAAGAAGTGACTACAACAAAATAAAGCAGTATATCAACAAAAAAATTTAGCTCAGTAGCAAAAATATGGCGGATTTGTAATTATCACATTACTGGAAAGTAACAGAAAGGTAAGGTAGACAGAGTCTTAAACTATAGTGTAAGAATCAGTCCTACCATGGAACAGATTGCTCATTTTTCCTATTAAGAACAGCCTAATCATGTTTAGTCAGCTTATGCAGATCTATAATGAAAAGGAGAAAGCCGAACAAAGTGAAAAAACAAAAGAGGTCCCAGGAGAAAGGGCCAAAGTCTGGTTGGAAACAATCCCCTAGATCATGGAGACAAAAGTTTAAAGAAAAGCCTCATTCTAAATAAAGGGAGTGGTGACTTCAGGGCAAAACTCCACCCAGCCAAGCTCCCAAACTCTGAAAGGATCAAAGCGAAGCTTAAGCTGTGATGGAAATCAACAGAACGCTCATTCAAATCAAACTGTGGGAGGGGTTCAAGCCCCATCAGGTAGCTTGGCAACTTCTGGGAGAGATGACCCAAGTTTTAGGAGATTCCGGGTTTATAGGCAAAAATACAAGAAAAGGGTTGTGGAATTTCCCTTTGCAGCTAAGGAGAGCTGCTGAGGTCAAGCCTGTGTCAGGAGTGTCCCTTCTTGGAGGTGCAGAGAGGCCACTCTGTAACCTGAGAAGCTGAATACCTAGTGTGTTAAAGATCCCAAGATGTTGGAGATGCCAGACCTAGGGGATACCCACCTGCTGAGTCCCAGGAGAGGGGTTGCAGTCAACAAAGCTGAAAAGAGTTGGAGAGCTGAAGAGCCCTTTAACATCAGACGTGAAGACTGTTGAGGTGACATCAGTGCTTTAGGCCCCTTTTTTCCTAAACAGATGAGGAAAATTTTTCAAAATTACATTATCATTAACACCTGATACCAAGGCAAGTGAGTCAATTAACACTTGGTATTGAAACGTGAGGACTCCCCCATGTTCCGACTCAGGAGAGGCAACACCCTGAATCACTCACGAGAAAAGGTCTTGCTGCAAACTGCATGAGGACTTTTTATTTCAAGAGTGCTCTTGGGCCCACGTCATACACCACGCAGGGGTAGAGGACCATGGCGCCCCGAGTAGCTGGATAAGGGGGTATTTAAAGGGAGAAACCACAACTCAAGGAAGTGGGGAGGGCATTGTTGGAAAATACTAAAGATACCAGTTAAGAGTCACAAGGAAGTGCAAAGTCACAAGAGTCACAAGGAGTACCTGGTAATTGTGTGGGTTATTTCTCAAGACAGTTTCTAAGAGCCCCTAACAATAGCACATTTGCATAGCGGGTTCCAGCAATGGTCAGGGTGGGTCAGGGTGACTTTCTTTGAATGAACACTCCTTGAACCAAGTAAGCAGGTGGGTGGAGGAATGTTGCTATCTGTTTTATGATTAGCATACCTTGGAGCATTGAGTCATAGAGGTCACATTCCCAAGCCTGGGCCTAAAGGCCTAGAATTTTGCTTTTACATTATACTTTTTCAGTATCAGGTGATACCAAGACAAGCAACTATAATAGGAAAATTACCGACTGAAAGAACTTAGTGGGGAAACCCCCACTCAATTCCCATTAGGCGCGCACCCAAGAATCACGAACAGACGGCCACCTTGATGTAAAAGCATGAGGTAGTTTAATGGTGGAGCTCCAGGCCGACACATCTCCCGCAGGAGACAGAAGTGTTGACCACATGGTGGAGCCATAATGGCAGAGCTCCGGGTTGAAACGTATCTCCTGCAGGAGACAGTGGTTTCGACCCTGAGGCTTGGAAGCTAGGGGCTTTTATAGAAAAGGGGTGGGGCAGGGGGAGGAATTGGCGCGGTTTCACATGATTGGTCCATTTAAACATCAACAGACTGTCAGAAGGGCGGGAGATAGGGAGGCACCAGGCCAGTCAGGACATGTAATGACGGGCCTGCCCAGGCACGTCCTGGCCCGTTCTGCTATGTTCTCAGGCCCAGGTTTCAAAGATCACAAACAACTCTTTGGGCTATTTGACATAAATTACATGAATCATATGTCTCAAGTTTTATTTCCTTTCACCGACCACATTTCTTATAAGGAAAGATTAAAAAACTCACAAAACAAAACAAAACAAAACACCATGGCAACTTGTAGCCAGTGTCACATGAAAACTTAAAAAAACCAAACAGTATAATAGAATAAATCAATCTTATTGCAAGGGCATTTTAGTACCAATGCCAATCAACAAGATACCAAAGTACAAAGTATGGTTATTACAACTGAAAGTATAGCAAAGTAAAAACAAAATTCTAGGCCTTTAGGTCGAGGCTTGGGAATGTGACCTTTCTGACTCATTGCTCCAAGGTATGCTAATCATACCTTGATAGGGACATTCCTTCCTCCACCCACCTGCTTCCTGGGTTCAAAGACTGTTCATTCAAAGAAAGTCACCCTGACCAACACCGGAACCCACTATGCAAATGTGCTTTTGTTAGGGGCTCTTAGAAACTGTGTTGAGAGTTAACCGG
The DNA here is from genome assembly GCF_978045245.1 of Mus caroli. NCBI lineage: Eukaryota > Metazoa > Chordata > Mammalia > Rodentia > Muridae > Mus > Mus caroli. The sequence goes on along the minus strand of NW_028227270.1, from coordinate 116,950,926 downwards.
AACAATTACCATGTAGTCCTTGTAACACTTGTGACTTTGCACTTCCTTGTGACTCTTAACTGGTACCTTTGGTATTTTTCAACAACGCCCTCCCCACTTCCTTGAGTTGTGGTTTCTTCCTTTAAATACCCCCTTACTCAGCTACTCGGGGCGCCATGGTCCTCTACCCCTGTGTGGTGTATGACCATGGGCCCGAGAGCGCTCTTGAATAAAAATCCTCTTGCAAGTTGCAGCAAGACCGTTTCTTGTGGGTGATTTTGGGGTGTCGCCTCTCCCTGAGTCAGAACGTGGGGGAGTCCTCAGGTTGTGGGTCTTTCACAACCAATTCAAAATGATGTACTTGGCAAAATACATCCTTTCGTGATTAAAAAGCCTAAACAAACTAGGAATACTAAGAAGCTTTTTTAAGTAATAGAGATATGTCCAAAGTACTCCTTCTAACAGGCTTTCTGGTGAACCACTGAATGTCTTCCCATTCTGGTCAAGAACAATCTGTCTGTTCCCAAGAATTCTCTTCAACATTGTATTATAACTTAAAGCAAAGACAATTTGGCAAGAGAATATAAAGAAATGCATTTATATGAGAAAATAAGATACCTTTATTTGCCCTATTTGTATATGCCCCAAATCCTACAGAATGCATATGTGTACAACCACAATTAGAACTAGTAAGTGAATTCAGTGAGGTTGTAGAATACCAACATTTTTTAAAATTTTAAAATGATATATTATCTTATGTACATTATAGCTATCTTCAGACACATCAGAAGAGGGCATCAGATCCCAATACAAAAGGTTGTAAGCCACCATGTGGCTGCTGGGAATTGAACTCAGGACCTTTGGAAAGTAGTCAGTGCTCTTAACCTCTGAGCCATCTCTCCAGCCCTTCCCCTCCTCTTTTTATTTTCGAGACAGGGTTTCTCTGTGTAGCCCTGGCTGTCCTGGAACTCACTCTGTAGACCAGACTGGCCTTGAACTCAGAAATTTGCCTGCCTGTGCCACCCAAGGGCTGGGATTAAAAACATGCACCAACACTGCCCCCCCCCGCCCCCGTTTAAATTGTTTATTTGTATGAGTAAGTATACTGTAGCTGTCTTCAGACACACTGGAAGAGGGGATCAGATTCCACTATGGATGGTTATGAGCTGCCATGTGGTTGCTGGGAATTGAACTCAGAACCTCTGGAAGAGCAGTCAGTGCTCTTAACTGCTGAGCCATATCTCCAGCCCACAATATTTATTTAAAAATCCACTACTGCCGGGCATGGTGGCTCATGCCTTTAATCCCAGCACTTGGGAGGCAGAGGCAGGCAGATTTCTGAGTTTGAGGCCAGCCTGGTCTACAGAGTGAGTTCAAGGACAGCCAGGGCTATACAGAGAAACCCTGTCTCGAAAAAAAAAAAAAAATCCATTACCAATCATGGTTTCTACATTTCATACTGAAGAACATTAAATTTAAGAAAGCCATTTCCAACAGTCTAAAAAACTAAGGTATTTAGAAATAGGTTTCATAAAAGAATTGGAATACCAAAAGCTACAAAGCAATTTTGAAAAAAAGTAAGACAGAAATAATTGAGCAGTCAAAGGCTGACTTTTACACCAAAGAATTACACCTTTTAATCCAAGAAGGCAGAGAGGTGTGGAGTTGGTGACGGGGGTCAGAATGGCACTGACAGGAGTCAGAATTAGAAGGACTTATGGAGAGCATTTCAAATAGCAATCAACAGAGGGCTGCTGCCTATGGAAGCCAGTGATTAGAGAAAAGAAAGACATTAGAGAAAAATCACACACACACACACACACACACACACACACGGTGATCAGATGAAGCAAAGCAATCTCCAATAACTTCACACATACATACATACAGACATATAGATAGACTGATGGACAGACAGTGAACGGATGGAGCAAAGCTTCAACAAGCAGGCTCCAACCATTTTACACATTCACATATATACATCATATATACATGTATACACACTTGATGAATGGAACAAAGCTTCAACAAGCTCCAACCACTTTACACACACACACACACACATACACACATTTGGTGGATGGACGGAACAAAGCTCCAACAACTATTTTTAATCCCACAATTTATGTATCCCTGCGGAATCTTTTAAGTAGTAGAGCATTCTGTTTTTCCTCTAGTGAATGACTATGAAAGGACATTATGTTTCCCAATACCTATACATGAAAAAAAATTACATAATAATGGTAAAAAAAAAAAACCCAAATCATTCCCAAGAACCTAGGAACATTCATAACCAAGCAGCTTGCTACAGATTAACAGAGTGTGAGCAATGAAGGTAATTTTCTCAACCAGTTTTTCTTACTGGCAGGCAGCAATTTGTCTCAGACATCCCAGATGTTGCTGTACATCGAGGAAGAGCTGAGAACAAAGTGGGAACCCTAGGGCTATTGCCCGCCGCTTTTGTGTCCCCCTGGTAAGAACACGCTCAGGGCAACCGGAATCTTCTGCAGCACAAACTTTATTGCTTACCCCATCAGGAGCCAGTGGAGAAGAGAGCCAGAGAGAGAGCCAGAGAGAGAGATAGATGGCGGAGCCCCCTCCCTTTTATGGAGGACTGTCCTCCGCCTCGGACGTGTCACTCCCTGATTGGCTGCAGCCCATCAGCCAGAGTTGTCGTCACGGGAAAGGCAGAGCACATGGCGTGGAAAGCTACCCCGGCACATGCGCAGCTTGCTTGTTTACTACTTAGAACACGGGTGTCAGTGCCATCAGCGCCATCTTGTAATGGCGAATGTGAAGGCAGCTCCTTACATCTCCCCCTTTTCTTTTATTTAAGAGCAATAGGCCACCCATAATAATGAGAGTGGAGATAGAGGTCAAATCCCCAGTGTGTAAAATAGGGGCTTTACACAAAACCTCCTCCCAGGCTCATCACCCAAAGGGGTCTTGGTCCGCTCCCGTGTCGTTTTTCCTGGGGGAAGGACACTTGGACACTCAACCTTCTTGAAAGATGACATGTCTCCCTAGAATAGGCTCATATATGCCACAGAGCCCTTCTACTGCAGTGCTTAGCCATGCAACTCTCTCGGGCTGCTGAAGCACACTCACTCTATCCCGTGCAATGAGACTAGCCTCGTGGGGTGCAAGAGCTGAGTGGCCAGCGACCTATTGCTTAAGCATAGATAACCATATATCAGGGGAAGCACCATGTTCTAGTGCTGCAAGCGCCTGGGAAGTAATCACCATGTCTCTCCTAGTTTGGGCCTTAAGCTTACAGACCAATCAAAGAAGCAACACTAATCCACAGCAAAGAACAGCTCCAAATAATTCCACCCCCACCCATTCTTTAAAGAAGGAAAATGTTGAAAAGAGAGTCCTTAGGTCAGGGACAGGTCCAAGTGCATGGGGCAAGTCTCAATTTTTGAAGGGTCTGTTCAAATTTAGCCGTCCAATTCTGTATCTCCCAATGCTGCTCTCCCTTTGTTGTTATTGCACTGGACATCACCAAGACGAGGGACATCAGTATTCCCTTGGTCAGTCTGGATTTTTCGGGTGAGTCTTTCTGGTATCCAAAATGGGTTGTCTTCATTCTGTGGAAAAACACAAACAGCTCCCCTGGATCTTATCAAAATAGGATCCGTGCCTTTCCATTTGTTATTTAAAACATCTTTCCATTTAACCATCTCTTTGGGCCTATCTGGCTCTGAACAATGGCGTTCAGCCGCGGTATGGCCATGAGAATCAAGATTTAAAAAATTGAGTGTAAAAAGTGCTGTAGACACAGACACTCTTGGTACTCGGGGTAGAGCCTCCTCGACTCCCCCTTTCTGTTTTATTAGATGGAAGTCCAGTCAGGTGGGTCACATCCATCTGACGGCAGAACTGTTGGAATTTTTGAGATGTATAAGCTGGTCCATTATCAGTCTTAAGGAGTTTGGGTTTTCCCCAAGCACTCCATGCCTCAAGACAATGTTGAATCACATGTGAGACCTTTTCTCCAGTTAAAGGAGAGGCAAACAAAACTAATTGTATCTACTGAAAAATATTGGCAACTTTACTGGAAGGCTTAATCACTCCAGCCACTTCTAAAAAATTGAGGGGTTCTAAAAAGGTTTTTAAAACTTCTAAAACCACTAAACACTCTACCACTTGAGGTGAATTTTCATTATATTGTTTGGATACTACTTCACCATTAGCCACATAGACACCTATGCCAGTTTTTGATCCATCAGTATATACCACAATCCCATTTTTAAGTGGGTTTCTGACTGTTATTTGTGGAAACACAACAGATTGATTTTGGGCAAACTGTAAAATTGGATGTTTTGGAAAATGGTTATCTATTTGTCCTGAAAAGGAGGTAACTAAAACTGCCCAATCATTGGATGTGGCTGCCAAGGTTTGAACCTGTCAAAAGTCCAATCTCTCTGCTCTGGAGTCAAAGCAGCAGCGTTTGCTCGGGCCTGCGTTTGTGCAGCCTCTTGCCATAGAGCTCTCCATTCCATATATTTGCCCATACTGGGGAGAGCGGCTTTTGCAATCATTTGCCAGTCGGCAGGAGTTAGTGCCATGCCGGCAAGCCTGTCTAACTGCACCAAAGTAAAATTAGCATTGGCTCCATATTTACGGACCAATTCAGCAAGCTCTTTCATCTGTATATACTCTACTGGAGCGTGGACACGCCCACCCTCGGCTCCTTCAAAGACCGGTAATGCCTGTTGCATCTTCCTTTGTTCCTCTCTTGGAATGAACGAGTCTGCGCACTGTTTCTCTGCGCAGGGCTGATGTACTACGCAGGGCGGGGGCTCCACATAGGGCGGAGGTGCACTATGACCTTGAAGCCAACTGCCCTGAGGCCAAGCAGCAAGCTGGCCTTTGCCAGCCGCTTTTGGCTTTTTTCTTGACTTAAAAGCTCGAATTTCTCTCTCATAATGAGCTGCTCCCTCCTCCAAGTCTGTTTTCTCAGAAGGGCTAATTTTTTCATCTGATTCACAGCTACTAAGAACTGGCTCTTTAAACTCATCTCTTTTCTCCTCTTTTCTTCCAATCTCTCCCCAGGTATTTTTCCCTGACATTAACTTTTCTTTTTTCCTTTGTTTTTTCTCCTCTTTCCTTCTAATCTCTCCCCAGGTATTCTTCCCTGACATTAACTTTTCCTCAGGTTCAAGACCCGTGGAAAGGCCTGTATACTTATTTCGCGCGCCATGCTTTCTCTTTTTTCCTGCTCTCTCTCCCCGCTTTACTTCTGATAGACTGTCTTGAATTTTGTCCAGAATTCTCCACCCTGTCTTAACTGCTTGTTGACATGTGAAAAGAAATAAAAGGGCTTTTAACACTAGAGAAAGTTCAAGACCAGACATACCTTGTAAAGCTGTAACGAACGCGCATCCGTTCCCCAGCTGAAGAGTTCTGAATCTACGCCGGATCCTTCTCAACAGTCTGTTTCCGGGAACACTTCATTAACCACAGTTCCCCAGCTGATGAGTTCTGAACCCACACTGGATCCTTCTCAACAGTCTGTTTCCGGGAACACTTCATTAACCTCTCCTTCTCCGTGATGCAGTAGCTCGCGGGTTCCTGCACCATTTATTGCCCGCCGCTTTTGTGTCCCCCTGGTAAGAACACGCTCAGGGCAACCGGAATCTTCTGCAGCACAAACTTTATTGCTTACCCCATCAGGAGCCAGTGGAGAAGAGAGCCAGAGAGAGAGCCAGAGAGAGATGGCGGAGCCCCCTCCCTTTTATGGAGGACTGTCTCCGCCTCGGACGTGTCACTCCCTGATTGGCTGCAGCCCATCAGCCAGAGTTGTCGTCACGGGAAAGGCAGAGCACATGGCGTGGAAAGCTACCCCGGCACATGCGCAGCTTGCTTGTTTACTACTTAGAACACGGGTGTCAGTGTCATCAGCGCCATCTTGTAATGGCGAATGTGAAGGCGGCTCCTTACATAGGGCCAGCTCGGTCAGCCCCCGGGCCAAACGGAGAAGAGGGTGGGGGCGGGGGCGGGGCTGTGATTCCCACTCAAGCAAAAGTCCTTGGTCTGGTTGGTGGCTGGAACACAGGAAGGCCTTCTGGAGGTAGATGAGACACGGTTTTTCAGAGGAAAGCCTGCTCTGTTGCCCCAACATAAGGAGTCTCAGTGAACAGAGACAGTTCATGGTTTTAAAGTGTTATTGTAGAAAGGCAGAGAGAAAGAGAGAAGGTAGGAAGAGAGAGGCCAGCCATGACCACATGGAGTGAGGGGATAAGGATGGGGAAGAAGGAGAGCTAGAGATGAGAATAATAGAGGTGAGAGTTTAAGAGAGAGGAGGAGCCAAGCAGCCCCTCTTATAGTGGGCTGGACTATCTTGCAGTTGCCAGGTAACTATAGGGAGGCTCATACCTGGCTATTGTCAGGTAACTGTAAGGGTGGAGTTTAGCCTGAATGCCAGGAGCTTGGGACATTGTGACTTATAGTCACAGGATTATGGAGTTGGGGGCTCCATGGTGTCAGGCTTGGAGCATGTCTGTCTGGGAGCATGGCTCACTGTTCTGTCCCTTGTAGAGTTTCTACTGGGTCTCCAGAGTAAGTCTCTTTCGACCAGAAAACAGACTGCCTTTCACAGTCCCACAACTAAGAAAGGATTAATTATTTTATTTTTTTCTCTTAAAAATTAATCTTATAAAAAATTAATCTTATAAATATCTTAAAAGAATCTCAAATCTGAACTTTTATATATAAAAAAACCAATCAATCATTGCTACTTTAAACCTTCAGAATGCACATTGATTCCTTAGCAATTCTTTTTTTTTTTTTTTTTTTTTTGGTTTTATTTATTTATTTATTTATTTTTTATTTTTTTATTTTTTTTTTAAATTTTTTTTAAGACTTATTTATTTAGTATATGCAAGTACACTGTAGCTGTCTTCAGACACTCCAGAAGAGGGCGCCAGATCTCGCTGCGGATGGTTGTGAGCCACCATGTGGTTGCTGGGATTTGAACTCTGGACCTTTGGAAGAGCAGTCGGGTGCTCTTACCCACTGAGCCATCTCACCAGCCCCCTCCTTAGCAATTCTTATTCAATCCTATTAGGAAGCTGAGAGCAAAAATGGGTAGAAGGACTCAATGATCACCAGTCCAGCCTCCGTGAGAGTCATGGCAGCCAACGGCAGTAGCTAGACTGCTACTGTCCTTGTTTCCTAACCTCACAAATTCCCTAGCTCAAGTAATGAGAGGATTTTTTTCTGAACTTTAAATTGCTCTCTAAGATTTTCTACATTAGAGCCAGTAACAAAAATATCTTAACCTAGCTTCACTAACAATTTTACTTTTCCAAATGCTTTTGAAAGACCAACAACGTGAGGACTCCCCCACGTTCTGACTCAGGAGAGGCGATACCCCAAAATCACCCACAAGAAACAGTCTTGCTGCAAATTGCAAGAGGATTTTTATTCAAGAGCACTCTTGGGCCCATGGTCATACACCAGGCAAGGGTAGAGGACCATGGCGCCCCAAGTAGCTGAGTAAGGGGGTATTTAAAGGAAGAAACCACAACTCAAGGAGGTTGGGAGGGCGTTGTTGGAAAATACCAAAAATACCAGTTAAGAGTCACAAGGAAGGGCTGGTGAGATGGCTCAGTGGGTAAGAGCACCCGACTGCTCTTCCGAAGGTCAAGAGTTCAAATCCCAGCAACCACATGGTGGCTCACAACCATCTGTAACGAGACCTGGCGCCCTCTTCTGGAGTGTCTGAAGACAGCTACAGTGTACTTACATATAATAAAAAAAAAAAAAAAAAAAGAGTCACAAGGAAGTGTAAAGTCACAAATGTCACAAGGAATACCTGGTTTCAGGTTCCAGCAATGGTCAGGGTGGGTCAGGGTGACTTTCTTTGAATGAATACTTTTTGAACCCAGGAAGCGGGTGGGTGGGGGAAGGAATGTCGCTATCTGTTTTATGACCAGCACCTGGAGCACTAAGCCACAAAGACCACACTCCCAAGCCTGGGCCTAAAGGCCTCGAATTTTGCTATACTTCTTCATTCCCCCCTTCTACTTGTTAATAATTCTAATCTTAGAACTAGACACCATCTTCTCCCTGACATACTTGATCCTTTAGGGCATGGTACTGTTGTCTCAAAACTAAAAGCCACTCTGCACTAATTCTTGTTCTAATAAAGGTGACTTGCCTATTTAACACACATGGACCTATAATTAAAAGCAAAATCAAAATCAAAAGGGATCCCATAAAGGTAGAAAGTAGGGTGGTCAAGAGTACAAGAAAGGGCCTTTCCACCGGAGTCTCAGGTTTTCTGCACAGAGATGTCTAATGTAGCAGGTCTTCTTCTCTTGAGTAGGCCTTCTGGAGCTGCTTTTTCGCTCGCTGTCTCACTCACTGGAGCACCTTGAGCCTAGAGAACAAAGGCTGGGAAAGCAGCATGTCAGCACTATGTACAAAGGCTATTTTTACCAGTGGAGGGGGGCCCCCTGTAGAGTAATTTATAGGGGGGTCAGTCTAGACTGTCCAGGGGTGTTTTTATCCCTGAAGAGCACAAAGGGTAGGAGAGCTATCCAATCATTAGCGCCAGTCTCCGCTGTCAATTTGGTAAGGGTCTCTTAATGGTTCTATTTATTCTCTGTACCTGTCCTGAGCTTTGGGGCCTGCATGCACAATGTAACTTCTAACCTATCTCTAATATCTTGGCCAGTCCCTGATTTACCTGGGCAACAAAGGCAGGTTCATTACTTTGGGAAGATTTCTTTTAGAAATTCTACCTCATCATAGCACAGGCCTTGCAGCTTTTGACTATTTCTTCTGCCAAATCAGAGAGTCCTGTAACATAGTAGTCAAAGGACCTAACCACACCTTTGAATTTCTTGGCCCCCAGGCCAAGTCAAATACTGTCCATAACTTGATAGTGCTCAGGGGTGTATCTAAAGCTGGTCTCTCTGATGTCATAATAATCTTTAGGCTCTTTGACTGCCAGGATCATTGCTCCTTGAGCCACCTGTTTGGCAGTTAGATCTGCCATCTGATTTTCTTTAGCCACAGCATCTTAGGTCTTTCTCTGCAGATGTCAACAGCCCTCTCTGTCTGTATATTGCTCCGTACAGTGGCAAAAGCATACCTGCTGTCAGTGTAGACTTTTCTTTTGCCATTCATAGAGCTTGTCTCAAAGTCACAAGTTCAGCTTTCTGGGCCGACGTCCCTTCAGGGAGGCTGCTGGCCTAGATCACTTGCTTTCTGTTCACCACCATACTGCTGTCCCCGCCTTCTGCTTACCTTTAACCTCGAGGCTACTGTCTTCAGTGTACCATCTCGAACCCTCAGGCCAAGGCTGATCTGATCCTTCAGATCATTTCAAGTACCAGTTTCTCAGCGCAGTGATGAGTAGGTGCAGTCTCACGCAGTGGGACAGCAGGTGGAACGAAGCAAAGGTCACTCGTTCAGTCAACAAAAAGCTCTGATGTGTCACAGGAGCGTTGGTCGTCATCCATCAGTCAGGGGGCTTTCAGATAATGCTTTCAAGAGCATGGGATGCCATTATAGTTATTTGCTGTCCCAGAGTGAGCTTATCAGCATCCTTGACAAGCAGATTATGGCAGCAATAGCTTACAGGCAAGAAAACCACCCGCTGGCAACAGGGTGTAACTTCTTGGACAGGTAAGCCACTGGCCTTTTTCAAAGTCCCAAAGTCTGAATAAGGACTCCTCTGGCGACCCCTGATCTCTAGGGCCTTTTTTATTTCTCTAAAGACTTTCTGGTGATCTGGGGTCCACACAAACACTTTTCCTTTCTTGGTTAGGGGGCACAACGGGCAGCTAAGGTCACCAACCCAGGTGTCTAGAGTCTGTAGAAGCCAGCAGTACCCAAGAATTTTCTTACTTGCCTTGGCGTAGTTAGCCACTACTTCCCGTCTTGAAGGGTGTATCTCAAATAAGTAACTTCAGTCTGACACAGCTGAGTCTTTTTAGCTGAGGCTCGGACTTCAGTTGCCCAGGTTTCCTGTCTAGATCCTGTCTTTTTCTCTCCTATCACTGCGGCCAAGATTCTAGTCAAATTTCTCTCTTGTCTAAGATCCCTCCTGTTTTCTCTTTCTTCTGCCTCCCGCCTCTCTCTCTCTCACACACACACTTTCTCTGCCTCTTTCACTAGATCACATAACTGTCTCTCTCTTATAATACACCTTCTAATCTCTGAAGTTTCTTTCTGATATCGGGGGCCAAATGCCTTATGAAGGCAGGCCAGGCCACTGAGGCCTTCTGGGCTTCCGAGGTAAGATTAAAGGGAGTGAACCGCCTGAAGGCTTCCATAAGCCTTTCAAGGAACATTGAGGGAGGTTCGATCGGCCCCTGCATTACCTCTTACCTTAGCCAAATTAGTGGGCCCGTCTCGAGGCACCTTGGAGACCAGAGCCTGGCGTTAGATTTTCAAGCTCTCCTTACCTTCAGTCATGTCGTACTCGAAACTGGGGCGAGTCAAAAGGAATCCCATGTCGATCTCATTTTGTAGCTGTGAAGACCGCCCGTTGGCTCCCGGGCTATTTTTCTAGCCTCTAACAGAATTCTCTCTCGCTCTTCGGTTGTTAAGAGCATCTGCAACAGCTGTTGACAATCATCTCAAGTAGGCTGAGGAACATAAGGAACTCCACCAACCCTGTGAGGCGTTGGGGATCCTGAGAAAGGGGGTGGTTAGTTTTCCAGTTATAAATACCAGCAGAGGAAAATGACCAGTACTGAAAGGTTAAAGTTTGGGCGGGTCCACCAGAGTCCACCCAGACTCTGTGCTCTGCAGCTCCATATACCTGCAGCGGTCTGCCTCTCGACACCCCGAGGGGTTTGGGGTTCCCTCGGTGGCTGGGGTTGAGGCTGTGGATAAGGGGAATGTTGTGGACTAGGCCGCTCAGGAGGCTTCATACAACCACAATTTTGAGAAGCAAAACCCAATTTTAACAGTGAAAACAATCTATTTTCTTTAAAATGAACTCCAAAAACAATTCAGGCGTATCTTTAGAGACCTTTTCCCATGGGTTGGCTCATGCCACATGTTCTGAATTACTCTAACCCAGAGTTACCAGTTTTAAGCCAACTTTTTGTTACCAATGTTACAAATTTTTAATCATAACCAATAACTTATGAGTCACTAATCTATAGCCAAGACATATAAAACATATTTATACTTTTGAAACTATTTAGAAACAAAAATGAAATGGCCGCATACATTTGCTCATTTAAACCAAACAAAATTCTTAATTTTTCTAGCTGTAATTTCAAGAGAGGAGCACCTATGAGAATTACCTTTGCTTTTCTAGATTTTTCACATAGCTCTAAACACATACACAAAAACACACAAAACAGAAACCAACAGATACAGACACACTTGACACTTTCTTGTCCTCTACAAGCAGGCAAAAGAATTAGACGATTTTGGAGGGGGAAGCTTCCGCTTCAACAGAACTCGGTCCCTCTGACCGATCTGGAGACAGCCAGGCGTCCATGGCTCTCCTTACCTCCCAGGGCGTCCCCCAGGGCCACAGCCTGTGGTCCTCCTAGCACGTCTGCCGACCACAGTCCTCCAGTCCTTACGGCCCAAAAGGACAGCTGCAAATACCGACCGCGTGCATTTCAGACCCCATCACCCCATCGTCTACAAACACCATCATCCACTTCTACCTAGACGACCAAAACCAGAGAAGCACACTTGTTCCTCACTCTGCCAGGTGTAAAACCAAGGCACGAGGTGGGACTCGAACCCACGATCTTGCAACCCGAAAACCAAGACACAAATTCAATAAACTCAGATGGATCCAAACTCAGACTTCGCTGTGCTTCAGAAACATAGGACAAGACACAAACAACCCAACACAACAAGCACATGTTCCAATGTTCGTTTCAGAAAACAGACACTCAAAACAGAGACACCGGCCGGCACACACACAAGAGGGGATCCCCATACCTCCAAGTCGGTTCTTGGGTGTGAGGGGTGGTTGTGTTTCCTGGCCAATGCACCAAATGAAAGGCCCACAACGTGAGGACTCCCCCACGTTCTGACTCAGGAGAGGCGACACCCCAAATCACACAAGAAACGGTCTTGTTGCAATTGCAAGAGGATTTTTATTCAAGAGCGCTTTCGGGCCCATGGTCATACACCACGCAGGGGTAGAGGACCGTGGTGCCCCGAGTAGCTGAGTAAGGGGGTATTTAAAGGAAGAAACCACAACTCAAGGAAGTGGGGAGGGCGTTGTTGGAAAATACCAAAAATACCAGTTAAGAGTCACAAGGAAGTGTAAAGTCACATATGTCACAAGGAATACCTGGTAATTGTGAGGGTTATTTTTCAAGACAGTTTCTAAGAGCCCCTAACGATAGCACATTTGCATTGCAGGTTCCAGCAATGGTCAGGGTGGGTCAGGGTGACTTTCTTTGAATGAACACTCTTTGAACCCAGGAAGCGGGTGGGTGGAGGAAGGAATGTCGCTATCTGTTTTATGACCAGCACCTGGAGCACTAAGCCACAAAGACCACACTCCCAAGCCTGGGCCTAAAAGCCTCGAATTTTGCTATACTTCTTCACTTTCTAAGGGTGGTGGTCATAGCTGACCATCTACGTCTCTGTGTTCTTTCCTAGGGTGGTGACTGAATCATGACTCTGCTCCAGCAGCAATGCCTGAAAGAGATCAACCATTATTATTGTGAATTCCAGAGATACTGCCCAGTGAGGGGCTGGAAGCCCCTTAGAGTTTTCATACAGTACTTAGATTAAGAGGGATGTGAAGGCAAAAACACAGGAAAAACCCACAACAGTTTTCAAGAAGTCTTCAGGACATGTAGTCTCCCACCCACACCCCTCCCCCCACCCCTCAGTGTCTGTCTAAGGCACACCCATAGTGATTGAGCTGGGCTGCATTCCATGAGTTGTTCCTCCAGCATGGCCCTTGACACTCCTACTTTGGCGCAAAACATTGAATACTCTTAAGAAGACAGTGCCTCCCCACCGACCTATAGGTTAAATGCACTCTTGAACAAAATCCCAACTGATTTTTCTGATGGTTGAAATAAGCAATCTGATCTTATAATTCAAGTGAATGCTACAGTTCTAATATAGCTATAAAAACGTCATGAAAGAATGAAGTTGACTCGCATTTCTTGATTTCTGAATTTATTGCAAAGTTATGGTAGAGAAGGAAGTAAGAAAGAAAAGAAGGAGGAGGGATGGAGGAAAGGAGGTAGGGAAGGGAAGGAAGGAGGATTGGAAGAATGGAAGGATGGAGGGAGAGATAGAGGGAAGGAGGAAGGGAAGGAGGGAAGGAAGGAAGGAGAAAGGGAGAGAAGGTGGTAGGGAAGGAGGGAGGGAAGAAGGGAAGGTGATAGGGAAGGAGGAAGGGAGAGAAAAAGGGAAGGAAGGAGGGAGGGAGGGAGGGAAGGAGAGAGGTAGGAAGGAGGAGGTGAAGGAGAGAGGGAGGGAGGAGGGAGGAAGGACGGAGGGATGGAGGGAGGGAAGGTAGAAGATGAGGGAGACAGGGAACTGGTTCAAGGATTATTACATCATTAAAGTCTACAAGTAAAACCATGGAATTTCATAAAAGATTTCTGCTACTTTCATAAATGCATGACTAATGGAGAGAAAGCTAAGATTCTAAATTAGTTTTAAAAGGTTTGAGGGGAGGTGTTTCAGGCTTATACAACGTTTTTAGCATCAATTTTGTTGAATGCAAAAGAAGCCCCTGAATTTTGGACATTTACATATTTCAGAAATCTTACATTTAATGCCTGAGTGATGAGTATTTTTCCGTTTTACAGAAGAAAAGCTCGGTAAGATTTGATCATTAGAAACATACAGTGTGGTCTCTTTTGCCTAAAGCCTGCTAATACCTTCCATGGCAGTTGGAATGAAACACAACTTCTTTTTTAAAATCACATTTCTTACGTTTACCTCTGAGGAGTGGCCCTTGTCTATAGTGACCTGCAGGGATTTATCAGTACATTAGACTTGAGAACTGCCCCATTCTGAGTAGCCTTTCTGAAATCACTCGTTGAATAAATTACCAGTTAGATGCTAGCTTCTTGTCCCCTTTCCCCTTTCTGACAGCAAGAAGTCAGCCACGATGTGATAAATGCAGGACTTAAAGCTTTGGAGTGGGAGAGAAACTGGCTCCTGGAAGCTCGCCCAGAATGTCGTCCTGGAGGCCACTCTGGGGACTGACTGATGCGACTCAGCTTCGTCAAAGTGGTTATGCTCATTCATCCTTCAGCCAGATATACATAACAATTAATTTCTCATGTCCTTGCTATGCCCTGTTATTGCCAAACTTTAATGTTGGTGCCAAGTAGACAGGCATGAAATGGCGTCTCATTGTCCAACTGAACATCATTTCTTTATCTGAGAATTCCCATTTCTATGCGTTGATTAACAGTGCACAACCCTCCACCCCCACCCACTGCTGTTTTGTCTTTTTTCCTCATTGTGATGGTTTGTATATCCTTGGACTGGGGAGTGGAACCATCTGGAGGTGTGGTGTTGTTGGAATAGGTGTGACCTGGTTGAGATGGGTGTGTCACTGTGGGTGTGGACATAAGATCCTCACCCTAGTTGCCTGGAAGTCAGTCTTCCACTAGCAGCCTTTGGATGAAGACATAGAACTCTCAGCTCTGCCTGTGCCATGCCTGCCTAGATACTGCCATGCTCCCACCTTGATGATAATGGACTGAACCTCTGAACCTGTAAGCCAGCCTCAAGTAAATGTTGTTTTTTATAAGACTTGCCTTGGTCATGGTGTCTGTTCACAGCAGTAAAACCCTAACTAAGACACTCACTGTTCTGGAGACCTTAGCTTAAAGCAGGGCTCAGCCTGATGCTTACCTCATGCCCCCAGGTGCCTTCTTTCTTTTCTTCTAATGATTTATTTATTTTATGTATATGAGTACACTGTAGCTGTCTGCAGATACACCAGAAAAGGGCATCAGATCCTGTTACAGATGGTTGTGAGCCACCATGTGGTTGCTGTGGATTGAACTCAGGACCTCTGGAAGAGCAGTCAGTGTTCCTAACCGCTGAGCCATCTCTCTAGCCCTATGCATGCGTTCTATTTTTTTACTTGTGTCTTTTGTCCTTCAAAACCTTCTGATGGTAGTGTAGCTAAAATAACTAATAATTCCCTCTCTGCCTTTGTATTTGTGTGTCTTATATAAGAAATTTTTATTATGGTGACAACAATCTTCTATCATTCCATTTTCCTGGAATTTCAGGTTTTTCACACCTGGTTTAACCCACCTGTAACTAATTTTGTGATATAAAATTTTTATCTTTTTTAGTATAGAATGGCATTGAGTTCATACAGAAGTTGTTGACTGAGTCCTTTTTCTTTACTTGTTAAATGTTTTCTGTTAAATGACAGTTCTTCCATGTGAGTTGACCTATTTCTAGGACCCTCTCTCCAGCATTCCATACTATCGTACTGTTTCTGTTTCTGTGCTTCAGGGTAAGTTTTGAATTCCAATAAGCAACCTAGCCCTTCAAGATATCTCAGTTCTGGGCATGCTAGTGCATGCCTGTAATCTTTTAAACTTGTGAGGCAAGGAAGGTGTGTGTGTTTGAGATTATCCTGGCACAACACAGTGATATAGTGCCTCACTGCAGAAAAACAAAATGCCAACTATTCCTCCAAACACCAAACCTTAGTTCCCGATGTGTGGGAGTCTCTCCAATTAGCTGCTATCATCTTTTCAAAGTCTTGCCACAGAGGTATGATTTTGAAAAACGCATCGAAAAATAACTTGGGTGTGCTGTGTTGTTTTAGCTTTCTATATCTGGGACAATACTTGAGAGGACAACTTAAATGGAGAAATTGTTTTGGCTCATGTTTCAGAGGTTTCAATCCATGGCTTGTTGGCTCCATTCCTCTGAGCACAAGGCAAGGCATTCAGTCCATGAGGACACAATGTAGAAGAGGAAGCTATTCACTTCATAGTGGACAGGAAGCACAGGGACAGAAAGTGGCAAGGTCCAGGGCAAGATGGATTCCAAGGACAGTTCCAAATGACTTATGTCTCGAGGTAAGCTCAAGTCCTTGTAGGCAAGTCCAGCCCACGGCCCTGGGCTGCATGGGACCAAAATATAAATGTGACCCAACACAAAATAATAAACTTAGATACACCATTATGAATGTTTTGAGACTTGATTTCACAGTTCTGGGGCATAAACTCTATATGACCTTGCTATATTTCAGTGTGAAAAGGCTGGACATTTCTTTGGCTTTCTAGCGCTTCTCCAAATAATACCATCAGCTTGGGACCAGGGTTTTAGCACATGAGTATGTGGAATATATTTTATATTCAAATCCTAACAAGTAGTTAATTTAAAAATTCACTAACTTATTCAATAAATGACTGTGCTAAATGAATACTAGATTTTTATTAATATTGTACAGATTCTTTAATAGGTTAAAAAGATGAGTTTAACATGCAATTAAAGGAGATTAATTAATACAAACATGGATAAATGGGTTACTATTTAGTAAATATTTTGGGAATAATTTCTTTTCAGTTTAGAGAACTCTTAACTTAAATCTTATATTTCCTTTCTCTACAGTATAACAAATTTCAATTCAGTCATTCTGTCAAAGGATATAATGAAAAAAACAGAACAGCATAAAATCCATATTTTGGTCCTTGGTGAATATATTTTGGCTGTTGAAGAAAAAGGACTGTGGTAGTTTGAATATACCTAACCCAGGGAGTGGCGCTATTTGGAGGTGTGGACTTGTTGGAGTAGGTGTGGCCTTGGAGTAGGTGTGTCACTGTGGGCTTGGGCTTTAGAACCCTCATCCTAGCTGCCTAGAAGCCAGTCTTCTACTGTTTGCCCTCAAAACAAAATGTTGAACTCTCAGTTCCTCTTGCACCATGCCCGCCTGGATACTGCCATGCTCCCACCTTGATGATAATGGACTGAACCTTTGAACCTGTAAGCCAGCCCCAATTAAATGTTGTCTTTAAGTTGCCTTGGTCATAGTGTCTGTTCTTAGCAGTAAAACCCTAAGTAAGACAAGGACCTATTTTAGAGAATGTACTTTTGAATATGTAAACACTTTAAAAAAGGGGGTTTCTGCAATAAATACTAAAGTCACACATCAGAATAGAGGAAAAACACTACAAGAAAGTAATAAGAAAATGATTGCTGCCTGGCGTGGTGGCTCATGCCTTTGATCCCAGCACTCGGGAGGCAGAGGCAGGCAGATTTCT
Source organism: Mus caroli (assembly GCF_978045245.1). Taxonomy (NCBI): domain Eukaryota; kingdom Metazoa; phylum Chordata; class Mammalia; order Rodentia; family Muridae; genus Mus; species Mus caroli. Next base: position 116,933,731 of record NW_028227270.1, on the reverse strand, counting down.
GAGTTTGAGGCCAGCCTGGTCTACAAAGTGAGTTCCAGGACAGCCAGGGCTATACAGAGAAACTCTGTCTCGAAAAAAACAAAAAAGCCGGGCGTGGTGGCGCACGCCTTTAATCCCAGCACTCGGGAGGCAGAGGCAGGTGGATTTCTGAGTTCGACACCAGCCTGGTCTACAAAGTGAGTTCCAGGACAGCCAGGGATACACAGAGAAACCCTGTCTCAAAAAACCAAAAAAAAAAAAAAAAAAAATGATTGTTTAGGAAACCTATAGCAAACATTTATATAACACATGTACAATATACATGTATATATTCATATGTGTTTGATGTAGCCTATATTCACATTTGCAGAATAAGTGTCAGGAAAGAAATGCTGAAGAAAATACAAACATGCAGACCTACCACATAGACAAGAAGGAATACAGAATCTCACTGCAAATATGTGAAAATTAAGCCTATTTTATCTGCCTAAAAACGTAGAAAACTTGCAAAGAAGCATGTGCAAGATCTGGGAGATGGCTCGGTGGGTCGTGGACTTGCCGAGCCATCTAACAGGACCAGAGCTTGGATTCTCAGAGCTCAAGAAAAACTGGGCAATGTAAGCTGTCATTCATAATCCCAGCAGTCCTGCACCTTGATGGGAGGCGGAAGTGGACGGCTCTCTGATAGCCCACAGGCCTGCCAGTTGCAGCGGTGAATAATCGGAAGGTCCTCAAGGACTAACAAGGACTGTATCCTCTGACCTGCAAACACACATGTAGTCACATACACTCACATATACATCACACAAAGCAAAACCAAAACAAATGCCCCTGCAAAACAAAACAAACAAAAACAAAAACACAAGAGCCAAATTTGATAAACAAATGGCCAAAAAGATACAGATCCTTTTACTAAAAGATTTGGAATTTTATTCCAAGGTTTCCCCAGAAGTTTGGGTTCCCAACAGATACCATTCAAGGTCTCCTAAACCTGTGGTCCAAGGTGCAGATGAAGTTTCGGGTCATCTAAGCATCCTTACCTCAAAGGATGACTTCTAGTGCTATTTCCAGTGATTCTGATGTTATCGTGTTCAAGTCACATTGTATTTCCACCGTGAGCCTCTGTACTGGTCAAGGTGAGGGTATCTCCCCAGTCTCTGTACTGGTCAAGGTGAGGGTATCTCCCCAGTCTCTCACGTTTTTTTGGCTGACCTGGAAGGCCCTGGGAAGACTGGTTTCTCCTTTCTGCTAGGTTGCTCGTAGAGCTCCAACTTCCTTCTGCTAAACTGGTTAGTGAGACACCTGATTAAAACCATTCACCAAGAAACGTGGTTTTCTTCGATGAATACCAGCTGTTTGAAAGTTAAGATTTATTTTGAAAGAAAGGAAGGAAGGAAGAGACAAAGAAAGAAAGATAGAAAGAAAGAAAGAAGAAAGAAAGAAATCAGGCATTTTGATCACCATCTTCAGTGAAAACTTTTTCTTTAAAGTTTCAGGCATGAAGAGACTGAATACTTTGCTCAGCGGGATCAGTGTAAACCACAGAAGGTCAGTTTTGGCAGCTAAGCACATTTTGCATATGGGCACGCGTTTGAGGAGCTAAACATTTTGCATACGAACGTATCTTTTAGATAGGACACCGGAATTTAAGCTTTTGTGCTAAACACAGGAGTTGTTAATGGACGTATATTCACTGGTGTCAACACGGACACTTATTTTGCACTCTTCTGGTTTGCATGTCACCCTTCAGCGGTGACAGCGGAGTGGGGACGCTCAGGTGGCACGCGGCGCATACAGAAACTACAACTCCCAGCGGTGGCCATGGTAGCAGTCAGGCCCCGCCCAGCGGCCTGCGCTCCGGGGAAGGTCTCGGTTTAGGTCCCGGCTCAGGTCCCAGCGCTCGGAGTCATAAGGCCGGTAGGCAGGGGAGCCCAGCCGGCGAGCCGCATGGAGCCGCGCGCCGGGGACGGCTGCTTCCTGGGAGATGTGGGTACGTGCTTCGCGCCGCAACCGCCAAGGACACCACACCGGGGCTGGAGTCAGGACCACGAGATCAGCACTTGGGGACAGAGCAAGCTCATGGGTGGCCTTTGTCCCAGAGATGGGCATCGCGAGCCGTTCCAAGTTGGTGGTCAGAGGCGTTGGGGTGAGGTGTAGGGATTTGAGTAGGGCCCGGAGGATCCTGGTCATCTCAGACCGACGTTTAAAGTCTGTCGCCCTGTTCCTAGCCAGTGCACTGTGCAGCTGGTCTTCTCTGTGATGCACCAGGTATGGGATTCAGAACCGCCAGTCTACCAGAGCACCGCACACTTTGGGGAACATGCGGGGTCGTTGCCCAATTCACCCGCAGAGTCTGGAAAGTATGCACTGGTTGGCAGCCTCTTCCGGAGCCCACTGCGGTCACTGCACCACCTCCCGGGCGTTTGGTGCAGTGAATTGCTTGCGGGGTTACAGCATCTACACATACCCTGTAGGTTGCAGCAGCTGCAACCAGGGAGTCTGCTCCAGAATGAGGTCATGGCCCAACACAGGGACATACCTGGTGCTAAAGAAGTGTCCTCTGTACCTTTGGGGCTGTTTTAATCCATAAAATGGATTTGAAGGCAAAGGAGCATTCTTTGGAGAAGTACATTTTTTTCTTGTTTACAAAATAATAATATTGTAAATAGAAAGGACAATGACATTGTGCTTCAATAGCTTGAAAATAAATAGAAGAAAGAAAGCCAAAATGTTCCTTTATGTGAGTTAAAAAAAAAGTAATGTAAGCCGGGTATGGTGGTGACGCCTTTAATCCCAGCACTAGGGAGGCAGAGGCAGAGGCAGAGGCAGAGGCAGAGGCAGAGGCAGAGGCAGAGGCAGAGGCAGAGGCAGAGGCAGAGGCAGAGGCAGAGGCAGAGGCAGAGGCAGAGGCAGAGGCAGAGGCAGAGGCAGAGGCAGAGGCAGAGGCAGAGGCAGAGGCAGAGGCAGAGGCAGAGGCAGAGGCAGAGGCAGAGGCAGAGGCAGAGGCAGAGGCAGAGGCAGAGGCAGAGGCAGAGGCAGAGGCAGAGGCAGAGGCAGAGGCAGAGGCAGAGGCAGAGGCAGAGGCAGAGGCAGAGGCGAGGATTTCTGAGTTCCAGGCCACCCTGGTCTACAAAGTGAGTTCCAGGACAGCCAGGGCTACACAGAGAAACCCTGTCTCAAAAACCAGAAATAAAAGAAAAAAGAAAAAAAAGTAATGTAAAGAAAATCGAGTTAATTTAGCTGCAATTTATTATGATTGTAGTTACAATCATAACAAGGTAGATAGATCTTTTAAATGATTTCTTCAAAGCAAACACCTTTAGAACAATCAAAGCCTCTTTAATAAGCACCTGTTTTTCTTGGCACCCTAGGCTGGCACAAGACTTTGACCCTGATAGCGTGGTCACTATTTGATTCGTGTGACTAGGCAGTGGATGGCTAACCACAGAAGCCTACTAAGCATACATTTTTTGTTCAGGTAGAGGTTAGTCTGACTTCAGAGCCTGGCATGAGGGTTCTTACCTGTAATCATAACCCTCAGAAAGTAGAGACAGTGGGGCTGTGAGTTCCAGGCCAACCTAGGCTATATGTCACAATATTGTCTCTAAATATTTTTAAAAACCACCACTCCCAAGTATATTTTCTGCATTGCTTGTGGAGAAGGACATCTTTTTTTTTTTTCTAGACGGGGTTTCTCTTTGTAGCCCTGGCTGTCCTGGAATTCACTCTGTAGACCAGGTTGGCCTCGAACTCATAAATTCGCTTGCCTCTGCCTCCTGAGTGCTGGGATTAAAGACACGTGCCATCACTGCCCGACGAAAATCATATTCTTGATTAGTGGGTGTTAGGGTTCTTGGCTATTTTTGACACTGTAATTTTAAAAATTTAATATGCGTCCCCAAAAGTGTGTCCTTCTGGTATTTGTATTTCTGGCTTAAACTGAAGGTGTTGGATCCAAAGCAGTATCACTGTTCCAGTAAAAGTGGAACCCACCACAGGGAACTTTAACTGTGAAATATTCTGACTTCTAATTTTATATTCCTGCTGAATGGTAACCGGAACATTTATGTATAGCAATTTTAGATTGCTTTCATTTGCTTATGTAATCTTCTCTCGATTTCATGAAGTCTTTTTTTTTTTTTTTTTTTTTTCGAGACAGGGTTTCTCTGTGTAGCCCTGGCTGTCCTGGAACTCACTTTGTAGACCAAGCTGGCATCGAACTCAGAAATCCGCCTGCCTCTGCCTCCTGAGTGCTGGGATTAAAGGCCTGTGCCACTACACCTTGGCTTCATGAGGTCTTTGGAGAGAAAGGAAAGAGAAGATCTTCCACGTGTTATTAGGAGCCCTCTGGCTTTACCATTTTTATCCCTGTGACATGCTCAGTCTTAGCAAGGATTCAGGATGCTTTTCAAGGCTTAGAGTGATACTTTGAATGGTTAGAATGAAAACGTGGGGCTGGTGAGATGGCTTATCGGTTAAGAGCACTGACTGCTCTTCCGAAGGTCCTGAGTTCGAATCTCAGCAACCACGTGGTGGCTCACAACCATCCGTAATGAGATCTGACTCCCTCTTCTGGAGTGTCTGAAAACAGCTACAGTGTACTTATAATAAATAAATAAATAAATAAATAAATAAATAAATAAATAAATAAATCTTAAAAAAAAAAGAGAAACTGTTTAAGAAAAACCTACACTAAAGTAGAAATTCAAAGAGAACTTGTTGACAAACAAGCTTGAAAGCATATCGGAGGCCGAAAAAGTTTCAAAGAAAATAATAGTCAAGTAATAAACAGGTTTATGAACAAAACAGCACGTTAATATCTTTTCTGTAACATGGCCCTGTGAAAAGTCACCTCCTTCACAAGAAAACTAAGGTGGCTGGTTGCCAATGAAACCTTTCTCAAGTTCTTCAGAATGAAGAAAATAAGCCAGGCCTGAAGGTTCTTACTGGTAATCTCAGCTAGGTGGCCCAGATAGGCTGTGAATTTAAGGCCACCTCAGGCCACTACCAAGGACCTCTCTCAAAAAGTAAAAGACAAACAAGAAAAGATAGGATGAGAGCCCACGGCTTTGTGGCTTGAAGCCCAGGCTCGCTGTGTTTTGTGATCGAACTGTGGGAACTAAGGGAGTGTACCCTCACTTAATAAACAAACCAGGATGACTGAAGGCAGGGAAGGAGGGCGATCACGTGTCCTAGGTGTTCTAAGTGAGCTCCTTTTCAGCAGGGAGAGGAGTCCTCTTTCTGTGCCGCCCGCCCGCCCCGGTTTCCTTGTTCTTTTACTTAGTTGCCAATCTGTTTCACTTTCCCCTACTCTCTTTCACTTTCTTTTCTTTACTTAGTCTTTCAAGTTGCTGCTCCCTGCTCCTCTTTGAAGGCAAACATTTTATTTTTTACCTCATTGTATGTTTTTTAAAAAATATAGACTGTGGGAGTGGTTGAGTTGGTTAGCAGGGGGAGGGGGAGGGGATAGGAGAGGGGATAACATTTGAAATGTAAATAAAGAAAATATCTAAAAACCAATATAGACTGAAACAAAACAATATTGTTCCCCCCCCCCCTTACATTGAGTGCCTTTTAAAGTCACATCACAGGTCATTTGTATCGTGTTTTATTTTGTTTTGTCAAAGACTATTTTGGAGATTCATAATTAAAACATTTAAAAAGGTATGCTTGAGAACTATCTTAAACACTAACAAAAGCAGCCCAAATTTAAAGTAAGGATTTCTACAAATAAAGAGATCTGTTTTTCTCTTGGGAGTCAAAGTTCCTGTCAATTTCAGGTCTATTTATTTATTTATTTATTTCCAGACAGGGTTTCTCTGCAGGCTTATTTATTTATTTATTTATTTATTTATTTATTTATTTATTGGTTTTTCAAGACAGGGTTTCTCTGTGTAGCCCTGGCTGCCCTGGAACTCACTCTGTAGACCAGGCTGGCCTCGAACTCAGAAATCCACCTGCCTCTGCCTCCTGAGTGCTGGGACTAAAGGTGTGCATCACCACGCCCGGCTTCGGGTCTGTTTAAATACAGACTGTACAATTAAAGCTGGATGCTAATGATCAATAGCACTGTCTACTTTGGGCCGTTCTCAGGCACATATATTATGTTTAGTGGTCGCAGGATCCTGAAGAACAGGCACTGTCATCTGTATGGTGAGGAGGAGGGTAAAACCTCAGTGTACAGAGATAACCTCAGGAAGAGGCTGGTCTGTTCCTACCCCTGTATGAATGCTTGGGTTCTTTGACTGCCTTTGTAAGGAGGTTTGGGAAAGTAAAGGGGTCATACACTTGGCTCTCCCTGCTTGTGTGCGTGTGTGTCAGTTGTATAATACCTCTGAAGTCCTCAGCTCTAGAATTCATTATTAGGGACACAAATCTTAGTTTTCCAAAGCTCTGGGGATAAGTCACTCAGGACCCTGGACTTTTCCCTGAGAGCTAAATAAAGATAAGTGTGTCTTGAAGCATCCCCTACAGCATCTTGTTCCCAATCATAGGCATTCAGTTCTTTCCTGGTGGTATCCCCACACGTGTAGCTGGCCCCTTCTGTATCTATATTTATTTATCTTCATTTGCTTATGTGTTTTTCTAGATAGGATTTGTCTGGGTAACAGCTCTGACTGTGCTGGGAATTAGCTCTGTAGATGAGGCTGGCCTTGAACTCACAGAGATCTACCTGCCTCTGCCTCCCAAGTGTTGGGATTACAAGTGTGTGCAGGCAGGTCCCCCTACCCCATTAAATACTTTAAAAATAATTTTTAGTTATTACATGGTGTGTGTGTGTGTGTGTTAATTCAATGCCTACATCAGACCTCCTGCTGTTGGAGTTAAAGGCAGTTTATAAGAGACTTGGGAACCAAACTCAGATCCTCTGGAAGAGTACTATGTTCTCTTAACCTCTGAGGCATCTCTTCAGATCCAAGTCCACCCTGTTTTATGCAATGCTGGGGGTTAAGCCAAGCTTTGTGCATGTAGTTGTAAGACCCCCAAAGCTGGGCCTCCGCTCAAGTCCCGGGATGAGCTGGCCAGCATCCCATGACCCGAGAGAAAACCACACCTGATGCAAACTGCGAGAGGTTTTATTATCAGCTAGCTGAGGATGAAGTCCCTCCGCCCGTGCAGGGCAGGGAGTGACAGTAGGGGTCTTTTAACAGCTAGCTGAGGAATTGGGAGGAGTTGGAAGGAGTTGGAAGGAGTTGGGAGGATTGGAAGGAGTTGGGAGGAGAGTTGGTTACACCTTCTTTCTGGTGAGGGGGAAGTGAGCTGCAGCCTCCTCTCCGGAGTCTATCTCCATGTCCTTGTAGGTCTTTCTACAATTATCGCATCTCTGGCTGTAAGGCTCAGAAACAAAAAGGCTTTTTTTTGCTGGCTATAGAGAACAAAGAGCTTCTTTCTGGCTGTATTTTTAGAGATCAGGGAAAACAAGCTTGGGGAACGTCCAGGGGCTTTACCTTCTAGGGAGAAACGCTCTAAGTTGGGGTCTCACATAGTCAAGCTCTCTACCAACTGAGCTTCAACTCTAACCTTCACATCCCCTTCAGTGACTTACTTGGAATAAGATTGCTGGTTCATATCACATCGAAGAAGGCATCCCTGAGGTTTGACCCCATTCACAGTCACAATGATGGAGCACTTTGCCCTGATTATGTCCTTGGTAGGTTTGAAGATGCTCTTTTTTTGGAATGGGCTACTTCCTGCTGAGAGATGACAGGGCTGGAGAGAGGCAGTTTCAGTCACAGCCACGATCCCTGTCAATGTTAAGGTCAAGTCCAGCCCACCACTGGACATATCTATAGTATATTGTGAAGGAAGGTCTCTGGAAAGTTGGCTTGCTCTGCACCAGGCAGGCTGGGGAAGGGCAGCTACAATCCTAGTTTTCTTGGACAGTAGCTGGGCCTGGACTGTACAGCTTCTTCTTGAGCTCATGCAGCAGGTCTCTGCCCTATGTAATTAAGTGAGATGCTAAAGAAACCAACAGGGAGGAAGCAGGTAAAGAAGAGACTCTTTTGCTGCTTGTCCTGGTATGAATGCTCACACCACAGCTGCCAGGTCAGAAGAGCCCCTGCTGTTTATCTGGAGCTCACCATTTGTATGTAAAGAGTGTGGACTCCATCTCAGAAGACCAGGAACTGAGCAGATAAGCAGGGTAGGAACTCAGTCTGCTAAGGGCAGTGGAAGCCAGAGACATTGATACCTATGGAGTGCTTCTCAGAGATTTCCCACTAAGGTAAAGCAGGGACTCTAGACTGTGTTGAAGAAAAGACTTTGAAGAGGAGTCAGTATGAAGTTTGTTAAGTTGAGCCAGTTGAGGTTTATTAAGATGTGATAGAATATGTTGGCCAGTTGGTCTGTCCTGGTTGGTGAACTCCAGTTTCAGTGAGAGATTCCATCTCATAAGACAATAGAAAACACAATTAAGGAAGACACAGGGGATCAACCTCTGGCCTGACATATATGTGCACATATGTACACATGAACCAGCAGCACACATACAAAAAAAAAAAAAAAGTAGAAGTCACTGGAAGACTATGACTGAGGTCCCACATGGCCATCTTATTATTTGACTCTGTAAGGAGGAGGGGAGATGGGAGCAAGCTGGTAATGAGAGAGCAATTATATAGCAAAGATTGAGGACTGAGCCCCAGCCCCAGAGGGAGCTTGCTAAAACAGTACAGGGGCTCAGGTTTCCAATGCAGCACTCTATTCAAGGGCATAATGCTGAGATTCAGAAATGGGGCAATTTCTCATAACTGGGTTCTTGGCACTGGGTTGGACCAGCCTGAAGTGAAGCCTGACTAGCCAGCCAGTTTTCCAATTGACTGCTTTCTGTGTGTAGTCTTCAGGAATCTGTTTAAGGTTCACATCCACATGTTATCTGTCCCATACTTTTCCCATTACCCTTCCTGATGGTTGTTACTGGGCTCTATGGGGAGAATGTCTGATTCCTCCCTGATTTATAAACCTGGAGGAGACATCCAGTGGTTAGGAGTATCCAGTGAAGCCTAGATGACAAATGTACTTCTCTGCTGTAATGCTATCTTTGTTCTGATATCAGTGAGCATGTTCTTCTCTGGCTTGTTGTTACTGAAGGGCTACTATTTCTTACTTAGACTCGGAATAATCTCAGAGATACACCTCTGGGTATTTCTGAGAGAACTAAAGAGGAAAGACCCAAATGAATGTGGGTGACTCCAGTCCACGAGCTGGGGGTCCCAGACAGAATGGAAAAGGAAAAAAAAAGGCAGAAAGTGATCTGATCCCTCGCATTCATCTCTCTCTGCTTCCTGACTGTGCACACAGTGTGTGAGCTGCCTCCTGCTCTCGATGCATGCCTTCCCTGCCAGGATGGATTTCCTCTCTTACTCTGAGCCAAATTAAAGTCTTCCCTCCTTAAGTAGCTTCTGTCATGTGTTTTGTTATTGCAGTGAGAAAAGGAACCAATACAGTTACTCTTAAAAAATTTTAAAACATTTTATGCTATGAGTGTTTGGCCTGCATGTATGTTTGTGTACTACATGTGTTCAGAGGCATCAGAGGCCAGAAGAGGGTATCAGATCCTTCAGGGCTGGAGTTAACAAATGATTATGAACCCTCCACGTGGGAGCTAGGAATTGAGCCCAGGTCTTCTGGAAGAGTAGCCAGCACTCTTAACAGCCGATCCATCTCCCTAGCTCTCCTCTAAACACTTGAATTGTGGTAAAGAGCATAGAGCTAAAGGTTACCATCTGAACCTTTTCAGATGGAGAGTTGTTTCATTGCATGACATTGCACAATGAGCACACCAGTCCTCACCCTTCACCCCAGAACTCTTCATCCTGCAAAACTGACCTCAGATACCCATTAGATGTTCTATAAGTCTCCATCCTCCTTGGTCCCATCATGCTGCATTCTGTCTCTACAATTGTGTTTACTTTAGGTACCTTGTGTGAGTGGAACCATACATCATATGGCCTGTTGTGACTGGCTTATTTCACTTAACATAATGTTTTCAAGGTTTATCCATGTCCGCTCCTATCTTCTCCCTACGTAAACCTAATGTTTGTATAGCACATTTTGCTTATCCACCCATTTCTTGCTGAACACTTACTTGTATCATTTCTATATTTGTTGTGTTTACTTACAGGAGTGTGAGTGAAGGCTTACTAACAGAATCAGAGATAACTTAAAGGCAGTTGCATGTTGACCCCGGCATGGGTGATAGCATCTGAAAGCTACTACTCCTCTCCTCTTGTTTCTCTCTCCACCACCCCAACGTAAACTTAACAGTTACCTTATCTTCTTCTTCCTCTTCTTCTTCTTCTTCTTCTTCTTCTTCTTCTTCTTCTTCTTCTTCTTCTTCTTCTTTTTGTTTTGTTTTTTTTCGAGACAGGGTTTCTCTGTGTAGCCCTGGTTGTCCTGGAACTCACTCTGTAGACCAGGCTGGCCTCGAACTCAGAAATCCGCCTGCCTCTGCCTCCCAAGTACTGGGATTAAAGATGTGCACCACCACGACCAGTTCCTTTATCCTCTTTTTAAGGGTTTCATGAAACTTCTCTTACTTGGGGTTTTTCACCTCTCACATTGACTTTAAGCTGTTAATTCGCTATTTTTCACTATCCCCTCAAACTGTATATTGCCACTTATGAGGCACTTCCCTTTTGGTAAGGTACAACATACAGAGGTAAACATGTGGAACTGCTGGGTGCAGCAGTGAGCTATAAGGCATATAGCTGTAAGAAACCAGGGGCAAGAGATTGGCTCACAATATGAGCCAGATTCGTAGCGCAGACACCCTTATATGCCCTAGCAAGAACTTTGAGCTCCACCCTCCAGCTAGTGGGGATTGCTTATGGATTTTAATAAGAGCATTGGGACCAATTACAAGATTACATGTGGGGTCTTGGCTGCCAATGGGCCTCGGAACCTTTGTTTTGATGGAAGCAGGAGGGTCTTAGTAAGGGTTCTGTTTTCTCTTTAGGTTTCTGGGTGGAGCGCACGCCCGTGCATGAGGCGGCTCAGCGGGGTGAGAGCCTGCAGCTTCAGCAGCTGATTGACAGTGGAGCATGTGTTAACCAGGTCACTGTGGACTCGATCACACCCCTTCATGCAGCGAGTCTGCAGGGCCAGGCCCAGTGTGTGCAGCTGCTGCTAGCAGCTGGTGCCCAGGTGGGTGACCATTCGGCATTGACAGCCACCTAGTGGCAGCTCTGGGGGTTGGTGGGACAGGCTCAGTAGAGCATTAAAGAAAAAAAAAAAAGTCTGTAAGGTGCTCAAGGATGTGGATAGACAGGTTGCTTAGGGTACTGAAAGCCATGGGAGGAGGCGGGATGGTTGTTATTGACCAGAGGAGGTTCTCGGACGGGGCGCTTTTAGCAAAGTGGCTTAGCACAGCTCTGCTCTCAGACGACCAGGTAGACTCTTCTGTGATTGCCTGGGCCCTGGGCTGAACAGCTGCTGTGTAGGTTTGGTTGTGTTTGTTTGTTTAAGGAAGTCGACTAGTTGTCCTTTTTATTAAAAGATGAATAAGTGCCAAAAGGTGGCCTGTTGCTTTAAGAAGTGTAGAAGGAAGGAATCCCTGTGTAGGTTTAACAAACAGAGTTCTTAACTCCAGGATATACAGTGTGAGATGCTGACATAACCTCTGGTGTGAGGCAGAGAAAAAAAGGTAACAAAACAAACTTCTGACCTGGCTGCCTTTGCTAGTGTGCACATTAGCAAAGCACAGGTAGATTTCGCTGCTGGTGGTTTCCATTCTGCAGGTTATCTGCCTGCTTAGCAGAGCTGGCAACATCTTCGCTGTCCCATGTGCCTAAGGAGAACACAGGACTCTGGTCTCTAAGCTCACCATGTGAGGGCAGAGTGAACACAGCACACCATCTACCCTTCCCCGAAGCTTGATGGAACAAATGTCACAGTTTTCAGTGTGAACCCACAGAAGCCTAACTTGGATAAATTCTAAGTGTGTCTTTCCAGTTTAGGGCGTTGGCTTCTTCCTGGCCTATGGTTTTCCATGAGGCATGCTAAGCAGTCTCTAACATTTTCTTTTAGTCAAAGCTCAACTTGAAATCCATCTTGAATCTTGCTTCCCCAACCTCAGGCTCTCCTTTCTGCCCTATGTTTATTATTTGCTTGGGGGCAGTAGTGAGGGTGAAGCAGAGTTTTTTCCTGCTCTGGGCAGGAAGAGACCCTCCAATGAGAGATTTCTATATTTAAGAGGCTCCTACATTCCTACCCCAATCCATGCACCTTTCTCTTTGAACTTCCTCCCATGGCTTGTTGGGGACCAGTGAACTGATAATTTTAAGATATTATCTTTGCAATGATGGACCTACATAAAGATTACAAAGCATCATTGCACTCACTTGCCTAACCCTTGGACATCTGCTTCTTTTGTTGTTTGAGGTGGACGCACGCAACATTGACGGCAGCACCCCTCTTTGTGATGCCTGTGCCTCAGGCAGCATTGAGTGTGTGAAGCTCTTGCTGTCCTATGGGGCGAAAGTCAACCCTCCTTTGTACACAGCATCCCCGCTACACGAGGCCTGCATGAGCGGTGAGTCCATGTGTTAAGAGACCAAAATTACCCAAGTACAAAGCGCTAAGAGCCCAAAGGAGGAGGCCTGTATAGATACCAGGTGTCACCAGTAGAATCTCTTGGTTCTTGTCTCCTTCCTACCCCCCCCCGTTAAAGATTTATTTATTTATCTTATGTATATGACCTACACTGTAGCTGTACAGATGGTTGTGAGCCATCATGTAGATGCTGGGATTTGAACTCAGGACCTCTGGAAGAACAGTCAGTGCTCTTAATTGCTGAGCCATCTCACCAGCCTAGGTTCTTGTCTCCTTGAAGAAAATAATTCAGCCAAGAGACATAAATAGTTTAAGGAGAAGTTCACTTATCAAAGCTAATTGAGAACAAACACTCCACAGAGAGATTGGAATGTGCCAGCCCAAAGTATGGGCAGCCCAGAGAATTCTGAGGTGTGGATCTTAAAGACGGTTTTTATGAATATTTGTGAGGTAGGTGGCATATTTTCCTCCTAAGCTATGGTGAACCGACATACTTTTCATTTTAGGATACTTCTCCTTATGGTCCCCTAAAGGGGGGGAAAACCCACAAAAGAAGGGCCATGAAGAGTTACCAGCCACTTCGTATATTGAGATATAGCTATTTTCCCTTGGTTTCTTGATGGGCCACTGTACTGGCTGGTTTTGTGTGTCAACTTGACACAGCTGGAGTTATCACAGAGAAAGGAGCTTCAGTTGAGGAAATGCCTCCATGAGATCCAACTGTAAGGCATTTTCTCAATTAGTGATCAAGGGGAAAGGCCCCTTGTGGGTGGGACCAGCTCTGGGCTGGTAGTCTTGGTTCTATAAGAGAGCAGGCTGAGCAAGCCAGGGGAAGCAAGCCAGTAAAGAACATCCCTCCATGGCCTCTGCATCAGCTCCTGCTTTCTGACCTGCTTGAGTTCCAGTCCTGACTTCCTTGGTGATGAACAGCAGTACGAAAGTGTAAGCCAAATAAACCCTTTCCTCCCCAACTTGTTTCATGGTCATGATGTTTGTGCAGGAATAGAAACCCTGACTAAGACAGCCACCTTTTCAACTGCTGTTCATCATGGCTACCATTTCCAGTGTGTGTATTCATGAACTTCTTCATCTTTTCCCCCACTTTTTTCAAGGGAGTTCTGAATGTGTGAGGCTTCTTATTGACGTCGGGGCCAACCTGGAAGCCCACGATTGCCATTTTGGGACGCCTCTACATGTTGCCTGTGCCCGGGAGCATTTGGACTGTGTGAAAGTGTTGCTCAATGCAGGTATGTTGCTGTTTGCCCAAGCTACTATTTACCTGAGTGGATAACTTAGCTGCACAATACTAGCAGATGGCTGGGTAGCAGAAGCAGATAGACAGGTTCTTCCACTTCACAGGGAGATCTTGGCTTTGGCCTCTGTGTCTATGAAACTGGAAAAGTAAAACTTATTTTCCCATGTGTTGGGAATATTCTCAATAATGTTTTTATAATGCCTGGTATACAGTCATTGCTCAGTAAATGCATCTGATTACTGTCTGTCTCTGTGTGTGTGTGTGTGAAAGAGAGGGAGGGAGGGAGGGAGGGAGGGAGGGAGGGAGAGAGAGAGAGAGAGAGAGAGAGAGAGAGAGAGAGAGAGGTATATGGGTGCCTGCAGAGTCCAGAAGAGGGAGGGTATTAGGTCCCTGGAGCTGGAGTTATAGGCAGTTGTGAGGACAGCATTTCTCAGTTTGTCAGCACATTACACTTTAAGGCTCTTTGGTAGCTTTTTCAGAAGAGTGAAGTCTCCTTTCCAAGTGTCACCAGTGTACCTCCCCTGACACTCCACTGGCTTAAACTAGGTCTTATCCTTATAGTCCAGCTTTGTCAAATTTAGAAGGAAAGGGATTATACTACCCTGGAGCTATGGGTGGGTCTGTCTTCCCCAATTTTTTCATTGTGTACTTTTTCATTGTGAAGTATTTCCATCCTGTATAGAAGCTGAGAGAAGTAGCATGGTCCCGTGGACTCACATTAGCTTTACAAAATCAATGAGATTCTAAGCTACTGAGGCTGAGCCATAAACCTGTTGGAGAACCTAAGAGAGCCACATTCCACATCTTCTGGAAAACATTCGGCAGGTGCTTGTGCAGTGACGTCAAAGGTCCTGGCTCTGCTGGCGGATCTATGACATATATGAAGTGGTCATACTGTACTCCACAGGTGGACAAAGAGGTGGCTGCTCCTTTCCTTTTTGTAGGTAGAGATGCTGAGTTAAGGAATTAGATTGTTAAGGAATTAGATTGTGTTTGCAGAGGAAGAGAGCTGGTGGGATCAAAGTCCACTTGTTAAGTAACTTTTCACCTGATCACTAACAGTAAATATTTAAACTCTTCTGGAAGGGTCCAGAGGTGGCAGATGTGGATTAATTACACTTCCATCTCCTTGGCAGAGCCCATGTTCCTGGGCACTGGGTCACTTGTGCTGATGGCCCAGGTTTGTGGCCATTTTCAGCTGTGTGCTAGGGTGTGTTAGGGCAATCCTCACTTCTCTGGCTTCTGTTTTACTCCAAATCTCATTAATCCTATTTTGTTTTGAAGTGAAGATTTTGGTAATGAGCCAGCTTTGACTTACTTCTTTCTCTGAAGCATGGGATTGGCCAGAAGAAGCTGGTTGTCTTTGATATGTTAATTAATATCATATAATATTAATCTAGAAATATTTTGAGCGGATAGACCAGACAGCAGACCAGGCCAAGGTGGTTCTACATGGGAGAGGTTTATTGAGCAGGGATAGGGGGGTGGCCGAAGCGGGTAAAAGGGCAGAGAAGAAGAAAAAGAGAGAAAGAGGGGGTAGAGAAGAAAGAGAAGAGAGAGAGAGAGAGAGAGAGAGAGAAGAGAGCAAGGAGGGGGGTGATTCCCTAATTTATACGGAAAATGACATCACACCGGTGAGGGTGGGAACTGAGCCAAGTGGATTGTGGAATTGAGGGTTGTCCTGGCAACGCAGGTCAAAGGTCACATAGTTAGGCCGAGGCTTGGAGTGTCCTGGTGCTAACAGTCTTACCATCTCCCTGCTTGGCCAAGACATGAAATGACCATTGTGCCACAAAGTCCCTCTCCCGACATTCTTTCCTCATCTCCTTCTGCTACTGCTCCAGCTTTCTAACAAAAATTCTGTTGGTGTTGGCGGGTCTCTTGCCGCAGTCTAACCTCTATTGGGTCTCCTATCTGTGGGGAAGAACTTTCTGGTTGCAGGTGAGCAAGGGTCAGCGAGAATTGACAGACAGACCCAGACGTGAGAGAGTGTGCTAAATCTGAATGTATTTTTGTCCAAACAACGCCAGACTTTTAATACAGAATTAAAACAAGAAATCCAGGTGAACACATCCGTCAAGTTATGTTGACACAAAACAAAAAGAATCTTTTGAAAGATCAAGTTACATTGACACAAATCAAAAAGAATCTTTTTAAAGATGATGGGAGCCAGGCTGCGTTTACCACTGAGCATAGGAACAGCTCTTAATTAAAAAGATCAGCTAGGTGAGGGTGTGTGTGTGTGTGTGTGTGTGTGTGTGTGTGGTGGTGGTGGTGGCGCACACCTTTAATCCCAGCACTCGGGAGGCAGAGGCAGGTGGATTTCTGAGTTCGAGGCCAGCCTGGTCTACAAAGTGAGTTCCAGGACAGCCAGGGCTATACAGAGAAATCCTGCCTTGAAAAACCAAAAAAAAAAAAAAAAAAAAAAAAAAAAAAAGATCAGCTAAAGATCAGCTAAACCCTGGAGCCAGGTGAATGCTCTGATGCAATGCTAGTCTATTGTTAAACCCACCACCAGTTCTTTAGTAAATACTTGATTTTGCTAGTCCTCTGGGCCTAATGAACCTCATGCTTGACAACTCACCTATTTCCTAGGCCATTGTGTATTCCTGTGTTTGGGTGTGACTTGGCTATTGTCCTAAGTAATTACTATGCAGACTAGCCCTGAGCTTTTCTAGCTCTGTTTCAAATAAATTGTAATGCCTAATTAGTTTCACTGTCTCTACTAGAAGTGAATTTGAATGTTACTGAATAGGTAACATTCTTACTAAATTCCAAGCTCAGGGTCGGCTTCAAGGACTGTCTAGGACATTGGAACACTGGTGGACGCTTAGCTATATGTCAAAATCAATCCTTAAAGGCACTTATAATAAAACAATACTGAAAGAGAGCACATGGATCCATACATCAGGCTAACGTGGGGACAGGGTTTGAGTATATGGGCTATTAGAATGTCAAGATTCGGGCTGGTGAGATGGCTCAGTGGGTAAGAGCACCCGACTGCTCTTCCAAAGGTCCAGAGTTCAAATCCCAGCAACCACATGGTGGCTCACAGCCATCAGCTACGAGATCTGGCGCCCTCTTCTGGAATGTCTGAAGACAGCTACAGTGTACTTACATATAATAATAAATAAATAAATCTTAAAAAAAAAAAAAAAAAAAAAAAGAATGTCAAGATTCCAGGAGACTGTTTCCTTGAAACTCTTTGCCTCGTGACTGCTTCCAGGCGTTTAGGCCTGTAATGTGTGTCACTACTGGAGTGGATGTAGCAGTCTCTCACTATTCCCATTTTCATTCACACTAGTTGGGCCTAGATGCATTGCTGTGTGCACACTGGAACTGATGTTTTCAGTCAGTTTCCCTCCTCATTGACCCTCCTTTCTATCCAGCCAAAGAATGCCAAGAGTGGTGCTGGGGCTGGAAAGATGGCTTAGCTGTTAAAAGTATACTGTCCATCTATACTGGGATATGATGCCCTCTTCTGGCATGTAGGTGTACATGCAGATAGAGCTCTCAGATACATAAAGTAAATAATTTTTTTTTTTTTTTTTTAAAGAATTATTTACTTTGGGAAGGCCACTTTGGAAGAGTCCAAAAACTTATCAAAGAGCCATGGTAGCCAACAGCAAGGAAGGAGGGGTGGATGTTCTAGATCTTTCCTACTTCTTCTTTCTCTCCAACCTTGAGGAAGCCTTTTGCTTCCTTGTGCCTCTTTCTCCATCGTTAAAAAATCAAGATAATCCCATCCTTTCCTGGTTGGCTCTTGCCAGAATATTGGAAGAATCAATAAGAAAAAGCCATTAAATTCTGTGAGCTCTACAATTTGATTTTCATTACAAATCATGTCTCCAGCATGAGAAAATTGTTTGTGTATGATGATTACAGCAGTGTGAAAAATATTTACTCCTGTAAGCTGGTATTGAAAGGAAAGCATCTGAGGCAAGAGAGTGATAGAAGTGTTGGCCAGGTTTTTCCATACTGCCCTTTCATGGCACTCTGTAGCTCCTCTGTGTTGTAACTCAAGCCTTCTCCTTTTAGGAGGAAACAGTCAGTCCCTGGTGACGTGAGGTCTCTGGATTCTGCCAGGGAGAATAGAAAGAGTGTTCTCAGGACCACATCGTGGCCATTGGGATAACACAGCTCTTAATCCCTTTAGAGGATTAAGCAGATTTTAAAGCAGAAAGTAGGGTTTTCCAGCTAGGAGCAAAGGAACCAACATCTAAAATGACCACTAAACACTGGCACATTGCCAGCATAGCTCTGATTTTATGACCTTGGCTTGAAACTGTAATTTGGGCAATTTGTGGATGCTAAGATATTTGCTTGGTTTCTTTAAAATACTTTAATCTTTTCCTATTAATTGTTAGTGATTAATTCTTTACTGGTTCAGGAGGAGACTTCAAAGACATTAACATCTTCTTCCAAACAAGCTCTGAGGCCTTAGAAAATCATTATATAGAACTGGTGATTGCTATGTATCAAGAAGGACATTTCACATAGGCCCTTTTTTTTTAAAAATCAAAATTTAAAAATTTTAAACATTTACTTTAAATTTTTTAATTTATTGTAATTGTATGCATATAGTTTCAGGTGTGCACGCCAAAGTGCACGCATGGCAGTTGGAGGTCAGACGGCTTTGAGGAATTTGTTCTTTTCTTCCCTCTCTTTGTGGGTTCTGGGGATCCAGCTCAGTTTACTGGGTTTGTGCTAGACCATCTTGCAAGCCTTGAAAAAAAATTTTTTTAATGTATTTTAAAATGCTGAATTTAGCCATATTGCCCTGGAAGTGCCTGCTCTGGTTTGATCTCAGAAACTAAGCAAGATCAGACACAGTTAGAGTTGGAGGGGAGACCTAGGAAACCAATGGCTGTAGGGTCAGAATGCTGTATCCAGCTTCTAATCCCTTGAATCTTTCTGTGTCCCCCCAGGGAGATGAGGGGAGTGGAGTGAGTTCAGAGCTAACCTTTAAGCAGATTATCTGTTTCTTCTTTATCTCTCCCAGTGTATAAAAGAGTATATTTAAGGAATTTTCATTCTTTTATCCAGCCAGTTAGTTTTTGAGGCCAACATGCCTGTGACAGAGCAGCTGTGTCACCCGTGTCTGTGTCCACAGGATAAGCCTCTGGAAATCTAGGGACCTATGAGAACAGACTACAGCATTCCTGAGAACAAACATTTAACCTGTTGAGAAGCCCTTTACTTTGCTGTGTGTATGTGTGTGTGTGTTTTGCTTTTTGGGGATATATCACATATGATATATATATATATATATATATATATATATATATATATATATATACTTATACAATATATATTAAATTATGTCTTTTATATATACATTATATATCTTATATGTATAATGTAACCCTCACTTTGATAAGGAAAACAATAAGTTTTAATCTTGAATTATGAGATGGTACAGTGGAGTCTGTTATTTTGTTTTCTGGGCGGGAATTGCTTTTGCTGTCTGACAAAGGGTGATGTGTAGGTCAGTCTTCCTCTTGGTTCCACACGCTCCCCTTGGTGACAGACATTCTCTGCTGTGGTTCTCCAGGGGCCAATGTGAACGCAGCGAAACTTCATGAGACTGCGCTTCATCATGCAGCCAAGGTAAAGAACGTTGACCTCATCGAGATGCTCATAGAGTTTGGAGGCAACATCTACGCCCGGGACAACCGGGGCAAGAAGCCCTCGGACTACACGTGGAGCAGCAGTGCCCCAGCCAAGTGCTTTGAGTACTATGAAAGTAAGCCAGGTTCTGTTGTGCAGATACTCCCATATCCCATGCTGCCAGGAACCACTATCATTCAACCTGGGTCCCCAGTTTGCTAGTTCTTGAATTTATGCTGACTGCTTTGAGCTGAGGTCTGAGTTCCTGTCCTTGATCACTAGGATGTACTAGGAATACTTCTGTCCCTGGGGACTGTATGTGCTGAAGCATCAGCTCTTGTTATGTTCCTGTAGCCTATGGGTCCACTGAGGAAAGGAGCCTAGAGTTCATGAGCTAGCTGCTAGCACCTCCCTGGATTAAACCCTTGGCCCATGCCTGACTTAGCTGGATAGGTGACAAATAGGCCTCTTAGTCACAAATCAGTTCTTTGCTAAGCCTATTTGCTAGGCAGTCCATGTCAAAAACAAATCAACGACACCTCCCACAAAACAAAAGACCCCTGTCTCTAAAGATCCAACCCCATGAGATGAAACCCCTGTGGATATTACTGTGATGTTATTGCCTGGCTTCTTGCAGCTGGTACCTGGCTATCTGACTTTTCAGAGATGACATATGATCCATCCTAACACGTGGGCTCTTCCAGTTCTACCTCCGCAGGTTACAGGGTGTGCTTCTTCTAGAAACCTTTCTCATGCATTTCCTTGATCCTTTTCCTCCAGAGACACCTCTTAGCCTCTCACAGCTCTGCAGGGTGAGCCTGAGGAAGGCCACCGGTGTCCGAGGACTAGAGAAAGTCGCCAAGTTGAACATCCCTCCCCGGCTCATCGACTACCTTTCCTACAACTGAGCTGCAGGCAGGGGGCCGGAAAGGCTGATGGCTGGCCCAGTTTTCACCTTGCTATGCCTAGCCCTGGGCTCTAAAGAGATTCTGCCTGTTTCTCTGAAACACTATCATTGCTGTAGATTGGTTGATGCTCCTTCGTGTTCCTTCTGGTTGTCCTTTTTGATGTCTTCTTCTGAACCCCAGAGAAGATCCCTGAAGTCCCAGAAGGCCAGTGTCTGTCATCACAGTTGTGGATGTAACCCTTGCTAGGCTTCTGGAACAAACGTAGTCTTTCTAGGACAGGCTCAGTTCTCCGTGTTTCTTTTTTCACCGGCCACCCTCAAATAGAGATAGTTCAAGGTGCACAGGGGAATCTGGGGACTCAGAATGCTGATGTCGATGGTTTTTATCTGGGTGCCATTCCACAGAAGCATCAGGTTCTAAGCACTTGACCCTGTGGACTGAGACACTACTCTGCTGCATCGTGCCATTTGGATAGTTTTTCTGGGGCAGCAGCTGGCACTTTCCAAGGTCTACCTTCACCCAGGTATATCACTCAGGGGCTTTACAGATCAGACTTTGTACCCCCACATCAAGCAGTGTTTTTTTTTTGGGGGGGATGACTGTCTCCAATATTAGGACTCAAATCTGTTTAAAAAGTTTATGTTGGAGCCTGGAGAGATAGCTTGGGGCTAGAGTTTAATTTCCAGAACCCACATAAGGCAGCTTACAATGGCCCGTTACTTCAGCTCCAGGGGATCCAACATCCTCTTCTGGCCTCCTCAAGCACTCAGACATGTATGTGCACACACACACACACAGATAAATAAATTAAAATCTTTTAAAAAGTTGGAGAACCTTTAGATGTGTATATATACATATATACACATACATTCATATATATGTTGTAACAAGATTTGTAATAAGCAATGCAAACAATATAAACAATAGCTAATATGAAAGTGCAAAACTTTATCCAGATGAGAATGAAATTCTTTAGCCAAAGCAGGAAAAGGGGTCGCAATTCCTTCCTATAGTGATAACAATGAGTTCTGTACATTGTGGGTGAAATACTAAGTCTTGCATTCAGACTGAACTTTCCTGATTGACATTCTGTATTTTAACAATACTGATAATACCCCACATACAGTAGAAAGAATTAGAGAATTTTCCAGTAGTCATTCTCTACTGAGAAAAGCCACCTTCTTTCTGTCGGTCTTAGGTACAAGTTCTGAGGAAATCCATGTTTTTGCATGGAATAGTAATAGCAGTTATTTTCAGAAAGGCACTGGAGTCTGTCTCTTTTGTCTTTGTAACAGAATCTTGCCTCTAGCAATAAAACCCAATAACAGCCCATCTGCTATATCTTTTGGTAGAGAATAAAGTTCTCTCACCATTATTGTCCAATAAAAGTGGTTGGATGAAGTTTGTCCCTGTGTCTTATTTTTGGGGACAGTCCTGCCAGGACAGGCTTCATACTGTGTGAGATGAGAGAAGTCAGTCCCTGTCCTAGGCACCTGATGACTAGGATTTTGGGTCCTTGTCCACTCTTGCTTTTCCTTTATTTTTTTGAGACAGGGTCTCACTATGTAGCTCTAGATGTCCTGGAGAGATGGCTCATTGGTTAAGAGCACTGGCTGCTCTTTCAACCGTCCTGAGTTCAATTCCCAGCAACCACATGGTGGCTCACAACCATCTGTAAAGGGAACTGATGCCCTCTTCTGGTGTGTCTGAAATCAGCTACAGTGTACTCACATACATAAAATTTAAAAATAAATTAATAATTTTTAAATTAAATAATTTTTAAAAATAAAAATTAAGTATTTATTCACTTTAAACCAGGCTGGCTTTGAACTCAAAGAGATCTGCCTGCCTCTGTCTCCTGAGTGCTGTGATTAAGGCATATACTACAACACCTGGCTCCCATGTCCATTATTAAGCGGGGCTATGGTGATAAAAAAAAGTTTCTTTGCTTCTCTGGGCCCGAATTGTCTTAGGTATAAAGTTGGAATAACAGGTCAGGCTTAGATCACAATTGATCTTGACTGTATCATTGGCTGATCTCTTTAACCTACAGGTGAGGGATGAGAGCCCTTATCCTGTCCTAGGCTTTTGTGGGCTGAAGTTAGGTGATTAAAGGATGCTTTGATAAGGCCAGAGTGCTCCTCATGCATGAAAGGCATACAGTTATGATTGCTCTCTGGTGTTATTGATGTTTGCAGATCTTACACCTGTATAAATCATTCTCTTCAGACCTTGGGAGGGTGCCATATATTTCATAGGGGTACTGTTGATATCTTGAAACTCAATTCAAGTTCTGTTGACAGTTTGGAGAAGACATTTGTAATATATACAATAAGGAACATATTTGAAAATATAAAACTAGCTGAATATGGAATATGGTAAAACTCTAGGAGTTTGAAGCCAGACTACATAGTCAATATTACATCATGAGACCCTGTCTCAACACACATACACACACACACACACACACACAGACCCCAAACCCCACACGCACTACCTCCCCCACAGGGCCCCTCCACTTCCCCCCCTCACATACATACCACACACCACACATGTATGCACACCCCCCTGTGTGGTGTATCCCCTGAAATATATGATACCCTCCCAAGGTCTGAAGAGAATAATTTATATAGGTGTAAGATCTGCAAATGTGAACAAAACCAGAGAGCAATCATAAGCATATGCCTTCCATGCATGAAGGGCACTTTAGGCTTATCACCACCCACCGCATGTGTGTGCACTGCAGAAACTGAGCAATCATAAGTGTATGCCTTCCATGCATGAAGGGCACTTTAGGCTTATCACCACCCACCGCATGCGTGTGCACTGCAGAAACTGAAGAGTTACCCTTGCCCTAGTGACCTCTGGGAAGTGAGTAGAGACATGTGACTTCAGGAAGAACAGGAATCTCAATTCTGGTATTTCCTGTCTGAGACAGTAAGGTGAGTCAAACACAATGTAATACTGTTACTAGTTAATATTGGGAAGCAAATAGAAACTTGGTTGTCTAAGCTGGCTGTGGTGGTTCATGCCATCCACCCCAGCATTCAGGAGTCTGAGGCAGGAGAATCTCCAGTTGTGGTCCAATACAGTGTGGGCTGTGTAGCAAGAATCTTGCTGAGACAAGACAGAGAGAGCAAGTTAGAAAGGAAGAGGGAAATAGGACATACACACATTTACACACACATTCACACTCAGTCACTCACATTCACACACACACACACACACACACACGCACACACACACCATACAGAGCGAGAGCGAGAGAGGTTAACAATGAATTTCAGTGTTTTTTCCTTTGTTATTTATTTTTAGTTTTTAATTTTGATTGTATGTGTATGGGTGCTTTTCCTGCATGTATGTCTACGTACCACATGTGTGCTTGGTGCCAATGGAGGATGCAGATCTGCCGAAACCAGAGATACAGATGCTTGTAAGCTACCATGTAGAATCAAACTCAGGTCCTCTGGAACAGCAGCCACTGCTCTTTTTTTTTAATTTATTTTAAAGATTTATTTTATGTATGTGAGTACACTGTAGCTGATTTCAGACACACCAGAAGAGGGCATCAGTTCCCTTTACAGATGGTTGTGAGCCACCATGTGGTTGCTGGGAATTGAACTCAAGACGGTTGAAAGAGCAGCCAGTGCTCTTAACCAATGAGCCATCTCTCCAGCCCCGCAACCAATGCTCTTAACTGCTGCGCCACTGAGCCAAATCTCCTGCTCTTCTTTTTTTTTTTTTTTTTTTTTTGTTTTGTTTTGTTTTTGGTTTTTCGAGACAGGGTTTCTCTGTATAGCCCTGGCTGTCCTGGAACTCACTTTGTAGACCAGGCTGGCCTCGAACTCAGAAATCCGCCTGCCTCTGCCTCCCAAGTGCTGGGATTAAAGGCGTGCGCCACCACCGCCCGGCTATCTCCTGCTCTTCTTAAAAAGCTACTGTATATATAGAGAAGCATCGTCAACAGGCAGAATGTTTTTTTTTTTTTAAAGAAACAAAAAGGAGAGAACTGTGTGATTACTGTAAACTGGAGTCTGTGCTGTGGTACAGTGTTTAGGGTTATGTGATCTCTGTTTTTCCGTAGGCATTGACTCTTATTTTAGACCTACTCTAATATAAACTAAACCTTGCAGTCCTGCCTATCCTGCTTGGCTCACAGACTTACCTCATCTCTGAAGAAAAGAGCTGGTAAATGCCATTCAGGGACCACGGCTTCTAAGTGGCTCACCCCTGAGATGATGACACGCCTTCTATTTAAGATGTGCTCTGGACAAAGTCTCCAGATTTAAGCCCTGCATTTGTAGAGATAAAAACAAAACAAAATGAAAAACAAAAACAAACAAAACCCCCCAAAAACCAATGCTCTAAGTAAGGACCGATTGTGCAGTTGTACTAGCTATCTCAGCTGTGTGTTGGACAACCCATTCTTGGGTGCCTTCGACCTGCCTGTGGGTTTGAGGCATGGAGCTGGGGAAGGGAGAGAAGAAAGGTTCTGTTGGATCCCAGAAGCTGTTTGTATCTGGGTACCTTATAGTCTTCCAGGTAAGTCTTACTTTTTCCTGTACCTCTGAAATTCTACCATCGATAATCCCTCTAGCAGCTAGGTAAGACTTTAGAGAGTTTGGAAATCATTTGGGACAAAAAAAGAATGCCTTTGCATACTTGGCTCTTCCTGGTTTCTTAGTTAGGGAGTCTGCTTTCTTTCAGGTGTGACACTTTTCCCTTCTGAGCAGGGGAGTTATTTTATTCACAAAGAGAGCATGAAAATGGGTCTGAGAACAAAGCTCTCCAGCTCACATCTATTACAAGCAGCTGAGCTGGTCCACAGGCTAAAGCTGCACCATAAGGGCAAGCTATGGGCTGTGTCTGCCCTTCAGGCAACTCTGTTTCCTGGAAGGGCCTAGAAATGAGTCCCAGTCCCCAGGGTCCGTGCCTCCTCTCATTTATCCGCTATGGTACCACACACCTTTGACAGCCAGACTTCACAATATAATCTTATCCTAACAATTGGAATGAAAACATGTTTTCAGTTGGTCCGGTCTAAACAGCATCTCTGAAAAGCTCAGTCTCCAAATGATGACTAAGGGAAGACATTCCTACTCAGTCTTGCTCTCCGTTATTTGTTTAAGTAAGATTTTGCTTCCCTGCAGCTGGTCTCCAGGTGCGTGATTCTTGTAATCACAGCCTTTAAAGCTGAGCCAGGCAGAATTTGCTCCTAAGCACCAAGCCAGGACATTTCCCTTGTTTATGCCAAGGGCTCAGAAATGGCAACTCCCACTGCTTCTTGGTATTAGCCCAAGTCCTTGAGGTTCATTCTGCTCCACGAGGGACACAGCAGTGAGGCAAGACAGGAAGGGACATTCACTCGTTACCGGGCCTCTTTCCCTCCTTAGCTAACCTTTTATCCAACCTTTACCAGTGTATGTTCTCCAGTAAGCAACAATGATCTATCTATCTATCTATCTATCTATCTATCTATCTATCTATCTATCTATCTATCTATACATCCCATAAAAACAGCTCTCACCTTAGAGTTCAGAGTTGTTTTGCAGGGAGAGACACAAAGAGAATCCTGTGTGTAGCCGGTGGCAGGCAATGGGCTAGTTCCACAAGTTGGACTCTTCTCTCCCAGTGGGGGTGTCCCAATTAGGACATGAAGCCTCTGGGAGTAATGAGGCCATAGAGGGTGGAGCCTAGTTATGACTAGTGCCTTATTAGTGCCTTTTTTCCTTGCTGTGACAAAAACACCTGACAGAAGCAACTTAAGGGAGAAGGGTTTACTTTGGCTTATGGCTTTTGGGGATAACAGTCATGGAGAGAGGCTGGAGCTCTGAAGCTTGCTTCACATCTGGGACCACAAGGAAGCAGAGAGAGAGAGAGAGAGAGAGAGAGAGAGAGAGAGAGAGAGAGAGAGAGAGAGAGAGAAGGAGGGAGAGACAGAAGGAGTGAGAAAGAGCAAGAGAAAGAGAATGCTCAGGCCATTTTAGCTGGACTGGTCTATAACTCTCAAGGCCAGTAAGGCCCTATCTTCTAAAGTTTTGCAATTTTCTAAAACAGTGCCACCATCTGGGGACCATGTATTCAAACATATGAGCCTGTTTGGAGAGGGTGTTACATCCAAGCTATAATAGTACCTGTGATGGTTTGTATATGCTTGGCCCAGGGAGTGTCACTATTAGAAGGTGTGGCCTTGGAGTAGGTGTGCCACTGTGGGCTTGGGTTTTAATACCCTCATTTTAGCTGCCTGGAAGTGAGTCTTCCCCTAGCAGCCTTCAGATGAAGATTAGAACTCTCAGCTCCTCCTGCACCATGCCTGCCTGGACTCTGCCACGATCCCTCCTTGATGATAATGGACTGAACCTCTGAACCTGTAAGCCAGCCCCAATTAAATGCTGTCCTTATAAGAGTTGGCTTGGTCATGGTGTCTGGTCACAGCAGTAAACCTCAGACAATGCCCTTTTAAAAGAGTTACTAGAGAGCTGCCTTGTCCTCTCTGTCACACAGGAACACAATGAGTAGTGCCATGTATGAACCAGAACACAGTTCTTTACACAGGCAGATATTTTAAGTGATTTTGGACTCCTCATCCAGTCAATTAACAATGCATGGTTTTGCCGGGCGTGGTGGCTCACGCCTTTAATCCCAGCACTTGGGAGGCAGAGGCAGGCGGATTTCTGAGTTCAAGGCCAGCCTGGTCTACAAAGTGAGTTCCAGGACAGCCAGGGCTACACAGAGAAGCTCTGTCTTGAAAAACAAAAACAAAACAAAACAAAACAACAACAAAAACAATGCATGGTTTTGTATTCAATTAACAATTAATTAATATAATTAACTGACTATGACAGAGCTTAGGTTTGGCTATATCTCATCCAGGTAATAAAGGAGAGCTGCCAAGCCACCAAAGGTACTGTTCTGCCCAGGGCTGTGGGGAAGACACCATGGGAATCTGTCTCATTTCTGCAAGGGATTATGTATTTGAATGATCAAAGAGTGAACAAACATGATTAAACTGTAAAATGTACAATGTAAAATACAGGCTTTTACTCTATGCTGATCTTGGGGAAAGCAGGAGGAGGCAAGGAGAGATAAAGTAAAGAGGCAAGGAGAAAGCTTCATCAAAATGCTGAAGGTTGTGTCGTGAATTTCTTCAAGCTATTTTGAATTTTTTCAAAATACAGAAATTCCTTGTGTCCAGGAGATAGCTTGGTTGGTAAAATTCCTGCAAACACAAGGACCTGAGTTTAATCCCCAGAATCCATTAAAAAACAAAAGCTGCGTGGTGGGTGGTGTGTGCTTGGGATTCCAGTGAGGGGGAGGGAGAGGACAGTCCGTCCCTGGCTTCAGACTCTTCCTATACTCTCCTGAGTTCGTGGAGAAAGCAGTCCTCGCAGTAGTTACTTTTCTCAGAGTAGTCACCTGGGAGCGTGCTGCTAGCTGGCAGACAGTCTGATTTCCTGGAAGGACCAGAGGTCCCAGTTTCTGCAGAGGAATTTCCCAAGAAAATAACATGCAGCCGAGGGCTTACTTTGGTATTCTTATGAGGAAAGAAACTGTCACTGCTCCGTTGCTTGTATGGAAGCAGTGGCTTCCTGACACATAGAGCCATTACATTGTGGGATTAGCAGTGACATGTGAGGCTCTGTCCAAAGGTGTCCATCTGGTGGGTAGGACATTGCTATGAGTTAATGTTTCCTGTGGAAAATACAAGTAGCTCCCTCCTCGTGAGGGCGCTCAAAGGGAAAACTTGATCCACTAGGAGATACGATATACAAAAGAAAGACAGTTCAAGATTGCTTATCCTTATTCATCCACACGATAGAGATATGGAGAACACTTGTGGATCCCTTCCATTCATCAATCATTTATTACAGTGTTCGGAACACAAGGAAGAAAATAATGGTTCTCACCTGGTCTGAGGTAACATCTGTTATCCATGGGCACAAAGTACATACAGTTACGGTGCTCAGTTATGCAATCTCAAATGCTTGCCTGAATCTGGAAGTCTATCAAGGTGCAGCAGATGGCAAAGTGAAACCAGATTTAAGATCTGCAAAGCACAGTTCCTAGTGAGGGGATATTTCTCCAGGAAGCAGAGAGCAGAGTTCATAGTTGAAAAGTAAGTAGCTGTGGCCTAGTAATTTAACGTGGTAAGATCTGAGCAGCAGGCTCTCTAAAATGCCAGACAGTACAGACCACCAGTTAAACTGAGATGGGAAGTTCAAAGGAGAGAGGATTGTGTAGA
This sequence comes from Mus caroli, assembly GCF_978045245.1. Lineage (NCBI taxonomy): Eukaryota > Metazoa > Chordata > Mammalia > Rodentia > Muridae > Mus > Mus caroli. Next base: position 116,905,188 of record NW_028227270.1, on the reverse strand, counting down.
GGAGAAGGATAGCCCCTCTGTATACACACCCCACCAGCACCTCTGGAAACCTAGTAGAACGCTAACCCCTGGGATTCATCTGAGACTTACTTGAAATTCAAATGGTGAGCCTGGGAACCCGCATTTTAACAAGGCCCTTCAGCTACTCAGATGAAAGCTATACGTTTAAGAAATTAAAATTCTAGTCTGACATGTACAGAATCCTACACTCAGATTGCCCAGCACTGCTTAAAACAGGTGTGATAGATAACACACTCCCCAGTCCCAGCACTCAGGAGGTGAAGTCAAGAGGATCAGAAGTTTCAAGTGATCTTTTTGAGCTCCATGTCAGTTTGGACTATATAACACCCTGACAAAGAAGAAAGAGGAGGAGGAGGAGGAGGAGGAGGAGGAGGAAGGAGCAGCAGGAGGAGGAGGAAGGAGCAGCAGGAGGAGGATAGCAGTAAGAATGGGAGGAGAAAAAGGAAGGGCATGAGGGAAGAAAGAAAAGAAGGAGTGTCTGCTCTATAAATAGAGCCTTCTGCAGCTTTGTAGCTCTATGTCCAGTTCATTGGCTATGATCCTTGTCTTAATGAAGGGAATTTGACCTATGTGTTTTTCTCATTTTCCTCTGCTCTCATATCTTGTAAACTCTAAACAGTCAATGTTACACTAATCTAAGAGTAACAGATGCTGATCACAAGAAATCTCTGGTCTTAAACCAGAAGTTTTTTTGTTTTTTGTTTTTTGTTTTTTTTCCAGAAAAAAATCTGGAGGTGGTAGGCCGTGCTGCCTATAGTCTATTGCAGAAGCTGGTGTTTCTTCTTCTTCTTCTTCTTCTTCTTCTTCTTCTTCTTCTTCTTCTTCTTCTTCTTCTTCTTCTTCTTCCTCTTCCTGGTCTTCGTCTTCATCTCCGTCTCCTCCTCCTCCTCCCCCTCTTCCTTCTGCTGCTGTCAAGGCTCAGATAGCAAATATTTTTAGCTCTGTAGTCCACATCATCTCTCTGTAGCTACTCTGTTGTTTGTGACAAATATCAGCCTTAGGTCAGTGAGCATGAGGCTGTGTTTCAATAAAATCTTATTTACAGAAAGAAGCAGTGAATCCAGATTTGGTTCATGGACTGTAGTTGGACGACCCTTGTATAAGCTCAACTATATCAAGGAAAGCATTTTTATTATTCTCTTAACCATTCATAGCTTCTTAATGGCTGCCATGGCACCAGTCAAGGTTACCCATGTTCTAGCAGGAAGAGAAAGGAAGAGCTGGAGTAAAGGGGTGCATGCCTGCTGGGGAGTCCTCATCTACAGCATTCGTTTGTTGTTATTTGTTGCTTGGTTCATTGACATTCATAAAATGTAAGGTTTTCTTAGTAAGAAAGGCTAGAAAGTAAGCAGATCATAGCCCAGCAGCTGCTAACACAGCTCTCCTGCCCCTCTATTAAATCTCCCAGTTCTTCCAATAGTGCTGTGTGAAGCACAATGCAGGAAATTAGTCCATAATACCTTAGTTACCTGATTCTGGTCTCTCTCACCAAACTTAATTTTTGAGTTCTTAGAGAAGAAGTCAACCTCCCAGTCTAATTTTCAAAAAGATGACTTAAAATTTCCAATCCTTGTTTAAAGAATACAAACCACAGCAAACACTTCAACGATTCCTTTCATGTGACATGGAGTTCCAGGTGGAGAGCAGAAGAAAGGAGGAAGCTGGCGAGGCAGGAAGAGGACATTAAGTGTTGCTCATGGGACAGTAATAGTTAGCAGCTTTAGGAGGGTGGAGTGTTGAGCTCAAAGCCACTCCGGGCTGTGATTGATGGTGTGTGATGGGTACCAGGAGTTACCTGCCCTGCTCAAAGGCTTGCAGAAGTAGTTTCCATGAGGCCTCTTGATCACTGATTTCAATGCTGTGCAGAAGCATTTTAATCAAAGGCAGTACTTTTACTCTAAACCCAGGCATTGTTGCTTCATTTTCCACAGCCTTGCCAGACTCTCTGTGTCTCTCTCTGTCTCTCTTTGTCTTTGTCTTTCTCTGTCTCTGTCTGCCTATCTGTCTCTCTCTGTCTCTCTGTCTGTCTCTGTCTGTCTGTCTCTCTTTCTCTGTGTGAAATGCTGGGGACTGAACCCAGGATGGCCTTGCCTTGTGCATGCTAAGCAAGCACTCAACCACTGAGCTACATTCCCAGGTGTTGCAGAAAGCACCCCCTCCCCCAGGGACCTCCGACACACAGCTTCCCTATCTTGGCTCTTTCTTATCACTCCTTCCCAATCTCCCAGAATGCTTCTTTTAGTGAAAAGAGGAGAGGACAGGTGAGAAAAAATATGCCTAAGTCATCACTGAATCAAGTAGAGCTGACAGAGAAGGAGGACAGGACATGCTCCTGAAACTTTCCTCTGTGACTGAGAAGCTGCCCTAGATGATGTATTCTCAGTCTGTGTTCAGAATGTCAATGTTCAGTCTGTGACACTTTGATATGGATGTAGTTGATAATGGACAGCTACAGAGTACATGTTCACCCTCCCCAGGAGTTCTGAAAGGAGTAGGTTTAAGTGTAGGTCTCTAGTTTTAGGCGGTGAATTGTAATTTCTGATACAATCTGAACACTGTTCTTCGCTATCCATGTGAACACAGTGTAAGGGGAAATCTTGATTGTCAACCTGTATGGATTTGGAGTGACCTAGGAGAAACACCCTTGCTAAATGTGGGCGTCACCAGACTGATTAAACATAGAAAGTAAGCACCAGCCTTCATCCTTCATCTCTACTTGCATCTTGACCTTAAGTTGCTGTGCACCCGACTGCTCTTCCGAAGGTCTAGAGTTCAAATCCCAGCAACCACATGGTGGCTCACAACCACCCGAAATGAGGTCTGACGCCCTCTTCCTGTGCGTCTGAGGACAGCTACAGAGTACTTACATATAATAAATAAATACATAAAAAAAAAAAAAGTTGCTGTGCCATGCCTTCTGTGCTACGACGGATTGAATCCACTCACACTCTGAGCCAAAATAAATTCTCATGCTGTTTCTTGTTAGCTACGTGGTTGCAGCAACACAAAAGTTATATACATGCATACGTGTGTGTGTGTGTGTGTGTGTGTCTGTGTGTGTGTGTCTTTATAAGAACAATAGGGCAGGGCAGTGGTGGCACATGCCTTTAATCCCAGCACTTGGGAGGCAGAGGCAGGTGGATTTCTGAGTTCGAGGCCAGCCTGGTCTACATACAGAGTGAGTTCCAGGACAGCCAGGGCTACACAGAGAAACCCTGTCTCAAACAAACAAACAAACAAACAAAAAACAAAAACAAAAAAAGAACAATAGGTGCCCAGGCATGCACTGCCTGGCCTATACTTCACTCTGAAAAGACTTTAGCGGGCACAGATGCTTCTTAGCTACAAGGAAATCCTTTCCTTTTTCTGGGCTCGCTGATTGACAATTCTGGCGCATCTCCTTAGATGATCCCTGAAGAATTAGTCCCTTTCTGGGTCTCCATGGGCATGGCTTGTAAATATACCCAAAGCACCTGGCTTTTGGTTTCATGACAGTCACACTCATACTTGACTCTAATAATTTTCTTTCTTTTTTTTTTTTTAAAGATTTATTTATTATTATATCTAAGTACACTGTAGCTGTCTTCACATGCATCAGAAGATGGCATCAGATCTCATTATGGATGGTTGTGAGCCACCATGTGGTTGCTGGGATTTGAACTCAGGACCTTCAGAAGAGCAGTCGGTGCTCTTAACCACTGAGCCATCTCTCTAGCCCTCTCTAATAATTTTCTAATGAGCCTTTCGAGGTATTCACACATGAAGTGCTTTGTGGTTGGGAGCCAGGTTCTGTGTACCACCATCCCCAAATCCTATCCCCAGCCCATAGCCTGGCTCCCCAAAGGTGTTTGCTGAGAGGAGGAGGGTAGCAGGAAGTAGTTCTTGTGGTCCCTGCCTATGCTTGCCATGTGGGAGGCAGCTTGCTTATCCTTATGGGACTTCTTTCTGAATCCTACACATACTCTCTATTTAACACAGGCCCCAGCATCTCAGCAGCCTTTTTCTGCCATTCTCCAGATAGACCCAGCTTTGATATTGGATGGTTAGTGGGGTGCTGTGGAGATGCCAAGGCGGCCAAAGGTTCCTACAGGGAGAGGGTGTTTCTGGGGTCAATGGGTAAAGGTTTCAGCAGTATTTGAAATCTGGAATCTAAATTTTAGCCACATTGTGGGGTTGAGGGATGAATAAGTAACTGTTCTGAGTTGGTTGAAACCCAGGGCAATGAGGATGTCTGGCAGAGGGCCATGGCCTTTGTGAGCCCAGCCTGCCTGCAGACAGGGTCATAGACCCTATAGTTCCCTGTCTCAGTCCAAAGTCAGCAACGTTAGAAACAGAGTAACGTTTAGAACAGGACCTGGCCACCTGGGTCTCTTGTTTCTTCTCCAGACCCTCACTGCCATCTGCCAGTGCCAAGGACTTCCATGGCTGTTCACGGCTCAGTGTCCACCCAAGAAACAATAAGAAATAAAGGAAAAAGAGAAAACCAACCTGAGGGTTTGTAACTGCTATTCTCAGTGACTGCAGGTGATTGTGCTGGGTCTGCAAAGGGATGTGGTCATCATCAGCCAGACCAGAGGGAAGAGGGCCCAGGTAGCGGTATGCATTGGCATTGAACTTTCCCTAAGGATAGCGTAGTTATGTACCCAGAAGAGATCCCATGCTCCAGTGGACAGTCCCAAGCTAATGGTCACAAGATGGTTAAACTCAATGGGTCACTAAGCAAACCCAAAAGTCATGAATCTAGGAAAGGGACAGATTGGGGAGCAGTTTGGCTGAGTCAAGGAATCACCATAAAATATTGTCAGCCAACAGTTAAGCACAAATTTGTGATCCTGAGTTGTCAATATGCACACGTTTTCTGTTTTCTTTCTGTCTTTCTGTCTGTCTGTCTTCCCATTTATATGTATATAAATATATACTTATATATAATTTATACAATATATTATATATAATGTATAATATATAATGCATACTTATATATTAATTTATAAAGTTATCTTATATGTTATAAATTATATTAATTATAACATTAATATGTTAATTATATATAAAATATATATTTAAATATAGGAGTGCTCTGTCTTCGTCTACATCTACTTCTGCATCTACACCTACATGCCAGAAGAGGGCATCAGATTCCTTTATAGGTGTCGTAAGCCACCATGCGGTTGGGGGTGGTGGGTTGAACTCAGCACCTCTGAAAGAGTAGTCAGTGTTCTTAACCACTGAGCCATCTCACCAGCCTGCACAAGAGTTTCTTTTTATTTATTTATTTATTTATTTATTTATTTATTTATTTATTTTTATTAGGTATTTTACTCAATTACATTTCCAATGCTATCCAAAAAGTCCCCAATACACTCCCCCCCCCCAGTCCCCCACCCACCCACCCCCACCCCTTGGCCCTGGCATTCCCCTGTACTGGGGCATATAAAGTTTGCAAGTCCAATGGGCCTCTTTTTCCAGTGATGGCAGACTAGGCCATCTTTTGATACAAATGCAGCTAGAGTCAAGAGCTCTGGGGTACTGGTTAGTTCATAATAATGATCCACCTATGGGGTTGCAGTTCCCTTTAGCTCCTTGGGTACTTTCTCTAGCTCCTCCATTGGGGGCCCTGTGATCCATCCAATAGCTGACTGTGAGCATCCACTTCTGTGTTTGCTAGGCCCCAGCATTGTCTCTGCACAAGAGTTTCTAAACGATTTTAGCCGCGCTCTGTAGGACAGGCTGCCCAGACCTTAATTTGTAGCCAGTTTGCTGTTCAAACATTTGGCCACATGGAGGCACCAAAGCACCAGTCTGTTCAAAGTACCCTCCTGTCTGTCAACTCATGGGAACTGGTAGCTGGGGTTCTCCAAGTTGCAGAGGCTTGGGCCTGCTGGTGTCCTTCAGATGTTCCTCGTTGCTGTCCAGTTAATAGTCCATGCAACCTCTATGGCTCTGGGACAACGGATACAGTTGAGTCCTAGTAGTTGGAGGTGGATAGAGATCTCACATGTCATAACTGAGCTAATTGGCTTTAGGAGAGTATTACCTCCACGGCCATTAGACTATTTACTTGAAATACTAAGGGACACTTTCTGTTCTCAGGGTTCTTTTTTTGTCTTTTGTTTTTTTTAAATGAAATTTAAATTTTGAGACATTCCCCCAGCTTTGTAGAACTACAATTGACAACATCCTGTAAGGTTTAGAGGTACAATGTGATATTGTAGTATGCACCTGCTGTGCAATGATCACTACAGCTAAAGTAGACATTGTGTCTGGTGTGGTTGGGAACCCCTTAGGAAGACTCAGCCAACTTCAAGGGTACAACACATGGTTCTTTTTTTTTTTTTTTTTTAAGATTTATTTATTTATTATATGTAAGTACACTGTAGCTGTCTTCAGACACTCCAGAAGAGGGCGCCAGATCTCGTTACGGATGGTTGTGAGCCACCATGTGGTTGCTGGGATCCGAACTCTGGACCTTCAGAAGAGCAGTCGGGTGCTCTTATCCACTGAGCCATCTCACCAGCCCCACATGGTTCTTAACTATAGTCACCAGACTGTGCTTCAGTGCTCAGGGGGCTTGTTCATCTCGTGTAATGGGATTTTTTTCACATTTTGGCTAATTCAGTGTGCATGTGTGTGTGTGTGTGTGCATGTGTGTTTATCAATCAGTCAGTCTGTCTGTGTACGTGTATGTATGTGTGTGTCAATATGTCAGTCTGTCTCTCTCTGTGTGTGCATGTGTGTATGTGTGCACATGCGGTGTGCGCGTGAGTGTGTCTGACTGTGTGCTTGTGAATGAGCCTAGAGTATTGATCCTCAATCATTGCCAATGTTTTTCATTTAATTTAATTTTAGTTTTATGTATATGTGTGTGCTCATCCATAAAAACGTGCATTTCATATGTGCCGAAGCCTGAGGAGGTCAGAAGGGGCATCAGATCCCCAGGAACTGAACTTACAGAAGGCTGTGAGCTGCTGTGTGGGTTCTAGGCGAGCACAGTAAGTACTCTTAACATCTGAGCCATCTCTTCAGCTCTTCCATGTTAGCTTTTGATACAGTGCCTCTCCTTCATCCTGGAGCTCTTAACTTCTGGGCTGCCTCTCCAGCTCTTAGCTTTTAATACAGCTCTTCTCCATCCTGGATCTCTCCAACTGGGATAGGCTATTGGTTCAGTGAACCCCAGGAATCCTCTGTCTCTGCCTTTCCAGAGCTGGAATTCAGTGTGTAATTATAGCCAGATTAGAAAAAGTTTATTTTTTTAATTACTTTAAGTTGTGTGTATGCATAACTAATATGAGTGTGTCTGTGTGTAGGCATGCACATGTGATTAGAGACACAAGCAGTGGCCAGAAGCATTAGATTCTCATGAGCTAGAATTATAGGTGGTTCTAAGTTGCCTGATATGTGTACAGGGACTGCAACTCAGGTCCTCTGAAAGACAGGTATGTTCTCTTAACTGCTGAGCCATCTTTCCAGCCTCCAATTCAGATTTTAGTCCTGCAGGAAATAGGCCAGGACTGAGCTTCTGTTTTACTGAACCTGTTTGGCCTTTCCCTTGCCTGTGTGACCTTAGGGAAATCAGTTACCTTTGTCTATTGCTAGCCCTTTTCTGTTGATGTGCCATCAACCTGTCTGAGAAAATATAGTCTGCTCCAAGTCTGTGAGCCGAGAAAGGCCTTCCATTGGAGTCTGTTTTGGGGGCTGGTAGTTGGAGATGACATCAGCTAGAGATCTGAAGTTTCCAGAAGTTTTGCTCCAGGGGTCAAGTTGAAGAGGTTGGAAATAAGGGTGGGAGGTTGGCTGAGTTTTGGTAGGGAAAATATTCAGACCAGAACAGACCAGAATAGAGATCTGTCTGGACACAGATTCCACACATTCCTTGTAACAGCACAACAGGCCAACGGTACAACAGAAACTCTAGGTGGCTCTGTTCGGATGCCTTCAACCCTTCCCTGGCAGATGAGCAACCTTTCAATTAAAGTGCCTTTTACATGGGCTGGAGTGATGTCTCAGTGTTTAAGAGCCCTGGCTGCTCTTGAAGAATACCTGGGGTCAATTTCCAGCACCCACACAGAGGCTAACAACCTTCTGAAACTCCAGTCCCAGAGTTTCTGACACCACCCTCTTCTGGCTTCCAGGGGCACTACATGCACATGGTGTACAGACATGCATGCAGGTAAAATATCCCTATGCACAAAATAATAAAATAAAGTTTAAAGTGCTTTTTATGAGTCTGTGGATTGTTTTGCGTTTAAGCATCTAGATCTCTCTCTGGGTCCCTGCCTCTGAGCAGTGGTGCAGAGAATCATGGGAACTTTTGACTGGAGACACAGAGTCCTAGATCACACCTTTGTCTGGAGTGAATCTGTCAGTCAAGGATGAGGGGTCCAAGAATCTGTATTCTTTTTTTTTTTTTTTTTTTGGTTTTTCGAGACAGGGTTTCTCTGTGTAGCCCTGGCTGTCCTGGCACTCACTTTGTAGACCAGGCTGGCCTCGAACTCAGAAATCCGCCTGCCTCTGCCTCCCAAGTACTGGGATTAAAGGCGTGCGCCACCACGCCCGGCAAGAATCTGTATTCTTTTAGCGGAGGTACCCAGGTGAAAGGATGCTATGGCAACGGGAGGAGGGAATGAATCCTTCTCACTCGTGGGTGTCTTCCTGGCCCTTTGCTCTTTTGACTATGCCTTCTGATTTGAATTCGTATCTTGGAATATTGTAATTCTGGAAAAGGGGATGTAAAAATCGCAATTCCTTGCAAGCAGCGTTTTCTTGTCTTCTGTTTAGTCTAGGGTGGTGTGCTGGCTGTTCCAGGGCTGTGGTGGAATGCTGCTGGTGACATGTCCCCGAGCTCCGCACAGCCATCCCTGTGCACACAGCTTGCATGATCTTGCTGTCAGTCCTAAGTATGGGGCTGGTAGGGTGCCTCCAAATGCAGGGTTGGCCCAGGACACTCATTTCTTTGGTCCCCATGGACTCCATAGACTGGAACTGAAATTTTGCTTTTGTATTATTCTAGAAAAGTGAGAAATGAAGGACTCCTAGTGTGTGAAATGTAGTCTGAGGTTAGCACAGTCCAGGACCCAAAGTAAGTGCTTCAGATGGTCCCTCATGCATGATAGACTCCTAGTCAACACTGACTGTAATGCTCTCTCTAGGTGGTCTTCTTCACTTTCCTCTTATTGCTCCTGAGACTGTATGGTACTCTCTGGCTGCTCATTCTCTTTATCCAAGGCCACTTGTGAAGGTTAGTACTGTCAGCTTGACAGAATCTAGGCTTTCCCAAGAGACAAATCTCCGGGCATAAGTGTTAGAGAGTTGCTAGACTGGGTTAACTGATATGGGAAGATCCACCATAAATGTGGGTAGCACAGTCCTATGGGCCACCTGGGGACCTGACTGAATAAAAAGGAGAAATCAAATTGAGCAAAAGCATCCATCTTTCTTTACTTACTGATTGTGGATGTCATGTGACCAGCCATGTCACATTCCTGCAGTCACGCCTTCTGCACCATTGTGGACCGAACCCTTGGACCAGGGACCAAATAAATGTTTCTCTTCTGTAAGTTGCTTTTGTGAATCTTTCTGTCACAGCAATCAGAAAAGTACCTAGTACATTTTCCTTCAGGCTGGGCACTCCTTGGCCACTTTCCCCAAACCTGTAAATTCTGTTTTCTCCATGTACTCTAAGAACCAGTCATAACAAGTTTATGGAAACAGGAAAGGGTAGAGTAAGTCAAAACATACATTTTGGTCTCAAAACAAATCCAGAAACAGATTCACTTCCAAACCATTTCAAGCTATGACGTGGTAAGGCTCAGATGCATGGCTTGTGGGTTCTGCGTCAGTGGGGTCGTTCCCAGCCTTGAAGAAGGGGTCAGTGTTCGGAGTTTACAAAGATGGGGGAATGCAACAGCAGAGGGGATGGTCCCTCATCCTGGGGCTGAGAACTTAGCGTTCCCACAGGGCTTCCCACTCTGAGCCAGCCAACAGAGCAGAGCAAACAGCCACCTGGGAGAACAGGGCAGATGGCCTCTCCACTACGCTGATTGAAAGGCAGTCTTTTCAGGCATACTGCCACACTCCTTCTTTTCCTTGGCCCTCAGGTAACCACAGCCTCTCTTGAGATGGCTTGTTGGTGGCTTTTCCTATTGAGTCTTTGTAGAAACTCTCCCAGCCTATTTAATTAGTTAGTCCTTTCTTCATAGGCCCCAGGGAGAGTAGGGCCAAGGCCCAGAGACACCCCAAGTCCTGGCTTATTCACATCCTTCTGCATAGAATTGCCCTTTCTTTCCATTTGCCTCTGCAGCCTGCTCTTCTACAGCCAGGGGCATGGTGCTGAGGTTGATGCTGTCTGCTCAAGTGCATGGCCCCCGGCTGTACAGTGGAAAGGCAGGCATGAGCTCTTCCTGCAGGAGGAATGACCTGGTGGAGGGTCAGAGGACTCTCTGCTCTCTGACTGTGAGACCTGGACATGGAACTTATCACTCCCTTCTCAGCACAGGGCTGGGAAGCCCATTAGGTTGAGCAATGACTCTCCTGAGACCATTTAAGGAAGAAAGAGGTAGAAAGATTCATTCATCCATTGACTCTCAAATCCATCCTTTCAGCATTGAGTGGGGACCTATGCCATTCTAGTCTCTGTAGATTGACAGGTACACTAATCCAAACAGCTGGCTCAAGATAGAATGGGGCTCTGTGCTTGGGGCTGTGGTGGCAGCTCTGAGCTCCAGATCAGCCAGACTGCAAAACTGTGGGGGAAAGAACAGGGCTGGAGCCTTGACCCTTGGCCAACTGAGGCTGCAGCTGTTACTGATTACCATGCCTGCCTCATCCCTGGAGGACTGGCTGCCCTTTCTCCAAAGAGGAAATGCTGATGCCTCCCACAAATTATAGAGAAAAAGTACAAGCTTGTGGTTTCATGGAACCAGCCAAAGCTCTGCATCCAAGGCCTGGGCCTTGTGAGCTGGCTCCTTCCACTGCATGTTCAAGGGCCTGGATTGGGAGAACACTATCGAGGATTCAAGCACACGACTTCCTTATCTCCTGTCCTTGTTGAACATGAGCTGCTTTAGAAGGGTCAATGTTCGACTGGCCTCTTCCATACTTGTGATGAGAAATGGGCTACTAGAGACTTTCAGAGCAGGGAGGTCCTGGCCATGTTATTTAACTCTCCTAGCTTCTGTTTATTCATCAAGGGACTTGTAGGATAGCTATACTTTTGCCTCCAATAGTCGTGTGTGTGTGTGTGTGGGTGTGTATACATTTGTTAGCAAGTACACATGTGCATATTGAAATAAAACAGATGTCAGCCACCAGTCTTGTCCCTTAGAACTTATTCACCTTCTCCTCTTCCTCCTCTCCCTCCTCTCCCTCCTCCTCTCCCTCCTCCTCTTCCTCCTCCCTTCCTTCTTCTTCCTCCTTCCCTTCCTTCTCTTCCTCCTCTTCTTCCTTCCCTTCCTTCCCCTCTTTCTCTTTCTCCTCCTCCACTTCCTCTTTCTCCTCCCTCTCTTCCTCTTTCTCTTCCACTTCTTCCTCCTCTCCCTCCTCTCCCTCCTCTTCCTCCTCCTTTCTGAGATAGACTCTCACACTGCAACCTGAGTTTGGGGAATCAGACTAGGCTGGCTGGCCAGCAAACCCCAAGGACCATCCTGTTTCCACCTCCTCAGTACTGGGATTACAAGTTCTATGCTACCATTCCTGTTTTTTTTTATGTAGATTCTAGGGATCAACTTTGGGGTCTCATGATTGTGTGGCAAACATTTCATTGTTTGAGCTATATCCCAGCCCAAACCTCCAAAATTCTTCCAAAGCTTTCATTATCTGATTGAAAGAAAAACAACCAGCATCTAACTAACTTTAGTGGAGCCCATGTAACGTGCAAAGTGTGGTTCTAAGTCTTTTCCATGGATTAAAATGTTAAATTCTAAGACTATCTCAATGGGCTCTTGTGACCTCCAGATCACGACTAAGGGAATCGAGTTCCAGAGAAGTGCAGAAATGCATGCCAGGCACACACTGGTTAAGGCTGACCCTTAGGATTCCCACTGGGACACTAGACCCCAGAACCCACACTTTAATGGAGTCCATCTCCCAGGGAGGAAACAACCACCCACAAGGCTGCCGTCTTCCTTTGAAGTGCCACACTGGCTTCCTCTTTAAAGGAGAATTCTGAGTCCTGTCTTGGTGCTGCATGTAGAGTGACAGACAGTAAATGAGCTGCCTGGCTGCAGGGCAAGGACTTTTGTTCTTAAGTGGCTTCAAGGTACACTTTTTTATTATTAATTATACCATTTTGATTTATGCCTTGAGAGTTTCATACCTATAGCAACACTTTTTGATCCTATTCACCTCTGTTCCTGCTTCCAACCCCTCCCCACTCACCTTCCACACCCCTCTCCTATTTATTTATTTATTTATTTATTTATTTATTTATTATTTTTAAATAACCCACCACACTTATTTAATGCTGTTTATATATTCACGGGTGTGGAGTCCATCCACTGGAGCATGGTAAACACACCAAGGGCCACATCCCTACAGAAACTGGACTCTTCCTCCCTTGGGAACCACTAACTGTCAATAGCTGCCCAGCTAGAGGTAGGGGCTGATGAGCCTCTTTCCTTCCATTCTGGAATGTTGACTAGCTTTATCTTGTGCTGGTCTTGTACAAACGGCCAAAGCTATTGTGAGTTCATGAGCGCAACAATTCTGTCAAGTCTATAGTTCATTGTTTCTCCTTAGTCTTCCCAACTTCTGAGTCTTACAACCTGCCCCCCTTCCTCGATAGTCTGTACAGATGTTCCTCTCAGGGGTGAGCACCCCACAGTCACATATTTTCTATACCTTGAGGTACTTGCTTGACTGTTTTGAGTGTCTCTTACTTACATGCTGCCTCCGGAATGCCCTTCACAGGGTGAATCCTTCTGCCTGTTTTAGTTTTTAAAAACAGGATCATACTACAGCGTCCTGGCTGACCTGGAACTTACCATGGTAGACCAGATTGGCTTTGAATTCACAGAGATTCACTTCTCTCTGATTCAGAGAGTTGGGATTAAAGGTGTGACCACCGTGCCTGGCTGAATCTTCCTGCTGTTGATTTTTTCCAAGCTCCGTTGACATCTTGCTCAGAACTCTTGGTTCTGAATAGCAATGCCAGTGTCTTTGTGTAGTATTGAAGGCCCTGTCTGTCTGCTCATGTTTTCCAACCCTTCTGCTGCTATCTATTTTGGTTTATTTCTTAGAGTTTCATATAGGTAGCAATGTGTTTTGATCATATTCACACCCCCAATCCTGTCTCTAACTCCTCCCCATTCATTTCTCATATCCCTCTCCAACTAATGTCTTAAATAACACACTGAGCCTAATTAATGCATGGGAAAGCCAATGTTCCATGGCCTTGCCTTCAGTAGCTGGCTTTTTCCATTTGGCTGAGACATCTGTAACCCTCTGTTTCTTCTACGATTTACACATCCATCCTTGTCCTCCTGCTCCAGTGGCTCCTTAAGCTGGTGAACCTCCTTAAGTCTTTTCCTACTCCCAGACAGGGATGGATATCTCACAGGCAAGAGACTAGAAACAAGGGCTTAAAAGGGATTTATCTTCTAATATCAAGAAGAATCCACATGAGAGGTGGAATTGGAGCCCAATCCTATGGTGTCTGGGGTAGAGTTGTTTAAGGAGCCCCTTGGGGTTCCCCATTGACAGCCACCTGAGTGCAATGAGAAACCATTAAATGGAAACCCCACATAGCTAAAGGTCAACAAAAGATCCAGAAAGCCCGAGTTACTCTACCCCCAGTAGCACATTTCCTACAAAGAAACACACTGTCTTCTCCTTCCTTAGATCCCTATATCCAGACAGATAGAGGGACTGCGTGAGGGTAGAAAAAGACACCTAACCATGCATCCTCAGTCACCAGGCATCCTTTATTGAAGTTATCTGAAGGATTAAATGATTGGTTGGGGACCACAAGTTTAAAAACTCTGCTCAAGTACTCAGACCTGCATCTGGTCCTGAGGGGAGAAACAGCATGGAAAGGCCAGAGGCCAAGTAAATGGAAATTTGGCAGGATGCGGCAGGCTGCTGTTGGTGGCTGTAGCCAGACAGGAAAATTGAGATGGTGTGAGTAGAAATGTGCTGGAGGGCTAAGGCTTTTCTAAGAAGTGATGGAAGGATCCTTTTCCATGGGGCTGGGGGGCCTCTGCAGACATGATCTCATTACTCTCCCCTATGGTCCCCCTGCCACTGAAAGCCAGGGGTCTGGGCCAGTCTAGAGCTCAAATTTAGCTCATTTTCCTAACAAGGACTCTCCCTGACAGCGAAGGGATTAGACAGTCTCTCAACTCCAATCCATGACAGCTCACCACAGCAGTCTCCTCAAACTCTAAAACATTTGAGTTCCTGAATTCCTGTGCAAAAAAAAAAAAAAAAAAAAAAAAGAAAAGAAAAGAAAAAAAAAAAAGGGCCATGGGAGGTGTGTGGGGGGGGCAGCTGTTCAAAGAAAATTGTTTCATTGAACAATTGAAGGATTGCCTATCTTACCTTGCTTTGGCAAAGGAGATGCTAGCCACTCAGTGAGGCAGTCATCATTAGACACAAACTCAGCCGGGCATGGTGGCCCACGCCTTTAATCCCAGCACTTGGGAGGCAGAGGCAGGCGGATTTCTGAGTTCGAGGTCAGCCTGGTCTACAGAGTGAGTTCCAGGACAGCCAGGGCTACACAGAGAAACCCTGTCTCGAAAAACAAAAACAAACAAACAAACATTAGACACAAACTCTTACACCTTCAGAGCTAGCATGGTCTCTCTCCCTCTCCCTCTCCCTCTCCCTCTCCCTCTCCCTCTCCCTCTCCCTCTCCCTCTCCCTCTCCCTCTCCCTCTCCACCCCCCCACCTCTCTCCCCAGAGGCATTCCTGTCCACTCTCTGTGTGGTATAAGCTGACGGATCAATTCCAAAGGCATTCCTGCCCTCCATCTTAGTCTTTCAAACACATACCCCATACATTGTCGTAAGCAAAGCATGCTCAGAAGAATATCCATTGTCTTTTTCTTCTTAAACCATGGCTATAAACTGACCATGCTCAGGAATGTGCCCCCTTCTAATATACTTTCCTATATGAGTATATAGTGCACCCTAAATGAATTCCCATAGTACTTTGGTACTTTGGAAACAATTCCCATGGTCATCTTACCTGCTGCAGGTTTAAATGTCCACTCATGTCTGTTGGTCAGACTTTGGTGGCATTTGTACCCACGGAGATGTTAACCCATTGTGGTCAGTTATGGAGAAAGAAGAGGAGGACCCTGTGGAGTAGATGGGGGATTGAGAGTACCCAGTGTTGTGGGTAGAGAACATCCAGGATCAATTGGACAGTGCTGTTGTTTTTAATCTTTTCTGGAACACAACACTGTTCTGGATATGGTAAATATAAGGTAGCTTACTGGAGTTTTACTCACGACAGTTGCTAAATGAGACTCACAGAGTCTGGACAGAAGAAAGACCTTGACAGCCATAAGTGGTCTGAGAAAGTTTCATGAGCTGTGGTTATAAGCTAGTGCCCATCTCCTGGGGGTCAAGCATGTGCCAGACATCTAAAGACATCATCTTGTGTAATCTGCATCACAATTAGAAAGGCTGTTTTATATCTGCCCATTCGCCAGCTTAGTAGCATCAGATCCAGGCCACTGGTGTTCTCAAGGGAAGAATGACATTGACAGAGGTGCCTAATACAAGTCCGAGATTATGTAATTACGATTAATAAACTAGTTTAGCCTCATGGATGGAACCCAGAGTTTCATGCAGGTAATGTTTTCTGTCATTGACCTATATACTTCCAGCCAGAAGATGAAAACATGCATGTGTGCATGGGTGTGTGTATGTATGTGCACATGTGTGTGCATGTGTGTGTGCATATGTGTGTGAGTGTGTGTGTACGAGTTTGTGAATGTGAGTGTGTGTGTGTGTGTGTGTTTGAGAGAGAGAGAGAGAGAGAGAGAGAGAGAGTGTGTATGCTTGCATGTGAATGCCAGAGGGCAACCTCAGATGTTTTTCCTCAAGAGCTATCCACATTTTTAAACTTTGAGACAAGCTCCTTTACTGGCCTGGAACTCACCAAGTAGACAAGTTTGGCTGGCCAGTGAGCCCTCAGGAATATCTCTGACATCCCCATGTGCATCACCATATATGGCTTTGGCTCTAGACATCAAACTAACATCCTTGTTCTTGACAACAACCACTTTACTGAGCTATCTCCACGACCCTGAAGCAAACACATTTGATTGAGGAAATCAGAGTATGTGCTTGACCCCTGCGTGGTTAACCATGTCCAGCTTGGGGTCTTCGTTACTCTTTTTTTTTTTTTTTTCTTGCATCCTGCCGTAGAGCAGAGAGGTTCACATTTGAGATGGCAGGGCAGGCAAAAGGATTGATTTCTCTGAGCCTGTGGATCATGGTGCTCTGTAGTTTGAGGTAGATTAAAAAGTACAGTATTTTCCAATTCTACAATGTCCCCTTTTTGCTGCCAATCTAAAGAAACTTGAAAATATTCACAGCGAGGCGCTTAGGGGAATGGCCTTAGTCCAGCTGGGGTGTGCAGCTAACATGAAAATGGAGTTAGGATAGAGACTATAGAGGAAAAGGTATCAGGCAGCCCCTCCCTTGGAAAAGCCCTGTTCTGTTCCAGTTTTCAATATTTGTTTTGGCCCTAAGCAATATACGCCACTGGGGAAAGAAGAACCCGATGGAACAGAGACAGGGAGGAGGCCTTAGAAAACCACAGGCCTAGTGATGAGGTGGTACAAAACACATCTAACCAAAATACTGAGTTTAGGGTGGGTTAGGTATGTGGAATTCTGGACAGTTCCATGACCACTCAGGTCAATGTGAATAGTGAAACACACCCAGATTCCTGGTTCCTGGCAGATCTGGATTTCCTGAAAAACATTCTACAAAATGGTCCCAATGCTAAAAATCAAAACAAAACAAAAAACACATGTAGCCTCCTCCTTACTGCATCTCAGAAACAGTAGCTCTAAGGCTGATGAATTTGCACATCATAAACACAGTTTTTAAAAGAAAGACTGGTAATTTTTAAAAATTTATTTACATTTTTATAGAGAGGTTCTCTTGTATCCCAGGATGACCTTGAATTATGTAGCCAAGGATGACCTTAAACTCTTGATCCTCTTGCCTCCACATCCCGAGTGCTGGGATTATAGGTATCCAGGCATCTGGATTTATGGGGGACTAGGAATGGAACCAGGGCTTTGTGCATATCGGGTAAGCAGTGTACCAACAGAGCTCCATTTCCAGTCCCTATTTGTCTTTTAGAGCTAAGTTGTTCACTTCCACAGCCCAAACTGGATCTATAGTTTTTCCTTGAAACCAGGCAATCTACTCAAACACTCAGATGAGTTAGGCAGCATACACTTCCCCTCCAGCCTCCATCTCCCGCATGAAGCTTTACACAACCAGAGTTCTCTTGGAGTGGAGTAAGGAATGAAGAAACCCCATAGTGCTATCCAACTGGGACTCTCTCTCACCCAGCCATTTATTTTATTCATTGCTTGTAGAGGGATGAAGGAGAGAGGAGAAATGGGGATGGGGCCTCGGGGGAGACATTGGAGCCAGTGGGATCCAGTGCTGAGAAGAAGGTTTTAAAATGGAAGAATGGTGACTTTCAAAGGGCTGCTCTTGTAGCCTCTCTTCATGCTGCGGCTTATCTCTACAGTCTGGCATACTCTGGGAAAGGAAATCCTAAGATGTTAGCTTGTGTGTACAGACTGAAGTTCTCTGACAAAGCCGCATCAATATCGAGGAAGCTGGAGACTTCCTGATCTCAGCCATCCAGGACTTCATGATTGTGGAGAGAGAGAAGTCAAGAGCCAAAGCTGGCTTGGGCTATCTCTAGGCCCTTTTAATAGTGGTTAACTGCCAACCTCTGCATCTTATCTCGAATCCTCATGGCGACAAGATAACTCCGGGAATACACCACAAAGACCATCCGACTGGCCTTCGGAAACCCTCTTAGGGATGCCGATACAATGACACATGAGTCTTGTAGGGCAGATTGCTTTGCTGTTCTGGAGTTTATCTGCCAATCCAATCAATATACCTGACAGATGTATTGTTTTATGATTTCTTTTGTTCTGTGACTATACAACTTCATGTGATATGGAACATGCTGTTTCAGGGTAACTTGGATGCATGACTCTGAGCTACAGTCACTTATACTTGGCTCTAAATAAACCATTTTTTTAAAAGTTGAATTTGTTATTTTATGTCAAAATTTGTGTGCATACCCTCATCAGGAAATCCTTATAAGGAGTCTGCTTGCTACTCAGATGTGGTGCTTGCTGTCTCAGTGCTGTGATCAAATATCTGGCAAGAAGTAACTTAAGGGAGGAAGGTTCGTTCTGGATCGTAATTTGAAGGTACAGTCTAATGATAAGAAAGACATGGTGGCAAATTCCATGACCTGAGAGAGGCAATGAGAGAATGGAGAAAAGACAGACACATGGACACAATTACAGAAAAGGTGCGATCAGGTGGGCCATGCACTCTGTTGGAGATGCACCAATGCAATCACAGAAATTCACAGTTTATTACAAACCACTGAGCAAGGAGGTAGGTTTGTTGTATACAGCTGAGTAAGGGGACATGTTTATTGTATACAGCTGAGTGAGGAGACATGTTTATTGTATACAGCTAAACCAGTAGGAGATGGGCTAGCTAATCTGGGTAAGAGGTCTCTGTAGGGAAGTGGTCCTCCACCTATGGGCCATGACCTCAAAGAGGTCGCATATCAGATATTTACATTATAATTTGTTACAGTAACAAAAGTACAGTTATGAAGTAGCAATAAAATCATTGTATGGTTGGGGTTACCACCACAGGAGGAACTGTATTAAAGGGTCACCGCAGCATTAGGAAGGCTGAGAACCATTGTTTCAGGGGAGCAGTTTTGCCTAGCACACATGAGAGAAGGAAGTTTCTGCACACAGTGTTTTTAGCTAAAAGTCCATCATTCTTAATATCAGGACTTGGACCAGAGGAAGGCTTTGCCATTGCCATGGGTCTGAGGCACTGGTGTCTTTGACACCATGTGGCCATCCATGCTCATGTCAGTAGAAGCTCACTTAGGATTTCCATTACTCAACACAGGAACGTCAGACAGATGACCACACTTCCTTTCCAGTCAGGAAACAGTGATGGATGCAGGTGTTCAGCTTGCTTTCTCCTTTTTATTTACTCTGGTACCCCGAGTCCAAAGAATGGTAACATTCATTCAATGAACTCAGTGTAGAATACCCCCAGAGACAGAGCCAAAGCTTTGTCTCCTAGCTCATTCTAGGTTCTGTCAAGTAGACTGTCAGAATTAGCTGCCCCAGAAGAGTCCTTAGAAATAACCCAGGTAGTGTTTTTAAGGACCCAGCAATCACCTGGTGACCCTATAAATGAAGTAAGTTCAAAGAGTTTAGGAGGTGTAACTCAGGCTCTAAAATGCAAACTTGGAAGTTCTTCTGTGTGACAATCAATACTCAGTACAAGCTGTCACTCAAGTAGAGAGGAGGAAGATGGAGTCAAGAAAAACCCCACTGCCTTCTGAGGTGGAGAGTGGGTAGGAATCCAGAAGTAGGGGATGAGCCCTACACTTAGCTTTGTCATTGATTAACTCCTGGTTTTCTTCTGTATCTTGGCCTCTTCTCTTTAAAGGGCTGCCATATGCCACTCTTCCACAAGTCCAAAAGTGTGTGATAGCAGTATACTCAGATTCCTGGGAAATGAGGAGGCTGAGTTATGACTCAGTTTCCTCTAATCTGTGACTCACTCAGAGCTGCAAACACCAGCTGTTCCAGGAGCTCTTGTCGACTTTGGGTTGTACCCACTGGCTTTGAACTATAAAGCTAGGACTTTCTTGATGGCTTCTGACCACATCCTCGCTTATCACGATGGAGGGCACTGTGGAAAGCTACTGGGCCTTGGTCTTTGGAGTAGATCTTTCCAATGAATAAACAACTGCACGTTGATAGCAATGAGCACAGAAGCCCTTCCCATTAACCTTACATGGCTCCGTCAATACTTCTGTGACTGAATGACACACAAGGGGGACTTTCCAGGTGTATAAGCATGCACAGTGAGAGGCATTCCCAAGACCCAGATGTGAGAGGTGAGGCAGGGTTCCTGGGTCACACTGGGGAGAGAAGTTGCAAGCGGTTGGCACTAGGTACACACATCCTACTGGAGGATGAGGAACCCCTTTTTTGCCTCCAACTGAGCCCCCAAAGTAGTCAGTGGAAAACTTTGAGACTTGGACTGAAGACATGGGCCAGCAGTTAAAGAGTGCTTGAACCAGAGTTCAGATGTCAGCATCCATGTAACAAGCCAGGCATTCTACACACAGCTGTGAACTCCATAAATTCAGCTCTTGGGAGCTTGCTGCCTTCTAACTTAGCTGAGAAAGCATTCAGGTAGAGACCTGGTCTCAAAAGCATAGGCTCAGCCTGATAGAGGAGGGCATTGGATGCCCACGCTGTGGCTTTGCATGCTTACACACACATGTTCCTATACACATGTGCAAATATATACTCCCTCACACACAGACATCCAGATGTAAAGACACATAGACACACAAATAAAAAACAAATAAAAAAAGAGGGTACTCTGAGTTTGGAACATGGGATGTTTTTCACTGTAATCCGTGTTCTTCCTCCAAGAGCTGGCGACTGAAAGAACCCAGTGGTTTTGATTCCCTCACTTTTCTAGTCTCTCTTCAGAGGGAGCTGAACTCAGTATGACTAGATGACTACTGTTCAAAGGCTCCTTTGGGGATGTGGTGGTCATGTTTGGAGAAACAACAAGGCTTCTTTAGTTGTAGGTGGAAATACCAACTAGGGGCCTTTCCAGGCCTCTGTTTCCTCACTTGTCAAATGGTAACATTTTATTGCCTTTACCCATCCAACATCTTAGCTACTTTTTTTTCTTTTGTTGAAGTGATAAAATACCACAGCCAAAGCAACATATAAAAGAATGTGTTTAATTGGCTTGTGGTTTCAGATGGTGAGAGTCCATGATGACAGAATGGGGGAACAGCAGAATGCTCACACTTTGATCTATAACCATGGGGCACAAAGAACTAAATGGGAATGGCATGGGCTTTTGAAACCCCAAAGCCTCCCCCAATCCCACCATAACACACTTCCTCCAACAAAGTCACATCTCCTTATCCTTCCTAAAGAGTTCCACCAACTGGGTACCAAACATTCTAATATAAGAGCCTATGTGAGCCATTCTACCACACTTAATGAATGTTAGCTACTTTGTAGTAAGCAGTGTATCTCAGAAAGGCTCTGCTTCACTGATATTTGAAAGTCTGGAAGGTGGGATCTTCTTGTTTGAACTTAACCCTTGGTTGAGTTGAGTTGTGTAGCCAGTGTATGGGCACTGATGGTATCTGGTACTCACCCAACTGGGATTTAATAGGAAATGTGCTTGTTTCTCTTCTCTCCGTCCCTACTGAGTCGTTTTCTAGTCCAGTCCAGAGGAGGACTTACTTCTCACGCTCTTATTCCCGTAAGTCCTCTTCCACTTGCCGCTCTGACGAGGTACCACGCTCAGCCAAACCAAACCGAACCAAAGAAAAACAAACTTCACAGAACTGCAAATGGTTTTGAAACCAAAGGAATTCTTTCTCAGTTTCAGCCGTGCAAGTGTTGAGGTTCAGTAAAGCAGTCTGCCACACTGGTCTTCTGGTCACAGCAGCTTTCCAGTGTAACTCCTTTTTAATTTAGTTAACATGAAGAAGTACCAAGTCTCTTTCTGGCCTTTTCATGCACATATAGTTCTTAAGTGTTCTTCCCCAACCACTCACTCCTGTTTCTTATGTCCCTGCTCCCCACCCCCCCCCCCCCCGGTTATCCTTCCATTAGCTTTTTCTTTTGTCCACACTGTAGCATAGATTCACTGTGCTCCATGTGAGATCAGACTCCCAGTTAACCTCTCTGCTGCACAGCCTGACACCATCAGACTCCCAGCTAAACCCTCCTCTCTCCAGCCTGACACCATAAGACTCCTGGCTAACCCCACTGCTCTCCAGGCTGACACCATCAGAAAATTTTTTCATCTATCTTTTTCTTCTCCCTATTTTGCCTTCCTTGGGCCTAATCGTGGTTTGCACCGTCCAGTTGCCTTTTCTACTTCTAGTCTCTCTGCTTCTCCATGCCTTCTGAATAATGCTGCCAGACAATCTTCCAGAAACATCTCATTCATTGCATCACCCAATCTCCTCAGGACTCTATAGAGTGAGCATATTATACTTCTCAGGATATTATAGGCACACATAGGGTTATTATGACAGGAATTTACAGAGTTTCCACTTAGTGGCCCCAGAATATCTATTCATGGGTGTTGGGGGGAACCAGAGGAGCTGATAAGTGCATTTTTATATTCTACATTATAAACACATTTGTGCTTGGTATTGTAGAAAGGACTCTGTGCAGACATGTTACTAATGGCACATAAATGGTTTGTTTTGAGTTAACCTCAGAGGCCAGGTGCTCCTGGAGGAGTATGAGGTTGGTACTAGCTTGCACTAACTAGAGTGCCTGGGATGATGCAAACACCATAAATCTCACAAATGTGGCTGACCATCTCTCCCAGGAGGGAGTGGGCTAAAGCTGAGCTCCAGAGTAACTAACTACACTGTCGTCTTTGTCTCTTTCCTGTCCTCTTAAAGCCTGCTGCCTAGAGATGATACGCAATGACTTCTTTTTCTTGGACCCTTTCCCTCATCTGTTTTCTGAGGTCACTGGTTCTCTGAATAAAACACGATGTAAAGGTTCGACTCTGATCTCCGTTGGTGTGTGTAGTGAAAGGCATCTTGAGCTCTAGGATGCGCTAAGAGTTTATGTGACATCTGGCCAGCAGCAGGTTGTGCTAGGGTGTGTGTACCTTGCAGTGGTTTCTCTGGGGGCTGATCTACTAGGTTACTGGCTGGCAGGATTTTTTGTTTTTGTTCTTGACAGCAGGAACCCATTCTTTCCACTTCCCTTGCTAGGTGGGCTGTCAATAACCCCATGGGCTTGTTTTGAAACTGGGACTTACTTTTTTAGGTGGCAGGGGGCGGTGCTTATTCGACTTTTCATGGAGGTAGCTCATGGTTTCCTGATCCTGGCATTTTCCCGAGTTTTGAAAATCATACCGCCTTGGGTCCCTCCACTTCTACCTCTCATTCCAGATTTTCCTTAGGAGTAGCTTTCAATGAAGCAGCCTCATGGCAAGGGAGGGGCCTGGCTGGGAACCTGGACTGTCTTTACTCCCTCTTTTTCATGTTTTCCAAGTCTGCAAAGATAGCTCCTTCTCCCAGAGCCCTGTATTTGCTAATTGCAGGGGCTAACTAATGCTGCATGCGTCTTCTCCACGGGCTTGTAGAGTCTGACTCACTGCACAGCTTCCTTAGGGCACTGGGTTATAGAGAAATGAGAAGCCAGGAGAATTTGTTTCTCCTTAAGTCAAGACCGAACTTCTGGGACTTGAGAAGTAAACTGCCATTATCACTATGGGAGGCTGAGGAGGGAACCAGCCTTAGGGGAAGAAGAGAAGCCCACACTGTAAGAGCCCCCGACATTTGAAGAATTCTGCACATGCTGGTGTCCCCTCTCTGTCTTAACTTCATCAGCTCTACTCCGGAAAAGCTACGTGTTGAAGTATTGTGCTGGTCAACACGTGACTAGACAACACTGGTGACATCCCTTGTGACCTGTTCTCCAGAAGCCCCTCGGGTCTCACTTGCTTCCTGTTGCCAAGTGGAGTCACACTTCTGACTTCTAGAATGAGATTATCCATACCCGTTCTTGGACTTGAGCTAAATGGAAGAATGCACGCTGGGCCTTTTGCTTAGTGAATTTTTTACCCAACTCTGGAAAAATATTCAGAGCCAAAGCAATCAACCTAAGCAGGCAACCCCATCCCCACCCCACAAACGAGTGCGTGGAAAGAAAGCAGGGAACATTTCCAGAGAAGGCTTTAGTTTAAAGCCAGAAAAACAGGTGCTGTCTTCATTGCTAGTTTCCCAGGTTTGGTTCAGAGCTTTGACAAGCTGTCCTAAGCTTTAGTGTACAGCTATAGGGAACAACTCTGCCCATGTTACATGAAAGAAATCAAATGCTAACGATGCTTCAGGGTCCCGGTCTATTATATCACACACACACGCGCACATACACACACACCTTTCTCCGGGTGCTGTGTTGAATGTTATTGAAGTCCTCACCCCAGAGTGACAATATGAGGAGGGATCAGGTCTGGAGAAAGATCGGTTGTATGGATGGAGCTTTCACGGGTGGGGTCAGTCTTCCTGCTAAAGGCTCCACCCCATGCAAAACAGTGCCACAGAGCACGGACTGAGCTCTCGAAACATGAGTCTGTGGGAGACATTTCAGACTTGGAACCATAAGAGGACCCTGGAGGCCTTGCTATTATTGTTGTTCCAATCTAAATCCTTGACCCAGTAATTTAGAAGGGGGAAAAACCCCCATGTCTTCAGAGGGATGATAATTCAGTAGGGAAAGACTGCTCTGATCCTGGAATTGGCTGGGAAAAGCTGTGTGCTTTATAGAAAATTTCTAAAACAGCATATGTAGCACAGAGTCAAGAGACAATTTATTGTTCCTCATGCTCAAAGGCTCAGTTGCTCTTTTGTCTCTCTCAGTAAGGCTGTGTGTGGATCCCACAACTTTCCAGTCTTTCTTAACAACTAGAATGTAGCCTTCCCTGTTTAAAACTGCAACCATGAGTCACCACATAGCTCTGAAATTCTCTCTTTTTTTTTTTCCCAAATTTTTATTAGGTATTTTCTTCATTTACATTTTAAATGCTATCCCAAAAGTCCCCCATACCCCACCCCAACCCCCATTCTCCTATTCACCCACTTCTACTTATTGGCCCTGGTGTTCCCCTGCCTGTACTGGGGCATATAAAGTTTGCAAGACCAAGGGGCCTCTCTTCCCAGTGATGGCTGACTAGGGTTTTCTTTATTGTGTCTACTTCCCTTTTTAGGTCTTATATGGTTTTGTTCAATTCCATCACCTGTTTGGTTGTGTTTTCCTGTTTTTCTTTAAGGACTTGTACCTCTTTAGCAGTGTTTTCCTGTATTTCTTTAAGTGAGTTATTAAAGTCCTTCTTGATGTCCTCTACCATCATCATGAGATATGCTTTTAAATCTGGGTCTAGCTTTTTGGGTGTGTTGGGGTATCCAGGACTGGCTGAGGTGGGAGTGCTGGGTTCTGATGATAGTGAATGGTCTTGGTTTCTGTTAGTAAGATTCTTACGTTTGCCTTTCACCATATGGTAATCTCTGGAGTTAGCTGTTATAGTTGTCTCTGGTTGGAGCTTGTTCCTCCCGTGATTCTGTTAGCCTCTATCAGCAGACCTGGGAGACTAGCTCTCTCCTCTGAGTTTCAGTGGTCAGAGCACTCTTTGCAGGCAAGCTCTCCTCTTGCAGGGAAGGTGCACAGATATCTGGCGTTTGGACCTGCCTCCTGGCAGAAGATAAAGGCCCGAAACAGGGCCTGTCCCAGAAGCTGTGTAGCTTCTGTAGTCCACACTCTCACCTGTGCAGACTAGTCTCTGAGGGATCTGGGAACCAAGATGGCTCCCCCAGGTGCTCCAGCAAAGCCCTCCCGGGAGGGGCGTACACCTCTCCTCTGGCAGGGAAGGTGCCCGGATGTCTGGAGCCTGAAATGGGGTCTGCCCCAGAAGCTGTGTAGCTTCTGTAGTCTACACTCTCACCTGTGCAGACCAGTGTCTGAGGGATCCAGGAACCAAGATCCTAACTCTATACTCTTAAGTACTCAGCACTACCCTTCAGCTGTGGAAGAATTTGGCTCATGCCTTAGTACTTGCTTTTAAAGCTCCAATACGATAAATAGTCTTGAGTTATCCTCAGTACAAACCCAACAACACCTGTGGATTTCCCAACCAATGATTTGTCTACTGGAACTCAGGAAGCCCCGGGCACTCACTGTCCAGAGAGCACTAAGTATGTAGTCATAAAATCTTAAGCATTCTGGGAAACAATAAGCCAATGAAGAGAGAAAATATTTCATAGTTCACTGAAAACCTTTTTCCAGAACTGTTCTATGACTAAGGGAACCCTTGATCATACTACCCCAAAAAGCTAACTCTTCAGAACTACAAACAATGGAGCTTCAAGAAAGTTTGGCTTATCTAGTCTAACAGTTTGAATTTTTTGCTGATTATAAATTATGACAAACTTGAATGCCAAAAGAAATCATTGACACTTAGTAAAAATGACAGTAGCTGGTCACAGTGGCAAACACCTGTAATGCCATCCCTTGAGAGTATGAAGACAGAGCTTTAAGAGTTTGGACTACCTCATGCTCAGTCAGTTTGGCCTCGAGCATCCGCCTCTGTATTTTCCAGGCTCTGAAAAAGCCTCTCAGGAGACAGCTACCTCAGGCTTCTGTCAGCAAGCACTTCTTGGCATCTGCATTAGTGTCTGTGCTTGGTGACTGTATATGGGATGGATTACCAGGTGGGACAGTTTCTGGATGGCCTTTCCTTTAGTCTCTGCTCCACACTTTGTCTCTGTCCCCAATGGAGGAGTTAGAAAAAGGACTAAAGGAGCAGAAGGAGTTTGCAACCCATAGGAAGAACAACAATATCAACCAACCAGACCTCCCAGATCTCCCAGGAACTAAACCACCAACCAAAGAGTACACATGGAGAGTCCCATGGCTCCAGCTGCATATGTAGCAGAGGATGGCCTTGTCAGGCATCAATGGGAGGAGAGGCCTTTGGTCCTGGGAAGTCTCCATGCCCCAGTGTAGGAGAATGCAAGAGTGGGGAAGGTGGGAGTGGGTAGGCAGGTGGGTGAGCACCCTCAATGCCAGAGTAGGGAGGTAGGAGTGGGTAGGCAGGTGGGTGAGCACCCTCATAGAAGCAGGAAGAGGGAAGATAGAATAGGGGATTACCGGAGGGGAAACTGCGAAAGGGGTTAACATTTGAAATGTAAATTAATAAAATATCCAATTTAAAAAAAAAGAAAAGGAAAAAAAAGAGTTTGGACTACATAAAGAGATTTTCTCCAAAAAGACAAAGGGACTGGAGAGGTGTCCCAGTCAGTAAAATGCTTGTTGGACAAGCATGAGGACCTGAGTTTCATTCCCAGCACCCACATAAAAAGTCAGGTACAGCAGTGTGAGCCTGTCTTCTCAGCACTGAGGAGGTGGAGACAAGAGGATCTCAGGGGTTGTTAGGTAGCCAGTCTAAACACATCAGCAAGCTCCAGGTTCAGAAAGATCCTGTCTCAAAAACTAAAGTGGAAAACCTAATAAGACATGCCCTTCACACACACACACACACACACACACACACACACACACACACACACATACACAAGCATGAATGCATCCACATACATGCACACACCAATACCCATACCCACAGGTATATGCACATATACCACACATACACACATACAGTCACATGTACATACACACACAATCACATGCATACATACACAGATTCACATCTATGCACACACAAATACACATACACAGTCACACACACACATGCAAACATTAACACAGCCATATTCACATGCACATACACCACACACATATATACAATCACATAAACATTCACAATCATATGTATGCACTCACAGAGTCACATGTATACACACACACAAATGTACACATAAAGAGATTAGTTACTCAGTCTTCTCTGGCCTCAACCAAATCATACAACTTCCTAATATCAGAAAGACTATTCTTAGGGCCTGCAGTGATGACTCAGCGGTTAAGAGCAATGACTGCTCTTCCAGAGGTCCTGAGTTCAATCCCCAGCAACTACATGGTGGCTCACAACCATCTGTAATGGGATCTGGTGCTCTCTTCTAGCCTGCAGACATACATGCAGGAAGAACACTCTATACATAATAAATAAATAAATAAATAAATCTTTAAAAAAGATTATTTTTTCACTTATCAATGTCACAAGAGTCAGACCTTGGCTAACACTAGCATGAACATGAAGACATTTAACTATTAGTGACAACAGATATTCAAGACCATCACATACTCTCTTCTCTGATTATTCTTGGGTGAAAGATTTGCAAAGATTCTCAGAGAATTTCTGGCATAGTCTGTGGTTATGGAGTAAACTTAAACCAGCTGTCCCATATGAATCTCAAAGCCTGATCTTTTTTTTTTTTCAGTATATATTGTTTTTTTTATGATTCATCATTTTTTAAAATATTTTTATTACATATTTTCCTCAATTACATTTCCAATGCTATCCCAAAAGTCCCCAATACCCCCCCCCCCAACTCCCCTACCCACCCATTCCCACTTTTTGGCCCTGGCGTTCCCCTGTACTGGGTCATATAAAGTTTGCGTGTCCAATGGGCCTCTCTTTCCAGTGATGGCCTACTAGGCCATCTTTTGATACATATTCAGCTAGAGACAAGAGCTCCGGGGTACTGGATAGTTCATAATGTTGTTGCACCTACAGGGTTGCAGATCTCTTTAGCTCCTTGGATACTTTCTCTAGCTCCTCCATTGGGGGCTCTGTGATCCATCCAATAGCTGACTGTGAGCATCCACTTATGTGTTTGCTAGGCCCCGGCCTAGTCTCACAAGAGACAGCTATATCAGGGTCCTTTCAGCAAATGCTTGCTAGTGTATGCAATGGTGTCATCGTTTGGAGGGTAATTATGGGATGGATCCCTGGATATGGCAGTCTCTAGATAGTCCATTCTTTTGTCTCAGCTCAAAACTTTGTCTCTGTAACTCCTTCCATGGGTGATTGTTTCCAATTCTAAGAAGGGGCAAAGTGTCCACACTTTGGTCTTCGTTCTTCAGTTTCATGTGTTTTACAAATTGTCTCTTATATCTTGGGTATACTAAGTTTCTGGGCTAATATCCACTTATCAGTGAGTACATATCATGTAAGTTCTTTTGTGATTGTGTTACCTCACTCAGGATGATGCCCTCCAGGTCCAACCATTTGCCTAGGAATTTCATAAATTCATTCTTTTTAATAGCTGAGTAGTACTCCATTGTGTAAATGTACCACATTTTCTGTATCCATTCCTCTGTTGAAGGACATCTGGGTTCTTTCCAGCTTCTGGCTATTATAAATAAGGCTGCTATGAACATAGTGGAGCATGTGTCCTTCTTACCGGTTGGGACATCTTCTTGATATATGCCCAGGAGAGGTATTGCGGGATCCTCCGGTAGTACTATGTCCAATTTTCTGAGGAACTGCCAGACTGATTTCCAGAGTGGTTGTACAAGCTTGCAATCCCCTCAAAGCCTGATCTTTATTCATGAGTCTTCTCCCACATCCCAGCTGTGTGTCTCAGCAAGTCACACAGAGAATAACTCGAGCAATGTAAGCACTTTCTCTTGAGCCTAAACTCAGACAGTTTGGGTAGGAGAAGCAATGTCCATCTAGGACTTGTTAACATGACCCTGACTTTTTGTATTGATGACTACTCTGGGAGCTAGCGATTGCTCGTGGTTAGTAGACTTACTACACCTGCAGAGAACCTAGACTCAATCTCCCACAACCAAATAGTGTGTAACAACCACCTATCACCCCAGGTCCAGAGGACCCCACACCTTTCTCTGGGCTCTGAAGGCATCTACATAAATGCAGGATAGACACACACTAAAAAAATATAGATATATATTTAAAACTTACTCTGTTTAATATTATCTTCTATTCAACATTTAACCTACTGGCCTTTCAACAGTAGCTGATCTGTGGGTAAAATTAATCAAGTTTGATGTTTTTACATTGATTTTTAGTGTATTCCATTTCCACATGTCTTTATAATCAGAGGGTGGTTTTCAGGACTTCATTCTCTCCTTCCACCATGTGAATTCCAAGAATCAACACAAGTCACCAGGCTTGGCAGCAAGTGCTTCTACCTAGTTAGCCATCCCATGGGCTCCAAAATGAAACAACTCTAAAACAAAAGACTTCTTTGGGCTATATAACATAGTTTACACCATCTTCATACTCCACAGAGTATTGGGTTTTGGAGAAAACAATAAAATGACCTTAAGCACTGACATTTGAAAGCCATTCCTATCATTGCCTATGGTAATTTTCCTCTTTTTGTTTGTTTTTTTTTTTTTTAAGTTTAATTTTGTACATGGTGCCTCCAAAATACCTTTAGTTTTCTAAGTGCTGTGCTCAGGGTTTTTGATTTTGTTGTTAGTGCTTCTAGCCCAAAAGGAACAGAATTTAGATGAGCAGGCAGAGAAAACGTACCTGTGAGAGCTTCCTGGGCGTAGCAACCCAACCGTCTGTGTAGCCTTGTGATGACGAGTGTAAAGAGAATTCCAGCCTTCCAGTCGGTGTCAGCACCCGGGTCACCTTGGGCTCGGAGTCCTTGGACACCCCCAAGGTCCCTAGAGGACTCTCCATGCGATATTAGGACCACTGACAAGAGAGCTCCACGCTCCTCAAAGGAGACATCACTTCCAAGCACTGTAACATACCCAGGATCTTTGACAACAGGATCCTAGGATAAAAGGAGCTTGGTCACACAAGTATTTCAGGGTCTCAGAGGAACTTGACTGCCAAGAACTCTGACACACTCAAAATCTCAGGTTCACAGGAGCCCACAAGCAAAGGATTACAGAGAAAGCTGGACCCTGAGGAGTCCTGAATCAACTGGGATTATAGGGAGGACAGGCTTCAATCAGATATATTGAGGACAAATACTAGAGATAATCAGATGGCAGGAAGCAAGTGTAAGAACAGAAGCAATAGAAACTAAGGTTACTTGGCATCATCAGAACCAAACTCTCCCACCATAGCAAGTGTTGGATACACCATCACAACAGAAAAGCAAGACATGGATCTAAAATCACTTCTTCTTATGATGAAGAAGGACTTTAAGAAGGAAATACAGAAAACCACAGGTAAACAGCTAGAAGCCTTTAAAGAGGAAACACAAAAATGCCTTAAGAGTTACAGGAAAACACTACCAAACAGGTGATGGAATTGAACAAAACCATCCAGGATCTAAAAATGGAAGTAGAAACAATAAAGAAAACCCAAAGGGAGACAACTCTGGAGATAGAAACCCTAGGAAAGAAATCAGGAATCATAGATACGAGCATCAGCAATCTGTTGGAAGAGGGAATCTTAGGTGCAGAAGATTCCGTAGGGAATATGGACACAACAATCAAAGAAAATGAGAAATGCAAAAAGATCCTAACTCAAAACATGCAGGAAATCCAGGACACAATGAGAAGACCAAACCTACAGATAATAGGAGTAGATGAGAATGAAGATTTTCAACTTAAAGGGCCAGCAAATATCTTCAACAAAATTATAGAAGAAAACTTCCATAACCTAAAGAAAGAGATGTCCATGAACATACAAGAAGCCTACAGAACTCCAAATAGACTGGACCAGAAAAGAAATTCCTCCCTACACATAATAATCAGAACAACAAATGCACTAAATAAAGATAGATTATTAAAAGCAGTAAGGGAAAAAGGCCAAGTAACATATAAAGGCAGGCCTATTAGAATTACACCAGACTTTTCAACAGAGACTATGAAAGCCAGAAGATCCTGGACAGGTGTTACAGACACTGTTACAGACACTAAGAGAACACAAATGCCAGCCCAGGCTACTATACCCAGCCAAACTCTCAATTACCTTAGATGGAGAAACCAAAGTATTCCATGACAAAACCAAATTCACACAATATCTTTCCAAGAATCCAGTCCTTCAAAGGATAATAACAGAAAAAAACCAATACAAGGACAGAATCTATGCCCTAGAAAAAGCAAGAAAATAATCCTTCAACAAACCTAAAAGAAGACAGTCAGAAGAGCAGAATGCCAACTCTAACAACAAAAATAATAGGAAGCAACAATTACTTTTCCTTAATATCTCTTAATATCAATGGACTCAACTCCCCAATAAAAAGACATAGACTAACAGACTGACTACACAAACAGGACCCAACATTTTTCTGCTTACAGGAAACCCATCTCAGGGAAAAAGACAGCACTACCTCAGAGTGAAAGGCTGGAAACAATTTTCCAAGCAAACGTTCTGAAGAAACAAGTTGGAGTAGCCATTCTAAT
Organism: Mus caroli; assembly: GCF_978045245.1. Taxonomy (NCBI): domain Eukaryota; kingdom Metazoa; phylum Chordata; class Mammalia; order Rodentia; family Muridae; genus Mus; species Mus caroli. The sequence continues at coordinate 116,873,038 of NW_028227270.1, read as the reverse complement.
ATCAAATAAAATCTACTTCCAACCCAAAGTCATCAAAAAAGACAAGGAGGGGCACTTCATACACATCAAAGGTAAAATCTTCCAAGAGGAACTCTCAATTTTGATTATCTATGCTACAAATGCAAGGGCAGCCACATTCATTAAAGAAACTTTAGTAAAGCTCAAAGCACACATTGCACCTCACACAATAATAGTGGGAGACTTCAACACACCACTTTCATCAATGGACAGATCGTGGAAACAGAAACTAAACAGGGACACAGTGAAACTAACAGAAGTTATGAATCAAATGGATTTAACAGATATCTACAGGACATTTTATCCTAAAACAAAAGGATATACCTTCTTTGCAGCACCTCATAGTACCTTCTCCAAAATTGACCATATAATTGGTCACAAAACAGGTCTCAACAGATACAAAAGTATTGAAATTGTCCCATGCATGCTCTCAGATCACCATGGACTAAGGCTGATCTTCAAAAACAACATAAATAATAGAAAGCCAACATTCACATGGAAACTGAACAACACTCTCCTCAATGATACCTTGGTCAAGGAAGGAATAAAGAAAGAAATTAAAGACTTTTTAGAGTTTAATGAAAATGAAGCTACAACATACCCAAACTTATGGGACACAATGAAAGCATTTCTAAGAGGAAATCGCATAGCTCTGAGTGCCTCCAAAAAGAAACTAGAGAGAGCCCACACTAGCAGCTTGACAATACACCTAAAAGCTCTAGAACAAAAGGAAGCAAATTCACCCAAGAGGAGTAGACAGCAGGAAACAATCAAACTCAGGGGCGAAATCAACCAAGTGGAAACAAGAAGAACTATTCAAAGAATCAACCAAATGAGGAGCTGGTTCTTTGAGAAAATCAACAAGATAGATAAACCTTTAGCCTGACTCACTAAAGGGCACAGGGACAGCATCCTAATTAACAAAATCAGAAATGAAAAGGGAGACATAACAACAAATTCTGAAGAAATCCAAAACACCATCAGATCCTTCTGCAAAAAGCTATACTCAACAAAACTGGAAAACCTGGATGAAATGGACAAATTTCTAGGCAGATAGCATGTACCAAAGTTGAATCAGGATCAGATTAATGATCTAAACAGTCCTATATACCCTAAAGAAGTAGAAGCAGTCATTAATAGTCTCCCAACCAAAAAAAAAAAAAAAAAAGCCCAGGACCAGATGGGTTTAGTGCAGAGTTCTATCAGACCTTTAAAGAAAATCTAATTCCAATTCTTCTCAAACTATTCCACAAAATAGAAATAGAAGATATTCTACCCAATTCATTCTATGAAGCCACAATTACTCTGATACCTAAACCACAGAAAGACCCAACAAAGATAGAGAACTTCAGACCAATTTCCCTTATGAATATCGATGCAAAAATACTCAATAAATTCTCACTAACTGAATCCAAGAACACATCAAAACAATCATCCATCCTGACCAAGTAGGCTTCATACCAGGGATGCAGAGATGGTTTAATATATGGAAATCCATAAACGTAACAAACTATATAAAAAACTCAAAAACAAAAACCACATGATCATATCGTTAGATGCTGAGAAAGCATTTGATAAATCCAACACCCATTCATGATAAAAGTCTTGGAAAGATCAGGAATTCAAGGCCCATACCTAAACATGATAAAAGCAATCTACAGCAAACCAGTAGCCAACATCAAAGTAAATGGTGAGAAGCTGGAAGCAATTCCACTAAAATCAGGGACTAGACAAGGCTTCCCACTTTTCTCCCTACTTATTCAACATAGTACTTGAAGTCCTAGCCAGAGCAATTTGGCAACAAAAGGAGATCAAGGGGATACAAATTGGAAAGGAAGAAGTCAAAATATCACTATTTGCAGATGCTATGATAGTGTATATAAGTGACTCTAAAAATTCCACCAGAGAACTCCTAAACCTGATAAACAGCTTCAGTGAAGTAGCTGGATATAAAATTAATTCAAACAAGTCAATGGCCTTTCTCTACACAAAAGATAAATGGACTGAGAAAGAAATTAGGGAAACAACACCCTTCTCAATAGTCACAAATAATATAAAATACCTTGGCGTGACTCTAACTAAGGAAGTGAAAGATGTATGATAAGAACTTCAAGTCTCTGAAGAAAGAAATTCTAGAAGATCTCAGAGGATGGAAAGATCTCCCATGCTCATGGATTGGCAGGATCAATATAGTAAAAATTGCTATCTTGCCAAAAACAATCTACAGATGCAATGCAATCCCCATCAAAATTCCAACTCAATTCTTCAACAAATTAGAAAGGGCAATTTGCAAATTCATCTGGAATAACAAACAACCTAGGATAGCAAAAACTCTTCTCAATGATAACAGAAGCTCTGGTGGAATCACCATGCCTGACCTAAAGCTGTATTACAGAGCAATTGTGATAAAAAACTGCATAGTACTAGTATATCAACAGACAGGTAGACCAATAGAATAGAATTGAAGACCCAGAAATGAACCCCCGCACATATGGTCACTTGATCTTTGACAAGGGAGCTAAAACCATCCTGTGGAAAAAAGACAGCATTTTCAACAAATGGTGCTGGGACAACTGGCGGGTATCATGTAGAAGAATGTAAATTGATCCATTCCTATCTCCTTGTACTAACATCAAGTGTAAGTGGATCAAGGAACTCCACATAAAACCAGAAACACTGAAACTTATAGAGGAGTAAGTGGGGAAAAGCCTGGAAGATATGGGCACAGGAGAAAAATTCCTGAATAGAATAGCAATGGCTTGTGCTGTAAGATTGAGAATTGACAAATGGCACTTCATAAAATTGCAAAGCTTCTGTAAGGGAAAAGACATTGTCAATAAGACAAAAAGGCCAACAACAGATTGAGAAAGGATCTTTACCTATCCTAAATTAGATAGGGGACTAATATCCAATATGTATAAAGAACTCAAGAAGGTGGACTCCAGAAAATCAAATAACCCCATTAAAAATTGGGCTCAGAGCTAAACAAAGAATTCTCACCTGAGGAATATCGAATGGCTGAGAAGCACCTGAAAAAATGTTCAGCATCCTTAATCATCTGGGAAACGCAAATCAAAACATCCCTGAGATTCCACCTCACACCAGTCAGAATGGCTAAGATCAAAAATTCAGGTGATAGCAGATGCTGATGAGGATGTGGAGAAAGAGGAACACTCCTCCATTGTTGGTGGGATTGCAAGCTTGTACAACCACTCTGGAAATCAGTCTGGCAGTTCCTCATAACATTGGACATAATAGTACCGGAGGATCCTGCAATAACTCTCCTGGGCATATATCCAGAAGATGTTCCAACTGGTAATAAGGACACATGCTCCACTATGTTCATAGCAGCCTTATTTATAATAGCCAGAAGCTGGAAAGAACCCAGATGTCCTTCAACAGAGGAGTGGATACAGAAAAATATGTGTTACATTTACACAATATAGTACTACTCAGCTATTAAAATGAATGAATTTATGAAATTCCTAGGCAAATGGATGGACCTGGAGGGTATCATCCTGAGTGAGGTAACCCAATCACAAAAGAACTTACATGATATGTACTCACTGATAAGTGGATATTAGCCCAGAAGCTTAGCATACCCAAGATACAAGATACAATTTGCAAAACACATGAAACTGAAGAAGAACGAAGACCGAAGTGTGGACACTTTGTCCCTTCTTAGAATTGGGAACAAAACACCCATGGAAGGAGTTACAGAGACAAAGTTTGGAGCTGAGATGAAAGGATGGACCATCTAGATAATGCCACCTCCAGGGATCCACCCCATAATCAGCCTCCAAACGCTGACAACATTGCATACACCAGCAGGATTTTGCTGAAAGGACCCTGATATTGCTGTCTCTTGTGAGGCTATTCTTGGGCCTAGCAAACACAGAAGTGGATGCTCACAGTCAGCTATTGGATGGAACACAGGGCCCCCAATGGAGGAGCTACAGAAAGTTCCTAAGGAGCTTAAGGGTCTTCAACCCTATAGGTGGAACAACAATATGAAGTAACCAGTACCCCCAGAACTCATGTCTCTAGCTGCATATGTATCAGAAGATGGCCTAGTCAGCCATCATTGGGAAGAGAGACCCCTTGGTCTTGTAAAGTTTATATGCCTCAGTACAGGGGAACTTCAGGGCCAAAATGTTGGAGTGGGTGGGTAGGGGAGTGGGGGTTAGGGTATGGGGGACTTGTGGGATAGCATTGGATATGTAAATGAGGAAAATACGTAATTAAAAAAAAAAGAGTATGAGTTCAATTAGCAACTGTGAGTGAAGTGATGGTCCAATGGGACCCTTTGAGGAGAGCTGAGACCAGGAAGCCTGAGGTCAACTTCAGCTAGGAAGACCGGGGTTGCTCCTGGTTGGATGAAAATAAGGTCCAAAGAGAGCAGATTAGCGAAGAATAAGGGATTTGTGTGATCCTAAAACTCCTTGGAGAGTTCCAAGGCTAACTTCATGGGCAGATGGTACAAGATCTGACTAGTGTTAGGATTATTTGGTCCTTATCATAGCCCTAAAGGACCTGGCCAGGAGGATTTTCATCTATGTCAGCCTTGTTCCTCTGTGAGAGAGACCATCCTGCCAGCATCAGCTCACCCATCCTGCATAGAGAACGTACCCTGCAATGACTCAGTGATCTGCAGGATTTGCTGTCTTAAGACTGAAGGGAGTCCATGAGAAGAGGCAGACATGTCTGTCGATGAGAACACTGGCCAGGGCTTTGGAGAGTTTATCAGGGCTGTTTGACTCTGTATTACCATGTCAAACAGAGCCATCACTCATGATGTACGTAGGGATTCTTGTGAGGCCAGACTCTCTTCCTCATTCCAGGCTCCTTGTATGATGCTTCTGGGCTTCATCGTGGCTTTTCTGTTTTACCTTCGTTACCTTTATTTTGATTTTTTGTCTATTTGTTTAGGACTTAGACACACAGGACATTCTATGATCTTGGATCTTCTTAATTTTGTACTTGGAATATTAGGATCTAGGCTTGTTGTTTTCTGATGTCACTGTAAGCACCAGAATTGAATAACAGATTCTTCCTTCTCTCTTTTAAAAGTCCTTTACTCTAATTCACTCCGTGTCTCTTTCCTTTCTCTTCCCTCTTTGCTTAATATAAGAGGAAAGGAATGGAAAGAGAAAACTAAGGTTAGACTACCTGACCAGGGATTTTTCTTTGGGCAATGGAAATATAAACCATACCCACAGTTCTGTTTTTCCCAGGATCTGAAGCACAGCCATGGCTGTTTGGGCAGTTGGCTATTCTGGGGTACATTGCAGAAATAACCCATGTTTATTTATCATTGGATATTTATAACAGTGTTTCAGAGTCGGTTTCCAGTAACTCCATAAAGGATCCCAGGTTCTTGCAATAGTGGAGGAGGCTGGAGAGGGGACCTGAGCAGGGAGGGGTACTGGCATTGCTAGAAGCTATAGCCCCACCCTCCCCTTAGTGTTTCTCAGCTGAGGTGGCAGGGCTGAGGGGTGCACACTGAAAAACAATCTGGGAGTCTTCCTGGAAAGGATGTCAGAGTCTAAATCCGATTACTCTTCCAATTTGATGGAGCGTGGGGGAAAGTGCTTGTGTGAATATGCTTGCATATGCGCACTTACACACACACACAATTATACACTCACATGCACTTACTCACACACAGGCACTCTGAGCTCAGGCAGAGATAGTGTTGACATTTCTGGAAGCACAAAAGGATCACAAATTCCTGAGCAGTCACCCATAGACCTGAGCTGCCCAGGAATGCCGACGGTTCCAGGCACTGACATCATTCCTCCTCTGGCTCTGAGAAAAACTCTCTGACCCCCAGGTCTTCTGGCAGCTATTTTTAGACTGCAAACCCTCCCCCCTGGCATTCCCTTGGTGTACTTGGGGAAGAAGGTTTCAGGAAGGGCCTTCCACTTTATTGAACATGCAGTTTGTATCTGTACACGAGAAAGAATCAAGAATGAGGTGTGGGAGGAGATGAAGGGAATTTGGAGCACATCTGGTCTATCATCTTTATTGAGCAGAGGATGCCAGAGAAGTTGAATGGTTTATTCAAGGCCAAACAGCCAATGACAGACTTGTAGCCTTCCCTCCAGATTTTTGTCTCTTTTACTTAGAGGTTCTCAAAGAAGTTGCCCTCAAGAACCCTTTGCATTCTAGAAAATTATTTCTGTGTAAGTGTGTATGCTTGAAGTATGTGTGTGTGTCTGTTTGTGTGTATGTGTGTGTTCCACTATATGTGTATTTGTGTGTATGTGTGTGTGTTCCTCTGTGTGTGTTTGTGTGTGTTCCTTTGTGTTTGTGTATATGTTCCTCTGTGTGTGCATTTTTCTGTGTATGTGTGTTTTCCTCTCTGTGTGTGTATGTGTCCCTCTGTGTGTGTGCACGCACACGTGTGTGTGTAGAGGCTAGATAGGTGTTGTGTATCTTCTGGCATTGTTATCCACCTGATTATTTTTTAATTTTAATTTTTTGAGAACATTGTACATGGGCTCTGGACTTGCGTTACTCCCACCTCCTACTCAGACTGCTCCAGAGTACCCCTCCAAAGTGCAGGTCTTGTCTTTCATTATTATTGTTATATGTATATATGTATATATATATATATATATATATATATATATATATATATATACTGTCTACTGAGTCCATTTAGCATTGTCTGTGTGCATTTGTGTCCAGGGCTGACCACTTGGGATTGAGGATTATACATCCTATGTGGTATTTCTTCCCAGGGGGATATTAATTCTCTCTCTCTGTCAGCAGCATTAACCAGTTATAGCTCTTCATCTAGGGGTGGAACCATGTGGAATTTCCCCGGTCCATGTTGACATGTCAATAGTGTCATTATCCTCTTCTTTCCACCTTAATATTATAAAATGGGGTCTCTTACAGATCTCAGTGCTCACAGATTTGATAAGACTAGATGGCCAAGAGCTTGAGTGAGCCTTCGGTGTTCACACACACATATATGTGTGTGTATATACATATATATATATGTATATATGTATGCACACATACACACACATATATACATACATATATGTATATATATATATATATATAAATACTTAAACATACATGTATATATTCTATGTTCCTTTAGCAGAACAGGAGTATTTGGTTTTCCTCTGGGTCCATATTCTATCTTGTCCCAGATTCTTGACTGCCTGAGCAGTGTCAGGCGTGGGTTACATCTCATGGAGTAGGCCTTAAATCTATCAGATAGTGGTTGGTTACCCACATATTGTTTGTCGTGATTGCTCTAGCAAATCATACACGCAGGTCACCATTGCCAACTGCAGGATCTGTGGCTGGGTTGATGGTTGCATTGGATGGTTGGTGGTTGTGCGAATAGTTCCTTTCAGGACCACAAACATAAGCAATGAAAAGAGTCAAATTGTTTTAAATGTATTTAAAATATTATTATTAACAATATTATATAAAATTAAAATTATTTTCACAAATCTTTTCAACAACTGGATTACTGGAGGGGAACAGGGATCTCATATTTCTCCTTTCACTCAGTTACAAAATATCACACCTCACAGTTGCTGGGAACTGCGGTGTGAGAAGAGGATGAGTACTGAACGCATTTTAAATTATAGGGTTATTACAAACCGATTGGTATGTCTCATGGTTTTCTGCTTGCTCCTTAAATATCTGCATATACCTCATCTACAGTCTTTTTCACTCTGGATCAGACTTCCATTCAATAAGCATTCATTGGAAAACTACCAGTAGGTGTTAAGCTGGGAATTTAAAGACAAAGAGCGTACATAAACTTTCATCCCAAAACTCAGTTGCAAAAGAAATAGAACTTGGTTTTCCAAAAACATCTGATTTCAACCCACATTCTGCCAGACTGCTGGGAAACTTGATCCTGATGTTCTTTCACAGACTTCCTCTACCCACCCAAAGAATGTGGTGGAATCTTAGGGACTCAAAGGCGGCAAAACTTTTGAGAGACTCTTACAGACCCATGTGGCTCTGTATGCTTAGTAAGCCACAAAGTAGAGATGAGATGCCTGCCCGTGGTTGTGTCTGATGGCCCTTCGTCTCTGAGCATCTATGGCTGGCTCAAGGTAGGGCTTTTGTCCTGTGTCCTTCAACCTCATTCAGGATCCGGATCTTTCTTCCTGAGTGCTGAGAATGTGAGCCCAGGTATTCCAATTGAGACGCTGTACTCTTCTTTTTCTGTTTTCATGTGTGTGTGTGTGTGTGTGTGTGTGAGCTTGTATGTATAAGGTGTGTGCACGCATGCGCATGGATTTGTGGAGGCTTGAGGCTGCTGTTGCAAATAAATCCTCCATTGTTCTTCCACTTCCTTCATTGAAACACTGTTTCTCACTCAGACCCAAAGCTTCCTTAAGTAGCTTAGTCTCCCTAGCCAGCTTGCTTTGGAGATTCCCTGACCCCATTTGGTCCTCATGCTTGAATGCCCTCTTAACCATTGGGCTACCTCCCCAGTACTCACCCTTATCTCTTTCTACTCATTTTTACTTTTTTTTTTTTCTTTGAATGGTAGGCCAGTGGCTTTTCTTTTTTTTTTAAATTTAAAAAAATTTTTTTTAATTTTTAATATTTTTTATTACATATTTTCCTCAATTACATTTCCAATGCTATCCCAAAAGTCCCCCATAGCGCCCCCCCCACTTCCCTACCCATCCATTCCCATTCTTTTAGCCCTGGCATTCCCCTATATTGGGGCATATAAAGTTTGCAAGTCCAATGGGCCTCTCTTTCCAGTGATGGCCGACTAGGCCATCTTTCGATACATATGCAGCTAGAGACAAGAGCTCCGGGGTACTGGTTAGTTCATCATGTTGTTCCAACTATAGGGTTGCAGATCCCTTTAGCTCCTTGGGTACTTTCTCTAGCTTCTCCATTGGGAGCCCTGTGATACATCCAATAGCTGGCTGTGAGCATCCACTCCTGTGTTTGCTAGGCCCCGGCATAGTCACACAAGAGACAGCTATATTTGGGTCCTTTCAACAATATCTTGCTAGTGTATGCAATGGTGTCAGCATTTAGAAGCTGATTATGGGATGGATCCCTGGATATGGCAGTCTCTAGATGGTCCATCCTTTCATCACAGCTACGAACTTTGTCTCTGTAACTCCTTCCCTGGGTGTTTTGTTCCCAATTCTAAGAAGGGGCACAGTGTCCACACTTTGGTCTTCATTCTTCTTGAGTTTCATGCGTTTAGCAAATTGTATCTTATATCTTGGGTATCCTAAGTTTTGGGCTAATATGCACTTATCAGTGAATACATATTGTATGAGTTCCTTTGTGATTGTGTTACCTCACTCAAGATGATGCCCTCCAGGTCCATCCATTTGGCTAGGAATTTCATAAATTCATTCTTTTTAATAGCTGAGTAGTACTCCATTGTGTAAATGTACCATAATTTCTGTATCCATTCCTCTGTTGAGGGACATCTGGGTTCTTTCCAGCTTCTGGCTATTATAAATAGGGCTGCTATGAACATAGTGGAGCATGTGTCCTTCTTACCAGTTGGGACATCTTCTGGATATATGCCCAGGAGAGGTATTGCTGGATCCTCCAGTAGTACTATGTCCAATTTTCTGAGGAACTGCCAGACTGATTTCCAGAGTGGTTGTACAAGCTTGCAATCCCACCAACAATGGAGGAGTGTTCCTCTTTCTCCACATCCTCGCCAGCATCTGCTGTCACCTGAATTTTTGATCTTAGCCATTCTGACTGGTGTGAGGTGGAATCTCAGGGTTGTTTTGATTTACATTTCCCTGATGATTAAGGATGTTGAACATTTTTTCAGGTGCTTCTCTGCCATTCGGTATTCCTCAGGTGAGAATTCTTTGTTCAGTTCTGAGCCCTATTTTTTAATGGGGTTATTTGACTTTCTGGAGTCCACCTTCTTGAGTTCTTTATATATATTGGATATTAGTCCCTTATCTGATTTAGGATAGGTAAAGATCCTTTCTCAATCTGTTGGTGGTTTTTTGGTCTTATTGATGGTGTCTTTTGCCTTGCAGAAGCTTTGCAGTTTCATGAGGTCCCACTTGTCAATTCTCGATCTTACAGCACAAGCCATTGCTGTTCTATTCAAGAATTTTTCCCCTGTGCCCATATCTTCCAGGCTTTTCCCCACTTTCTCCTCTATAAGTTTCAGTGTCTCTGGTTTTATGTGAAGTTCCTTGATCCACTTAGACGTGACCTTAGTACAAGGAGATAAGAATGGATCAATTCGCATTCTTCTACATGTTAACAACCAGTTGTGCCAGCACCATTTGTTGAAAATGCTGTCTTTCTTCCACTGGATGTTTTTAGCTCCCTTGTCAAAGATCAAGTGACCGTAGGTGTGTGGGTTCATTTCTGGGTCTTCAATTCTATTCCATTGGTCTATTTGTCTGTCACTATTCCAGTACCACGCAGTTTTTATCACAATTGCTCTGTAGTAAAGCTTTCGGTCCTGCATGGTGATTCCACCAGAGGTTCTTTTATCCTTGAGAAGAGTTTTTGCTATCCTAGGTTTTTTGTTATTCCAGATGAATTTGCAGATTGCACTTTCTAATTCGTTGAAGAATTGAGTTGGAATTTTGATGGGGATTGCATTGAATCTGTAGATTGCTTTTGGCAAGATAGCAATTTTTACAATGTTGATCCTGCCAATCCATGAGCATGGGAGATCTTTCCATTTTCTGAGATCTTCTAGAATTTCTTTCTTCAGAGACTTGAGGTTTTTATTATACAGATCTTTCACTTCCTTAGTTAGAGTCACGCCAAGGTATTTTATATTATTTGTGACTATTGAGAAGGGTGTTGTTTCCCTAATTTCTTTCTCAGCCTGTTTATTCTTTGTGTAGAGAAAGGCCATTGATTTGTTTGAGTTAATTTTATATCCAGCTACTTCACTGAAGCTGTTTATCAGGTTTAGGAGTTCTCTGGTGGAATTTTTAAGGTCACTTATATATACTATCATATCATCTGCCAAAAGCGATATTTTGACTTCATCTTTTCCAATTTGTATCCCTTTGATCTCCTTTTGTTGTCGAATTGCTCTGGCTAGGACTTCAAGTACAATGTTGAATAGGTATGGAGAAAGTGGACAGCCTTGTCTAGTCCCTGATTTTAGAGGGATTGCTTCAAGCTTCTCATCATTTACTTTGATGTTGGCTACTGGTTTGCTGTAGATTGCTTTTATCATGTTTAGGTATGGGCCTTGAATTCCTGATCTTTCCAAGACTTTTATCATGAATGGGTGTTGGATCTTGTCAAATGCTTTTATCTAAAGAGATGACCATGTGGTTTTTGTCTTTGAGTTTGTTTATATACTGGATTACGTTGATGGATTTCTGTATATTGAACCATCCCTGCATCCCTGGGATGAAACCTACTTGGTCAGGATGGATGATTGTTTTGATGTGTTCTTGGATTCGGTTAGCAAGAACTTTATTGAGGATTTTTGCATCAATATTCATAAGGGATATTGGTCTGAAGTTTTCTATCTTTGTTGGGTCTTTTTGTGGTTTAGGTATCAGAGTAATTGTGGCTTCATAGAATGAGTTGGGTAGAGTACCTTCTGTTTCTATTTTGTGGAATAGTTTGTGAAGAACTGGGATTAGATCTTCTTTGAAGGTCTGATAGAACTCTGCACTAAACCCATCTGGTCCTGGGCTTTTTTTAGTTGGGAGACTATTAATGACTGCTTCTATTTCTTTGGGGGATATAGGGCTGTTTAGATCATTAACCTGATCTTGATTCAACTTTGGTACCTGGTATCTGTCTAGGAACTTGTCCATTTCATCCAGGTTCTCCAGTTTTGTTGAGTATAGCCTTTGGTAGAAGGATCTGATGGTGTTTTGGATGTCTTCAGGATCTGTTGTTATGTCTCCTTTTTCATTTCTGATTTTGTTAATTAGGATGCTTTCCCTGTGCCCTCTAGTGAGTCTGGCTAAGGGTTTATCTATCTTGTTGATTTTCTCAAAGAACCAGCTCCTTGATTGGTTGATTCTTTGAATAGTTCTTCTTGTTTCCACTTGGTTGATTTCGCCCCTGAGTTTGATTATTTCCTGCCGTCTACTCCTCTTGGGTGAATTTGCTTCCTTTTGTTCTAGTGCTTTTAGGTGTGTTGTCAAGCTGCTAATGTGTGCTCTCTCTAATTTCTTTTTGGAGGCACTCAGAGCTATGAGTTTTCCTCTTAGAAATGCTTTCATTGCGTGCCATATGTTTGGGTATGTTGTGGCTTCATTTTCATTGAACTCTAAAAAGTCCTTAATTTCTTTCTTTATTCCTTCCTTGACCAAGGTATCATTGAGAAGAGTGTTGTTCAGTTTCCATGTGAATGTTGGCTTTCTATTATTTATTTCGTTATTGAAGATCAGCCTTAGTCCATGGTGATCTGATAGGATGCATGGGACAATTTCAATATTTTTGTATCTGTTGAGGCCTGTTTTGTGACCAATTATTTGGTCAATTTTGGAGAAGGTAACATGAGGTGCTGAGAAGAAGGTATATCCTTTTGTTTTAGGATAGAATGGTTTTTTTTTTTTTTTTTTTTTTTTTGGTTTTATGAGACAGGGTTTCTCTGTATAGCCCTGGCTGTCCTGGAGCTCACTTTGTAGACCAGGCTGGCCTCGAACTCAGAAATCTGCCTGCCTCTGCCTCCCGAGTGCTGGGATTAAAGACGTTCTGTAGATATCTGCCAGATCCATTTGATTCATATCTTCTGTTAGTTTCACTGTGTCCCTGTTTAGTTTCTGTTTCCATGATCTGTCCATTGGTGAAAGTGGTGTGTTGAAGTCTCCCACTATTATTGTATGAGGTGCAATGTGTGCTTTGAGATTTACTAAAGTTTCTTTAATGAATGTGGCTGCCTTTGTATTTGGAGCATAGATATTCAGGATTGATAGTTCCTCTTAGAGGATTTTACCTTTGATGAGTATGAAGTGCCCCTCCCTGTCTTTTTTGATGACTTTGGGTTGGAAGTCAGTCTTATCAGATATTAGAATGGCTACTCCAGCTTGTTTCTTCATACCATTTGCTTGGAAAATTGTTTTCCAGCCTTTCATTCTGAGGTAGTGTCTATCTTTTTCTCTGAGATGATTTTCCTGTAAGCAGCAAAATGTTGGGTCTTGTTTGTGTAGCCAGTTTGTTAGTCTATGTCTTTTTAACGGGGAGTTGAGTCCATTGATATTAAGAGATATTAAGGATTGCTCTGGCTAGGACTTCAAGTACAATGTTGAATAGGTATGGAGAAAGTGGACAGCCTTGTCTAGTCCCTGATTTTAGAGGGATTGCTTCAAGCTTCTCACCATTTACTTTGATGTTGGCTACTGGTTTGCTGTAGATTGCTTTTATCATGTTTAGGTATGGGCCTTGAATTCCTGATCTTTCCAAGACTTTTATCATGAATGGGTGTTGGATCTTGTCAAATGCTTTTTCCGCATCTAACGAGATGACCATGTGGTTTTTGTCTTTGAGTTTGTTTATATACTGGATTACGTTGATGGATTTCCGTATATTGAACCATCCCTGCATCCCTGGGATGAAACCTACTTGGTCAGGATGGATGATTGTTTTGATGTGTTCTTGGATTTGGTTAGCAAGAATTTTATTGAGGATTTTTGCATCAATATTCATAAGGGATATTGGTCTGAAGTTTTCTATCTTTGTTGGGTCTTTTTGTGGTTTAGGTATCAGAGTAATTGTGGCTTCATAGAATGAGTTGGGTAGAGTACCTTCTGTTTCTATTTTGTGGAATAGTTTGTGAAGAACTGGGATTAGATCTTCTTTGAAGGTCTGATAGAACTCTGCACTAAACCCATCTGGTCCTGGGCTTTTTTTGGTTGGGAGACTATTAATGACTGCTTCTATTTCTTTGGGGGATATAGGGCTGTTTAGATCATTAACCTGATCTTGATTCAACTTTGGTACCTGGTATCTGTCTAGGAACTTCTCCATTTCATCCAGGTTCTCCAGTTTTGTTGAGTATAGCCTTTGGTAGAAGGATCTGCTGGTGTTTTGGATGTCTTCAGGATCTGTTGTTATGTCTCCTTTTTCATTTCTGATTTTGTTAATTAGGATGCTTTCCCTGTGCCCTCTAGTGAGTCTGGCTAAGGGTTTATCTATCTTGTTGATTTTCTCAAAGAACCAGCTCCTTGATTGGTTGATTCTTTGAATAGTTTTTCTTGTTTCCACTTGGTTGATTTCACCCCTGAGTTTGATTATTTCCTGCCGTCTACTCCTCTTGGGTGAATTTGCTTCCTTTTGTTCTAGTGCTTTTAGGTGTGTTGTCAAGCTGCTAAGGTGTGCTCTCTCTAGTTTCCTTTTGGAGGCACTCAGAGCTATGAGTTTTCCTCTTAGAAATGCTTTCATTGTGTCCCATAAGTTTGGGTATGTTGTGGCTTCATTTTCATTGAACTCTAAAAAGTCCTTAATTTCTTTCTTTATTCCTTCCTTGACCAAGGTATCATTGAGAAGAGTGTTGTTCAGTTTCCACGTGAAGGTTGGCTTTCTATTATTTATTTTGTTATTGAAGATCAGCTTTAGTCCATGGTGATCTGATAGGATGCATGGGACAATTTCAATGTTTTTGTATCTGTTGAGTCCTGTTTTGTGCCCAATTACGTGGTCAATTTTGGAGAAGGTACCATGAGGTGCTGAGAAGAAGGTGTATCCTTTTGTTTTAGGGTAAAATGTTCTGTAGATATCTGCCAGATCCATTTGATCCATAACTTCTGTTAGTTTCACTGTGTCCCTGTTTAGTTTCTGTTTCCATGATCTGTCCATTGGTGAAAGTGGTGTGTTGAAGTCTCCCACTCTTATTGTATGAGGTGCAATGTGTGCTTTGAGATTTACTAAAGTTTCTTTAATGAATGAGGCTGCCTTTGTATTTGGAGCATAGATATTCAGGATTGAAATTCCTCTTGGAGGATTTTACCTTTGATGAGTATGAAGTGCCCCTCCCTGTCTTTTTTGATGACTTTGGGTTGGAAGTCAATCTTATCTGATATTAGAATGGCTACTCCAGCTTGTTTCTTCAGACCATTTGCTTGAAAAATTGTTTTCCAGCCTTTCATTCTGAGGTAGTGTCTATCTTTTTCTCTGAGATGAGTTTCTTGTAAGCAGCAAAATGTTGGGTCTTGTTTGTGTAGCCAGTTTGTTAGTCTATGTCTTTTTATCGGGGAGTTGAGTCCATTGATATTAAGAGATATTAAGGAAAAGTAATTGTTGTTTCCTGTTATTTTTGTTGTTAAAGTTGGCATTCTGTTCTTGTGGCTGTCTTCTTTTAGGTTTGTTGAGGGATTACCTTCTTGTTGTTTCTAGGGCGTGGTTCCCGTCCTTGTATTGGTTTTTTTCTGTTATTATCCTTTGAAGGGCTGGATTCGTGGAAAGATAATGTGTGAATTTGGTTTTGTCGTGGAATACTTTGGTTTCTCCATCTATGTTAATTGAGAGTTTGGCTGGGTATAGTAGCCTGGGCTGGAATTTGTGTTCTTTCAGTGTCTGTATAACATCTGTCCAGGCTCTTCTGGCTTTCATAGTCTCTGGTGAAAAATCTGGTGTAATTCTGATAGGCTTGCCTTTATATGTTACTTGGCCTTTTTCTCTTACTGCTTTTAGTATTCTATCTTTATTTAGTGCATTTGTTGTTCTGATTATTATGTGTCGGGAGGTATTTCTTTTATGGTCCAGTCTATTTGGAGTTCTGTAGGCTTCTTGTATGTTCATGGGCATCTCTTTCTTTTGATTTGGGAAGTTTTCTTCTATAATTTTGTTGAAGATGTTTGCTGGTCCTTTGAGTTGAAAATCTTCATTCTCATCCACTCCTATTATCCATAGGTTTGGTCTTCTCATTGTGTCCTGTATTTCTTGGATGCTTTGAGTTAGGATCTTTTTGCGTTTTACATTTTCCTTGATTGTTGTTCTGATGTTCTCTATGGAATCTTCTGCACCTGTGATTCTCTCTTCCATCTCTTGTATTCTGTTGCTGATGATCATATCTATGGTTCCAGATTTCTTTCCTAGGGTTTCTATCTCCAGTGTTGCCTCATTTTGGGTTTTCTTTATTGTGTCTACTTCCCTTTTTAGGTCTAGTATGGTTTTGTTCATTTCCATCATCTGTTTGGATGTGTTTTCCTGTTTTTCTTTAAGGACTTCTATGTGTTTGATTGTGTTATCCTGTTTTTCTTTAAGGACTTGTAACTCTTTAGCCATGTTCTCCTGTAATTCTTTAAGTGAGTTATTAAAGTCCTTCTTGATGTCCTCTACCATTATCATGAGATATGCTTTTAGATCCGGGTCTAGCTTTTCCGGTGTGTTGGGGTGCCCTGGACTGGGCGAAGTGGGAGTGCTGGGTTCTGATGATGGTGAGTGGTCTTGGTTTCTGTTAGTAAGATTATTACGTTTACCTTTCGCCATCTGGTAATCTCTGGGGTTAGTTGTTATCGTTGTCACTGTTTAAAGATTGGAGCAGACTCTGTGTTCCACTTACCAGAAGTCTCAAGATCCTGTGGCAGGTGTCGTGGGTAGCTGGCAGGTGTCGTGGGTAGCTGGCGGGTGTCAGCCGACTCTGTGCTCTAGCTACCCCGGTGCTGGTCAGACCGGAAGAGGCTTGTGGCCCTACTCAGGCCGGTTTTCTGCTTCCCTAACTAATGCAGTCTCAGGTCCCGCGCGCAATTGGATTGGAGCAGAAGCTGTGTTCCACTCACCAGAAGTCTCAAGATCCTGTGGCGGGTGTCGTGGGTAGCTGGCGGGTGTCAGCCGACCCTGCGCTCTAGCTACTCCGGTGCTGGTCTGACCGGAAGAGCTCATTTTTACTTTTTAAGATTTATTTTTATTTTTACTTCAAAAACCTTTTCATTGACTCTTCATATGAAACTCATTGATGAGTTTCATTTCATGCACTCCAGTCCCACTCATCTCCCCATCCCTTCTTATTCTCCCTCTGTCCTTGCAACACTCCCAAATGAAAAACAAAACAAAACAAAACAAACAAGAACCAAACAAGACAAAGAAAAGAAAACATCTCATCTCATCTAGGAAGCCCTAGTGTGTCACAGTGTGTCTCACAGGGCACTCTTTTGTCCACACCCCTTTACTTGCAAATGTTCATTGTAATGAATCATTGGTCTGGTTCGAGGCCTCTGGCTTCTGCTACTCTGTTCATACTGGATGCTCACTGGGACTCCTCTCAGAAATCCTGTTTGTTGTTTCCCTGTCTCATGGAGATCCTGCAGCTTTGGATCTCCAGGGCTGACCCTTTCACATCCTCCAGCAGTTCATAGATGGAGTAGATGTTGGGGTGGACCAACTCAAGGCCCTGCATCTGGGCCTCAATGGTAGCTAAGATGGTCAGCCT
Organism: Mus caroli; assembly: GCF_978045245.1. Lineage (NCBI taxonomy): Eukaryota > Metazoa > Chordata > Mammalia > Rodentia > Muridae > Mus > Mus caroli. The sequence goes on along the minus strand of NW_028227270.1, from coordinate 116,855,664 downwards.
GCCATCTCTCCCACATCCATACCACCAAGACTGACACAGCTAGCTCACCCAATGCTGTAGCCGGCAGGGGCTTAGCTCTCCTGTTCTCATGCCCTCAGGGCTGGCTTACCCTCCTCCTTCCACCCGGGCCAGCTCCACTGTGATGCCCAGGCGAGGTGCAGGGCCATCTCTCCCAAGAGCTGCAGCTGGTGAGAGGCAGGCCAGTTCTGCACAGCCCTTGGACATCCACATGGCCTCAGGTGGCTGGCCAGACCAGGGGTGTCCACAAGGTCTTTAGTGCTCTCATGAGCCTTGGACACTAATACAGACCCCTGCCACTACATAGCCACGGACTCAAACACGGCCCTCAGTATCATCACAGGCTGGGAGTTCACCATGGCCTCAGGTGGCAGGGCAGACTACTCACAACAGGCTGTTCCTCTCCACCCTCACCTCTCCAATTCCATCTCTCTTCATGATGTTCAAAGTGGTTTGCTTCTTTCTCTTCCATCTGCCCATCACATACCTGCCCACTGCAGCCAGGCCACGGTGGGCTGACTGGCCTCTGGCTGTCTTCCTCTGCCCAGAGTGGTGGGTGGGTCTCCATGATGATTTTATTTTTATTTGTGTGTGTGTGTGCATGTGTGTGTGTTTGTGTGTATGTTTCTGTGTGTCTATGTGTGGGTAAGAATGCATGATTTCAGGTCCTGCATAGGTCAGAGGTATTAGATTACCCTGGAACTGTACTTACAGACTGTTGGTACTGGGAATCTGACTTCGGTCCTTGCTGGAGGAGCATGCATTTTTAACCACTGAAGCAAATCTCCAGGACCACCCCCACCCTTTAGAAAATGTAAAACGTGTGTATGTATGGTATATGCACACGTGTGGCAGACAGAGAAAGGAGTATATCATATGCCTTCCTCTATCACTTTGTTACTTTAGATTTTTATTTATTTTTTGAGATGGAGTTTCTGGCTGGAATTTTTCAGATAAGCTGGTAGCTAAATAAGCCCCAGTGAGCCTCCGGTCTCTACATTCTTTGGTGCAGGTGCATGGGATCGCATCCAGCCCATCCCAGCTTTGTATGTGGGTGCTGGTATCTGAACTTGAACGTTATGCTTGAGCAGCAAACACCCTTAGCTGCTGAGCCACCTCTCCAGCTCCCCCACTCCTGTTCTCCTTTCTCCCTGACTTCCTCTCTTTAGGCCAACCTTAGAGGAATCTTTTCATCAGAGACAGGTCCTTTTTCCCTCAAGTTTGTCCAAGTCAAATGCTCTCCCCTGCTCTACCTCCTGTTTCTCTCAAGTGCTCTGGGCTTTAGATATCAAAGCCTGGGAAAACATGGACGCTATTTCCACTTGCTGCCTCCCTTGGGATTGAATGAGTTGATTGATAATGAGTGTGCCTGACAATCACCAATACTGTTCATATTCTGCTTATTTCTAATCAAGGCTTTTGAGGTACGTCAGGGCCCCTTTCAGTGAATGTCTGAAGCTGTCTGTCAGCACTCCTAGGAAGACAGAGAAGCATCCTTCTATACCTACCTCCTCCTTAGGAGCTCTGAGGTTGCATAATAGGTTGGTGGTAGATTCCTTGTGGAGTCTCAGTGTGAGAGTGTCTTTTGAAGAAGAGCCCTTGAGTTTAAGATTCTTGGCTTTATATAAATTGTTTAGCTTTTGCTCAGAACCCCTTTCCTCTGGGATGGGCACAGAGGCTTTCTTCCCTTAGCTTCCATTCTCTTCCAGTGACTTATTCCTTGCCCCAAGAGTTTTCAATGGCATTACATAGTATATGTCCTTCCTTATCCAGAACTTGGTTCTCTCTCGGGAGCTCTCTGTCATTTCCGTGGGATACATGGACCATGATAGGCACACATTGTGAACTGTCAGACATGGAATGATGTGTGTGAAATTGAGTAGCTTGCAGGTAGTGTATGGTTGTGTGTGTGTGTGTGTGTGTGTGTACATTGATGGCCCTCTATAGACATGCATTTCACAGACAGAAAGTCACAGCATAGAATATTCTTCTTTCTCTTTTTTAAGGTTATAAGGCCTTTGAGAAGTAAGTCTAAAGACATATGTTATCTGAACACCTAAGTTTTTTTTGATGGTAAACACACACTCTCCTCCCCCCCTCACACACGTATTTAATGTGTGATGTAATGGTTGACTGTGTAGCCTGAATAAAGCTACTTTTGCACTATGCACCATGCTGATGTGTTCTTGTGTAGGGGATGAGAAGTATGATCAACTTCCCCTGCACTCTACAGCTAGACACTGAGCTCTGGTGAGTCTGGGTAGCATAATTCTCCAATTCCGCTGGAGCTGAAATTAGAGCTTGATGTGTGTTTTTTTTTTTTTTTTTTTTTTTTTTTGTAAAGAATAGGATTAGGACTCAGCTCCAGCCTGGGCTTCCTGTACAAGCCTCACTACTTGTGAGTCAAGAAAGCCATCGTACATTACAACTCAGAAAAACCAAACCACACTAACCCCTGGATTGTCTGGTCAGGAGCAGACTTATAGGAGGTGAGTTAGAGGTGATTCAAGAGCCTTCAAAGGAGGAAGTGACATGTCAGGGTAAATTTCCTGGCAAGTGAGCCTGTCAATCATTCGCAGAAATCCAAAGAGCAAGAAAGGACTTTGCAAACTCCCAGTTGCAACATCCTCTTCTCTACAGGCTCCATAGAAAGATCAAGGCCTGTGAGCTACCTCCAGAAGGCTCAAATGTACTTGTACAGTGTTAAGCCATCCTGTATGGCTCAGGAGTTTCATGCAGCCGTGAAGTCTGTATCTCACGTGCTGCTAGGGTTCCCTGTTCTACAGTATCACCAGTTAACTCTTTTCTCCTTAAGGGGGTCTGTCAGGAAGACTGGTATTGCAGTGGAGGGGCTGGAGTTCTTACAGTATCATTAAATTGCTTCCACAGTCTTCACGAAGTTTAGAACCCAAATTCAGTTCTTCTCCCAGCAGTGCTTGTGATTTCATTTATGGTTATCATTGCTCTTAAATTCTGGGGAGACCCAGCCCTTTCTAACTAGAGTTCAGGGGGTTATACAGCATCCTCTTCTACTCAGGTAAAATGATTTCCTGCTTCTGTCTCCTGAAAGCTTGAATTATAACTGCCCACTATCACAGTCAGTTTATGTGATGTTGGGGATTGGCAGGCACTCTACTGTGTAAATCCCAGATCCCAAACTTTATATTCTGATGATTCTATTTCTATACTTCATAAAAGTGCCAAGAATTTCCCAGAGTTAGAGACTAATGGGAAATCAGATAACCACTGACCTGACCTTCAAACCAAGGCTGAATATGGATTCAACATTTAAGAGCACAGAACCAATTCAGGGAAGAATAAGCAAACCATGCTTGGGTGGTCCGATGTGTTGTATAAACCTTTCTGTGAGTAGCTAAGACAATATGGCTCCTCCAGAAGCCACTAACCCTCTTGCAACCAGCCCAGAGAAATACAATTTAGCTGAAGCACAAGTCTTCACAACAGTAAGTTATGAATATGTTCAAGGACCTCTAAGAGGATGTGAATAAACTCCCTGATGAAGACTGCAAACACGAACAGATGAAAGAATGAAAACACTTCAAGACATGAAAATAGAAATAGAATCACTTAAAAAAAACCAAACAAATAAAACTAGAAAGGAGAAGCGTAGCATGTCAAACAAAATCCCAGAAGTAAGCCTCACCAATGAATTACAAGATGTGGAAGAAATAAATTTCAGATCTTGAAGACAACGTAGAAGAAATGGATCGCTCAGTCAAAGAAATTGCCAACTCTAAGAAAACTTCAGGCACAAAGCATCCAGCAAATCTGGGATACCAAGAGGACCAAACCTGTGAATAATAGGGAAAAAGGAAGGAGAAGAAACCCAGCACAACAGTACAGAAAATATTTTTCATAAAATTATAAAAGAAGATTTATACATACTAAGGTATAAGAAGCATACAAATACCAAATACACAAGATCAGAAACAAAGTCTCCTTGACATGTACTTATCAAAACATTAAATGTACAGAACAAAGAAAGAATATTTAAAAAATGCAAGAGAAGATTACAAGTAAGATATAAAGGCAGACATAATAGCATTACACCTGACTTCTCAGTGGAGACTTCGAAAGCCAGAAGGGTCTGGATCAATATTCTACAAATTCTGAGAGACTGTGGATACCAGACCAGACTAAAACAACCAGCAAAATAATCACAATTAAAAGAGAAAGAAAAACATTCAATGAGTAACCAAATTTAAGCAATTTATGTCTATCACCTCAGTTTCAGAGAAGGTGCTAAAAGGAAAACTTCAGTTTGAAGTGGTTGGCCACACCCAAGAAGTCACAAGGAATGAATAATCCCAGGATGCTAAATCAAAAGAGTGAGAAAAACCCACACCATAGCAACAAAAATAACAAGAATCAATAAATATGGCTTATTGACAACTCCCAATATTAATGGTCTCAGTTCCCCAATAAAAAGACACAGACTGACAGATTGGATTAGCGAACAGGATCATCTTCCTGCTGCAACTGAAGATAGTCATTATCAGCCGGGCAGTGGTGGCGCATGTCTCTAATCCCAGCATTTGGGAGGCAGAGGCAGGTGAATTTCTGAGTTCGAGGCCAGCCTGGTCTACAAAGTGAGTTCCAGGACAGTCAGGGCTATACAGAGAAACCCTGTCTCAAAAAAAAAAAAAAAAAAAAAAAAAAATCTTCATTTTCTCAGGGAATAAGGATTGAAAAAGGTATTCCAAGCAAGTGAATCCAAGTTGCAAACAGGTATGTATCCATTTTAATATCTGACATAGACTTTAACCTAAAACTAATCATAAGGGGTAGGGAAGGACACTACACATTTATTAAAGGGGAAAACCAGGAAAAGGATATTGAAATTCTGAGCATTTATGCACCAAACACAAGGGCACCCAAATTTATAAGAGAAACAGTACTACAGCTAAAATCACAGACTGACCTTCCACAGTGATAGTGGGAGACTTCAGTACTCCACTCTCACCAATAGGTCATCCTTACAAAAACTAAAGAGAGAAATACTGGACTTAAATAATATCATGCATCAAATAGACCGAGCAGACATCTACAGATCACTCCATCCAAACACTAAAAAATATACTTTCTTCTCAGCAGCTCATGAAACTTTCTCCAAAACTGACCATGTAGTAGGGTACAAAGTAAAGTCTCAACAGATATCAGAAAATTGAAAACAAATCTAAACAATAACACCAAAACAATCAAGTAAACTATACAACAAACAACAATAATAGCAACAAAAACCCTCAACCAGGGAATTAAACCAACCCACATCTATAGAAGCAACATAAAGTATATAAACTCACAGAAACTCAGCAAATCACTACTGAGTAAACAATGGGCTAAGAAAGAAATCCAGAAGTAAAGTAAAAACGTTTTGAGCTGAATAAAATATAAAATGAATACACAACACACACAATTCTACGAGACACAAATGAAGGTAAGAGGCAAGTTCATAGCACAAAGTGTCTGACCACATAAAAACTTCAAAGAATATATGGCAAGAGACAATTAAACTTGGGCCTGAAACCAATGTAATGGAAACAAATTCAAAGAATCAATGAGACAAAGAGTTGGTTCTTTGAGAAAATCAGCAAGATTAACCAACTCTTACCCACCTTCCTTGGGAAATCATCTGCCTAACTCACTCCCACTTCCTTACTAGGTATCAAATCTCTATGATGATTTGGATTATTTGGATTGTAGCACACACATCTAGAGCCTAAAGATAACATCCATGTAGATGGAGTATAAGAGCCGGACAATGGTGGCACAGGCCTTTAATCCCAGCAATCAGGAGGAAGAGACAGACAAATGGATCACTGAGTTCAAGGCCAGTCTGATCTGCAGAGTGAGTTCCAGGAGAACTAGGGCTATACAGAGAAATCCTGTCTCAAAAAATCAAAATAGAGAGAGGGAAAGGAGAAAGAGAGAAAGACAGAGAAAACATATATCTATCATTTTGGGCCTGGGTTACATCACTCAGGATGTTTTATTCTAGTTCCATCCATTTACCAGCAAATTTTATAATTTCAAATACTCTTAATAGATGAATAATATACCATATTTTCATTATCTATTCATCACTGATGGACATCAAGGCTGTTTCCAATTTCTAGCTGTTATGAATAAAGCAGCAATGAACAAGTATCTCTTGGATGAGCAACTACCTCGGTAGCAGGATGTAGAGTCCTATGAGTGTACACACAAGACTATTATAGCTAGATCTTAAGGTTCCTAGATTCCTGAGAAATCACCATGCTGATTTCCATAGTGGCTCTACAAGTTTGCACTCCCACAAGCAGTGAATAAGTGCTCCTCTCTCTCCTGTGTCCTCACCAGCACGTGTTGTTGTTGTTGTTATTGTTGTTAATGTTGGCCATTCTGATTGGTGTAAGATGAAATCTTTTTTGTTTGGTTTGGTTTTTTTGTTTTTCAAGACAGGGTTTCTCTGTGTAGCCCTGGCTGTCCTGGAACTCACTTTGTAGACCAGGCTGGCCTCGAAATAGAACAGTGTCATGGAGAGACAAAGTTGAAAGTAGAATAGGAGAACTAAATAAGGAGAGAGAAGAGAGAGAAAGGTAAAGGAGGGAATATGGGGAGAGACAATTAATACTAAAGGCTATTTGAAAAATCACATGGAAACATATAACCATAGAAGCTTCTTAAATTATATACACATATGAAAGCAATCTAAGTAGTGTCATTAAATAATAGGGGAAACAATGTGCCAACTAGACATCTTATGCCATCTATTAAAGTCTCCTATGTCAGAAATGAGTTACATCTTGAGATGTTGACTAAATGGACCCCATGGAAACCCACAAATATCGAAGGTTATTGCTGAGGCTATTAAACAGGCTTTAAAATCTAATGGTAAGGATTTAGTTCTGAGGACAATACGTGCCATCAGACACAGAGATGTTGAGCTGATGTCTAGCTAGGAGTTTCACCCCCACTGACTAGCATTCATGGTACTCTTAATACTACTGGAAGAGAAAGGGAGTCATCAATGTCACCTAGCTACAAACCCTGCAGACTGCAACAGTGACCTATCTGCAAGATGTACTAGTGCAATAGGGGCCCTAATGTGGTGGCAGTAACCAACCACTTTCTAATTGGATTTAAGTTGCACTTCATGAATTGGAACTCATTCACGTCATTACTTAAGTGGCCAAGAACCTAAGACTACCTAGGCCATGGGTCTAGGGGAAATATTATTTATTACTCTGCTAAAGAAACACAGTGATAAGATGACGCCTATGATGTACCACTATGCCTACAAACCAGTGCCTGGCTAAAACTCCATCAAAGAAGCTTCCTATTGCAGTAGATGGGAATTAATACATAGACCCACAACTAGACAATGTGCAGAGAGAGACTTTGGAGCACTCAGTTCTTCATAGAAAAATTTTAATTAAACCTCTTTTCCTGAAGCCTGTGAGGTCTATGAGAATGAGAAAGAAAAATTGTAAGAGTCAAGGAAATCATGTCTTTCCGAAACAACAGGATTGACACACATATGAACTCACAGAGGTTATAGCAGCATGCACAAGACCTGAACAAGTGCAAGCCAAGTGGTGCCTAGCACTGAGAGGGGATAGTGGACCTGAGGTCCCATCCCTACCAAGAAACTATCTGCACTTTACATATGCTAGTAAAGGAAAAAAAAAAATCAGTTTTTTACAGTAGAGTATCACTGGATATATTTGTGTGTATGTGTGTGTGTGTGTGTATGAATGAACACAGGGAAGTCCTCAGGGAATTGGGGGAAGGGAAAAACATTATCAAAGCATATTCCATGAAAAAACCTTTTCCAAGTCTCTGTGAGATTAATTAAGAGCTGCTCAATTGCTGCTATTGCTGGTAATAGCAATGTTACTATATTCACTTCTACAAGGGTGGAAATCACTCTTTGTGATTGAATTCAAGTACTCACTTGCACAAATTATACAAAGTTAGGTTTGAATGCAGCCAAAAGTCTTGGTTAAGTTCGATGACTTACTGATTTTGTTTGAGTATTTGTGTTCTGAGGAGGTTGATTGGTCAGTCTCTCTAGCCTAAAGCCCACAAAGTCTCACAATGAACACAGTATTCCATCTCCGTAGTCTGTGAACTGCTTCCCGGAGACAAGACTGTCATCGTCTCATTTCACACTTGCCCAGTGGTAACATAGAGAACTATAATTGATGTGGGTGAGAGACCAACCTCCAAGCAATAAAAAATTAATTCCTTATGATGGTCTGCAGCAATGCAAATGGAGCCAGCGTCTGGGCTTAATGAGAGTGTGAGAAATCGATCCCAGATGACTGTACTCTTCACGGAGACAGTCTCCAGTTTTCCAGCTGAAACCACTTCTGACGGCATCTCATCTCCGACATGTGTTGCACAGATCTGGGTTATTTACAGGATGCCCGGAGAACAGCCAGGCTCCAGGTATAACAGCAGGGCCTGCATGCGTGAAGGCTGAGGTCATGGAGTTATTCATTTCAAGCTGTAAAGGCATTTGGTTTAAAGAGCCCAGGAGACTCCACTGGGATTGGTTTTCAGAGAAGAAAAACAGCCCTCAGTTCTTTTCCTGTCCAGGCGGCAGTGGGTTCACCCTGACATCACCAGCCCCCTGTTAACTCTTTGGGGCTGGTACAGTTTCTACATCCAGTCACTTTCTCTTGGTGATTTTTTACTTTTGGAGGAAGATAGTGTAAGCACAGTGATTTACTAAGGGGCTTGGGCTGTAGCTTAGTTGGTAGAATGCTTGCCTAGCATGCATAGAGTTCTGGGTTCCAACCCCAGCATGAACTTGAGTGTGGTGGTATGTGCCTATAATTACAGCATTCAGGAGGAGGAGAAAGTAGGAGAAAGTCAAGATCATCCTTGGTCACAAGTTTGAGGCCAGCCTGGGCTACAGAAAAATACTACCTCTATCCAGGCATAGTCATATACACTTTTAGTCTCAGCATTCTGGATGCAGAGCCAGATGGATCTTTGTGTGTTCGAGGTTAGCTTGGTTTACACAGTGAGTTCCAGGATAGCCAGGGCTGCATAGAGATTCTGTCTCACATTGTTCACCCCTTCCTGCCCTGAAAAAAAGAAAATAAAATGATTTAATGTTAACTCAATGACAACTTCCAGGTATGCGTCTAAATCGGCAGGTCACTAAGAAATCACTCCAGAACAAACATATGAGTCTCTGAAAGAGGCCTTTGTCTCAGGCTGAGTCTGAAGCCACTTCCCCATCTGGAAAGGGAAAGATGTCATAGTGGAGGGAAGGTGTCTCCTTGTCTTTAAGTTTCCCTTTAGTTCTGTAAAAGCCTGTGAACACATCGGCTGATATGTTATATAATTGTTTCTAATCTGTGGATGCCTATGAGCAACTGTTTCTTGTGTACTGGACCAGTCCTAGACACACAGACGGTTATATAATTTACTGCCTATGTGGACAGACTGCTGTGAAAGTGATCAGAGTTGACATGTGCACCTAAGTACCATCATCCTGTGTGCATCACAGACACAGAGCACTGGAAAGCAAAAGGGTGAAATCATAACGCTCATAGGCCCATGAGTGTCTGGAGATGGAGTTCAATAGATTCCCTGCTCAACATGCATAAGGGCTTGGGGTCAATTCCCAGCACTGGAAACAAAACAAAATCCCAAAACAATAACAACAGAAATTCTTAGAAGCTCTGCTATAACGTAGAAGATGATGTTGGGGGCTGAGAGACAAGCAGGTATGGACCTTGGCTTTCCTTACACAAAGACATCTGCACTAATGATGAATTCAAGAGGATGAATTTCAGTGATTCAGTCTTGGTTCCTCTAAGGTAACAATGTGTCATTCTTCATTGAACCAACACTGAACATGCAGAACAAATGCAGAATCTAATGTAAGTATGCCTCAAACCAATGCTACCATTCAAAAAGCTACAAGTTAACAACAAAAAGCTTATTAGTAGCAGAGAAAGTGGAAGAACCAATTTCCCTGGGTGAGAAAACACATGCTACCTTTCCTTCTTTTTGTTTATTTGCACTTTCCAAATTTCCTGCAGTGAACAGTAAGGAATTATTTTCAGATAAGGGAAAATATGTTGAACACATTTAACCAGTAGATTAGAGTTATTAGAATGGGGAGTAACTCATAGGGCCTTGCTCATAGGTTACTCTGTGACCTCCCAGGTTAGATACCAATAAGATCCAGAAAAGAAAGAAAAAATGATCTGATGGGCTGGTGATGGGGGACATAGCAAAAAGAAGGAAAAAGTTACTTGGCAATTTTATAGAATCTTCCTCCATAAACAAGATGATTCTTGGTTTCTGGTACCCCATTAGCACTCCACACGGAATCCCATTATTTCATGCATCAGAACATTCAGACTTGGCTGGCTTGTGGCCCTGTTACTTCCCCAGAAAGTTATGTAAAATCGGTATCACCTTCACTTTAAATTCTCCTCCCTCCCTCCCTCCCTCCCTCCCTCCCTCCCTCCCTCCCTCCCTCCCTCCCTCCTTCTCTCTCTCCCTCCTTCTATTTCCTCCTCCTCCTTCCCTCCTCCTCCTCTTCCTCCTCCTCCTCCTCTTCATTTTGTTTATAGCCAACCCTGGCCTGGAACTTGCTATGTAGCCTAAGCTGGTCTCAAATTTATAATCTTCCTGCCTCAGCCTCCTGACTGCTGGGATTACAGGCATGCACTGCTACAACTGGATACCAATTTATTTATTTTATTTTTATTTTTCCTTTTGGTGATTTAGATTTTTTTCTCATATAATATACCTTAATTACAATTTCTCCTCCCTCTACTCATTCCAGTTCGTGCCCTTCCCCTCCTTTCATCCGGGTCCACCACCTTTGTGTCTCTCATTAGAAAACAGCCAAGCTTCTAAGGGGTAATAAAAAAAATAAAATAAGATCGTACAAAAGCTAACACATCTGAATATGATAAACAAACAAATAAAAGAAAAAGAGTCTAATAGTCTAATCTTGTGTTTTGGGAACATTTAACTTTGAGAACTAGATACAAAATTCAGTTGTATTTATTTGAACTACACAGACAGCAACATGTTCAAATGCTGAGAACCTCTAAGGATCCCAAAGTGAACAGAAGAGCAATTTGCCAAATGTGATGTATGAAGGGAGATATCTGAACACTAGGGATAAAACTGCTTTGAATGGGCAAATATGAGAGGGACTGGCATGAAATCAAGGCTGTCATGGGTCACCTCATCATGGGCCACCTGTCTGTATTTGCCTCCTGGGTGGCTGAGGGACAGTTGTTGCAGAGGTGGCTCCCACAACCGGTCCTGATGCTAGCTTCACTGCTTCCTCTGCACAAACTAGGTTCCTTTATCCTTTGAGATTCAAGGAGAGAAGACAGAACAAGATTGTTCATTAAGTATGGCCAGTGAGCATATGGTTCAAGATCCTGTGACCACCCTATTAAGTTTCCCTCATGGAAGCTCCCAATAGGGGCGACACTGGGGTTCAGAAGAGGGCTGAATCAATTCTTGTACTCAGTCAAGTCTGAGTCTTTGTCATGTAATCAGGACTTGTGTGTGTGTGTGTTCCCCCCCCCCCCCCCCCCGCGCTTGCTTGCTTGCTTTCTTGTGTTCACACGTGTGCATGTGCATAGGAGCACAGAGGCCACACACAGGGTTGAGGGTTGAGTTGGGGGCTGGGAGCTCGCCTCTCCTTAGCTGCTGGCCCCAGGGGGGCTCATTCATCTTCTACAGCTGTTGGGGGCTTGGGAGGCTGGGAGCGAGAAGCAGAGAACAACAGGTGAAAGCAGGCCTAGCTCATTGTTCCCAGGAAGCCTTTAGTTATGCCACCCCCTATCTCCCCCCCCCCCATCCTCGATCGCTCTGCGGGGCGGAGCCGACCTCCCAGCTTAGAGCGAATCACCGTGGGAGGCCAACTCTCAGAGTAAGTGAGTAGGCTGGGAAAGCCATTTTCTTGCATCCAGCCCTTGATGGCCCGCTGAGTCCGTGCCTGGAAAGCTGACTTTAGATCCCTGGAGAGCTCCTTGATGTGCAGAGACTGGTGTTCCCCACCCCCTGGAAGACTCTGGGGTCCTGAAAGCTGCAGGGTCAGAAGAGTGCCTTTCCTCTCTAGGCACAAGCCCTCTTGTCACCCAATGGGACAACTCAGAGCACTGAGTGTCTCAGGTCCTCTGTCTCAACAAGCATCTGAGTCTCTTCCCTAGCCCTGGAGAGTGCTGACCAGTCTATCTTGCTTTTAAACTCTTTCTGATGTCCAAGATTGGTGCTTCATGGATATTAAAATATGAAAAATAAGTGTCAACTCTAGTTGCATTTAAATTGCACAGAGTAGCATGAAGTCTAGTTTCTGAGACTCTGAGGACAAACATGCATGTGAGCTTTTCCTGAAGTAACAGAGAAAGAGAAAGGGCTTAAACATTGTTCATCGTGTGCAGGCAAATAGCTGCAGAGAGAGATAAATAGGGTGTGAAGATAAACTGAATATGGCCTTCACCGTGTGTGTGTGTGTGTGTGTGTGTGTGTGTGTGTGTGTGTGTGTGTACGTACATGAGAGTGCCTGTGGTTAATATTCACCTTATTTTATGAGTCAGGGGTTCTCTCTGACCTGGACCTTGCCAATCCATCTAAACTGGCTGTCCAGCAAGCCAAAGGGAACTTCCTTTCTTCCTTTCCAGTACTGGGGTTATAGGGTCATGGTCCCATGCTTGGCCTTTTACATGAATGGCTAGAGATTGAACTTAGGTCTTCATGTTTGTTCTGCCAGAACTTTAGCAACTGAGCTGTCTTCCCAGCTCTAGACAGATACCCTTCAAAACCCCAGCGAGGAGTCTAGCCTTCTTCTCCAGTTAAGGCTTGGCTCATCGATTTTAAGAACGTCTTAAATGTTCGTCCTGGTAGCCTAAGAAGACTTATTTTGGCTCTCTGCGAGACAGAAGACTGACACCTAATCCCCCATCCTCTGGGTGCCCACATACTCCCCTCTTTGTTACTTTATTACTTTAGGGGGAACGGAAGAAGTAGTGCTAAGGCAAAAAGTTACAAAACAGCAGACAGGCTGTTGGGGAATTAAGGCAAAGTCAGGGACTGGCACCATTTTGGAGACGAGATACAGTTATGGAGGGATGATGACCCCAGATCTTGAGGGAAAAAAGGAAATTCTAGGAAGCTGGGGGAAAATTCATTTAAGCATGCTATCAGAGGTTAAATACCAACTTTCAATCCTATGTAAATGCCTGGGGCTGGCTATAGTAGAGAGGTAGTAGGCTTTGCCTTTGGGTGAGAATCCAGGATACAGCTAGGGTTCTCCAAAGGCAGGACACGACCTGGGGACTCCATCCTGCTCCCAGGAAGTGAAGGTTTTGTTCCCATTCCCTGGGGCTATTGCAGATGGCAGTACTCCAGCTGTGTCTTGGGAGGAGAAGGTAGGTAGAGAGGACAATGTGCCCAGACCTCTACTTTGTCAGTATCTTCACATAACCTCTTAAGAAGGGGCCACCCCACCCCTGATGACATAAAGCAGGTCATTAGCAAGTTTTGGTGACCAGATTTACTAGGGTATGTAGCTTGAATTCTTTTTTTTTTTAAATAATGTGTGTGTTTTTTAATGTTTTTTAAATATTTATTTATTTATTTATTTATTTATTTATTTATTATATGTAAGTACACTGTAGCTGTCTTCAGACACTCCAGAAGAGGGCATCAGATTTCGTTACGGATGGTTGTGAGCCACCATGTGGTTGCTGGGATTTGAACTCAGGACCTTTGGGAGAGCAGTCGGGTGCTCTTAACCGCTGAGCCAACTCACCAGCCCGTAGCTTGAATTCTTAGCAGAACTTTCAACTGATCTCCAGTTTATCCCCCCAACCTGTGATTGCTTCAACACCCACCTTGGAGGCATCCCATTGTGTGTGTGTGTGTGTGTTTGGTCTTCCTTACTTTGCATGCTCTCTCTGCTTCTGTCCATAGAAGCTCCCTCTGTGCATGCTTCAGATCTTGCACGAACCCTTCTTGGAACAACCTTGGCAGCTGTGATGTTCTTCCTGGAATCCTTGTCGCTGCTGTGCCTGTAGCAAGGCACACTGCTTCTTTGTTCCATTCCTTGCCTCTGAGGCTTTTACTTGCATACAGACACTTCTTGACTTATGACGGCCTTACTCAGCAATAAACTCACTGCAGATTGAAAGTTTCATTAAGTTGAAATTTCATTTGTGTATGTGTGTGTGGTATGTGCAAGTGAGTGGGTGGGTTCATGTGCCTGTGTGTGTCCGTGTAGAAACCAGAGCAAGATGTTGGATATGTTCTTCTATCACGCGCAGCCTTATTGCTTTGAGACTGGGTTTCTCACAGAACCAAAAGCTCCTCATTTCAGCCCGGCTGGCTGGCCAGTGGGCTCCTAGGATCTCTTCTCTCTCTTTCCACCCCGTTGCTGGGGTTTTAGGAATCCACAGCCTCGCCTAGCTTTCATTAAGTAATGAGGATTTGAACTCAGGCTCTCATCTTCACAAATCAAGGGCTCTTATTGACAAAGCCATCTCCAGGCCCTAGAAATTACATTAAAAAAGTGATTTGCATGTGTGTTTGTGCTTGAGTGGGTGTGTGGATGCACACATGGACATGGTCCATAGAGGCTGAGGTCAAGTTTTTTAGAAGGTATTTAAGCTTCTATTTCTAATTCATTTAAATTTTTAAGATTAAAAAATTTTTTAAGGTAAAAAAACATACCACATATACACACACACAAATGAAATTTCAGCTGGGCGAAGTGGCACACGCCTTTAATCCCAGCACTTGGGAGGCAGAGGCAGGAGGATTTCTGAGTTTGAGGCCAGCCTGGTCTACAGAGTGAGTTCCAGGACAGCCAGGGCTACACAGAGAAACCCTGTCTTGAAAAACCAAAAAAAAAAAAAAAAAAGATTAAAAAAGATCATACAAGATATCATTATGCATTCTAGTCTAGTCTATTTATTTATTTATTTTACCTGTGTTTTCCTGTATTTCTTTTTTTTATGATTTTTTATTAGGTATTTATTTCATTTACATTTCCAATGCTATGCCAAAAGTCTCCCCTACCATCCCACATCCACTCTCCCAACCACGCACTCCCACTTCTTGGCCCTGGCATTCCCCTGTACTGAGGCAGATAAAGTTTGCACGACCAATGGGCCTCCCTTTCCACTGATGGCCACTGGTTAGTTCATATTGTTGTTCCACCTATAGGGTTGCAAATCCCCGCAGCTCCTTGGGTACTTTCTCTAGCTCCTCCATTGGGGGCTCTGTGATCCATCCAATAGCTAACTGTGAGCATCCACTTCTGGGTTTGCTAGGCCCCGGCATAGTCTCACAAGAGACAGCTATATCAGGGTCCTTTCAGCAAAATCTTGCTAGGGTATGCAATGGTGTCAGCATTTGGAGGCAGAATATGGGATGGATCCCCGGGTTGGCAGTCTCTAGATGGTCCATCCTTTTGTCTCAGCTCCAAACTTTGTCTCTGTAACTCCATGGGTGATTTGTTACCAATTCTAAGAACGGGTAAAGTATCCACAAAGTATCGTTCTTCTTCAGTTTCATGTGTTTTGCAAATTGTATCTTGTATCTTGGGTATTCTAAGTTTCTGGGCTAATATCCACTTATCAGTGAGTACATATCACGTGAGTTCTTTTGTGATTGGGTTACCTCACTCAGGATGATGCTCTCCAGGTCTATCCATTTGCCTATGATTTCATAAATTCATTCTTTTTAATAGCTGAGTAGTACTCCATTGTGTAAATGTACCACATTTTCTGTATCCACTCCTCTGTTGAGGGGCATCTGGGTTCTTTCCAGCTTCTGGCTATTATAAATAAGGCTGCTATAAACATAGTGGAGCATGTGTCCTTATTACCGGTTGGAACATCTTCTGGATATATGCCCAGGAGAGGTATTGCGGGATCCTCCCGTAGTACTATGTCCAAGTTTCTGAGGAACTGCCAAACTGATTTCCAGAGTGGTTGTACGAGCTTGCAATCCCACCAACAATGGAGGTGTGTTCCTCTTTCTTCACATCCTCGCCAGCATCTGCTGTCACCTGAATTTTTGATCTTAGCCATTCTGACTGGTGTGAGATGGAATCTCAGGTTGTTTTGATTTGTATTTCCCTGATGATTAAGGATGCTGAACATTTTTTCAGGTGCTTCTCAGCCATTCAGTATTCCTCAGGTGAGAAATCTTTGGTTAGCTCTGAGCCCCATTTTTAATGGGTTTATTTAATTTTCTGGAGTCCACCTTCTTGAGTTCTTTATATATATTGGATATTAGTCCCCTATCTGATTTAGGATAGGTAAAGATCCTTTCCCAATCTGTTGGTGGCCTTTTTTGTCTTATTGACAGTGTCTTTTGCCTTACAGAAGCTTTGCAATTTTACGAGATCCCATTTGTCGATTCTCGATCTTACAGCACAAGCCATTGATGTTCTATTCAGGAATTTTTCCCCTGTGCCCATATCTTCCAGGCTTTTCCCCACTTTCTCCTCTATGACTTTCAGTGTTTCTGGTTTTATGTGGAGTTCCTTAATCCACTTAGATTTGATCTTAGTACAAGGAGCTAGGAATGGATCAATTCACATTCTTCTACATGATAAGCAACAGTTGTGCCAGCACCATTTGTTGAAAATGCTGTCTTTTTTCCACTGGATGGTTTTAGCTCTCTTGTCAAAGATCAAGTGACCATAGGTGTGTGGGTTCATTTCTGGGTCTTCAATTCTATTCCATTGGTCTACTTGTTTGTCGCTATACCAGTACCATGCAGTTTTTATCACAATTGTTCTGTAGTACAACATTAGGTCAGGCATGGTGATTCCACCAGAGCTTCTTTTATCATTGAGAAGTTTTTGCTATCCTAGGTTTTTTGTTTTTCCAGATGAATTTGCAAATTGCCCTTTCTAATTTGTTGAAGGATTGAGTTGAAATTTTGATGCGGAAGGCATTGAATCTGCAGATTGCTTTTGGCAAGATAGCCATTTTTTAAAAAAATATATTTTATTACGTATTTTCCCCAATTACATTTCCAATGCTATCCCAAAAGTCCCCCATACCCTCCCCCTCTCCCCCATTTCCCTACCCACCCATTCCCATTTTTTTTTTTTTTTTTTTGGCCCTGGCGTTCCCCTGTACTGGGGCATATAAATGGGCCTTTCTTTTCAGTGATGGCCGATTAGGCCATATTTTGATACATATGCAGCTAGAGTCAAGAGCTCCGGGGTACTGGTTAGTTCATAATGTTGTTGCACCTACAGGGTTGCAGATCTCTTTAGCTCCTTGGATACTTTCTCTAGCTCCTCCATTGGGGGCCCTGTGATCCATCCACTAGCTGACTGTGAGCATCCACTTATGTGTTTGCTAGGCCCCGGCATAGTCTCACAAGAGACAGCTATATCAGGGTCCTTTCAGCAAAATCTTGCTAGTGTATGCAATGGTGTCAGCATTTGGAAGCTGATTATGGGATGGATCCCTGGGTATGGCAGTCTGTAGATGGTCCATCCTTTCGTCACAGCTCCAATCTTTGTTTCTGTAACTCCTTCCATGGATGTTTTGTTCCCAATTCTAAGAAGGGGTACAGTGACCCCACTTTGGTCTTCATTCTTCTTGAGTTTCATGTGTTTAGCAGATTGTATTATATATCTTGGGTATCCTAAGTTTTGGGCTAATATCCACTTATCAGTGAGTACATATTGTGTGAGTTCCTTTGTGATTGTGTTACCTTACTCAGGATGATGCCCTCCAGGTCCATCCATTTGCCTAGGAATTTCATAAATTCATTCTTTTTAATAGCTGAGTAGTACTACATTGTGTAAATGTACCACATTTTCTGTATCCACTCTTCTGTTGAGGGCATCTGGGTTCTTTCCAGCTTCTGGCTATTATAAATAAGGCTGAAGATAGCCATTTTTAATATATTGATCCTGCCAATCCATGAGCATGGGAGATCTTTCCATCTTCTGAGATCTTCCTTAATTTCTTTCTTCAGAGACTTGAAGTTTTTATCATACAGATCTTTCACTTCCTTAGTTAGAGTCCCGCCAAGGTATTTTATATTATTTGTGACTATTGAGAAGGGTGTTGTTTCCCTAATTTCTTTCTTAGCCTGTTTATCCTTTGTGTATAGAAAGGCCATTGACTTGTTTGAGTTAATTTTATATCCAGCTACTTCACTGAAGCTGTTTATCAGGTTTAGGAGTTCTCTGGTGGAATTTTTAGGGTTGTTTATATATACTATCATATCATCTGCAAAAAGTGATATTTTGACCTCTTTTCCAATTTGTATCCCCTTGATCTCCTTCTGTTGTGGAGATTGCTCTGGCTAGGGCTTCAAGTACAAATTGAATAGGTAGGGAGAAAGTGGGCAGCCTTTTCTAGTCCCTGATTTTAGTGGGATTGCTTCCAGCTTCTCACAATTTACTTTGATGTTGGCTACTGGTTTGCTGTAGATTGCTTTTATCATGTTTAGGTATGGGCCTTGAATTCCTGAACTAACCAAGACTTTCATCATGAATGTGTGTTGGATTTTTTCAAAGGCTTTCTCAGCATCTAACGATATGATCATGTGGTTTTTGTCTTTGAGTTTATTTATATAATGGATTACGTTGATGGATTTCTGTATATTATACTATCCCTGCATCCCTGGAATGAAACCTACTTGGTCAGGATGGATGATTGTTTTGATGTGTTCTTGGATTCGGTTAGCGAGAATTTTATTGAGTATTTTTGCATTGATATTCCTAAGGGAAATTGGCCTGAAGTTCTCTATCTTTGTTGGGTCTTTCTGTGGTTTAGGTATCATAGTAATTGTGGCTTCATAGAATGGGTAGAGTACCTTCTACTTCTATTTTGTGGAATAGTTTGTGAAACACTGGAATAAGATCTTCTTTGAAGGTCTGATAGAGCTCTGCAGTAAACCCATCTGGTCCTGGGCTTTTTTTTTTGGTTGGGAGACTATTGATGACAGCCTCTATTTCTTTAGGGGATATAGGACTCTTTAGATCATTAACCTGATCCTGATTTAACTTTGGTACCTGGTATCTGTCTAGAAATTTGTCCATTTCATCCATGTTCTCCAGTTTTGTTGGTTATAGCCTTTTGTAGAAGGATCTGATGGTGTTTTGGATTTTTTCAGGATCTGTTGTTATGTGTCACTTTTCATTTCTGATTTTGTTAATTAGAATGCTGTCCCTGTGCCCTCTAGTGAGTCAGGCTAAAGGTTTATCTATCTTGTTGATTTTCTCAAAGAATCAGCTCCTCCTTTGGTTGATTCTTTGATTAGTTCTTCTTGTTTCCACTTGGTTGATTTCGCCCCTGAGTTTGATTATTTCCTGATGTCTACTCCTCTTGGGTGATTTAATTCCTTTTGTTCCAGAGCTTTTATGTGTGTTGTCAAGCTGCTAGTGTATGCTCTCTTTAGTTTCTTTTTGGAGGCACTCAAAGCTATGACTTTTCCTCTTAGAAATGTTTTCATTGTGTCTCATAAGTATGGGTATGTTGTGGCTTCATTTTCATTAAACTCTAAAAAGTCCTTAATTTCTTTCTTTATTCCTTCCTTGACCAAGGTATCATTGAGAAGAGTGTTGTTCAGTTTCCACGAGAATGTTGGCTTCCTATTATTTATTTTGATAGATCAGCCTTAGTCTATGGTGATCTGATAGGATTCATGGGACAATTTCAATATTTTTGTATCTGTTGAGGCCTGTTTTGTCACCAGTTATATGGTCAATTTTGGAGAAGGTATGGTGAGGTGCGGAGAAGAAGGTATATCCTTTTGTTTTAGGATAAAATGTTCTGTAGATATCTGTTAAGTCCATTTGTTTCATAACTTCTGTTAGTTTCACTGTGTCCCTGTTTAGTTTCTGTTTCCACGATTTGTCCATTGATGAAAGTGGTGTGTTGAAGTCTCTCACTATTATTGTGTGAGGTGCAATGTGTGCTTT
The DNA here is from genome assembly GCF_978045245.1 of Mus caroli. Taxonomy (NCBI): domain Eukaryota; kingdom Metazoa; phylum Chordata; class Mammalia; order Rodentia; family Muridae; genus Mus; species Mus caroli. Next base: position 116,835,686 of record NW_028227270.1, on the reverse strand, counting down.
GAGCTTTACTAAAGTTTCTTTAATGAATGTGGCTACCCTTGCATTTGGAGCATAGATATTCAGAATTGAGAGTTCCTCTTGGAGAATTTTACCTTTGATGAGTATGAAGTGTCCCTCCTTGTCTTTTTTGTAACTTTGGGTTGGAAGTCGATTTTATTCGATATTAGAATGGCTACTCCAGCTTGTTTCTTCAGACCATTTGCTTGGAACATTGTTTTCCAGCCTTTTGTTCTAAGGTAGTATCTGTCTTTTTTCCTGAGTTGGTTTTCCTGTAAGCAGCAGATTGTTGGGTCCTGTTTGTGTAGCCAGTCTGTTAGTCTATGTCTTTTTATTGGGGAGTTGAGTGTATTGATATTAATAGATATTAAGGAAAAGTAGTTGTTGCTTCCTGTTATTTTTGTTGTTAGATTTGGCATTCTGTTCTTGATGCTGTCTTCTTTTAAGTTTGTTGAAGGATTACTTTCTTGCTTTTTCTAGGGCGTGGTTTCCATCCTTGTATTCGTTTTTTTCTGTTATTATACTTTGAAGGACTGGATTCGTGGAAAGATAATGTGTGAATTTGGTTTTGTCGTGGAATAGTTTGGTTTCTCCTTCTATGGTTTTTGATTGTTTTGCTGGGTATAGTAGCCCAGGCTACTGGCATTTGTGTTCTCTTAGTGTCTGCATAACATCTGTCCAGAATCTTCTGGCTTTCATAGTCTCTGGTGAAAAGTCTGGTGTAATTCTGATAGGCCTGCCTTTATATGTTACTTGACCTTTTTCCCTTACTGCTTTTAATATTCTATCTTTATTTAGTGCATTTGTTGTTCTAATTATTATATGTCGGGAGGAATTTCTTTTCTGGTCCAGTCTATTTGAGTTTTGTAGCCTTCTTGCATGTTCATGGTCTTGTCTTTCTTTAGGTTTGGGAAGTTTTCTTCTATAATTTTGTTGAAGATATATATGCTGGCCCTTTAAGTTGAAAATCTTCATTCTCACCTACTCCTATTATCCATAGGTTTGGTCTTCTCATTGTGTCCTTGATTTCCTGGATGTTTTGATTTAGGATCTTTTTGCATTTTGTATTTTCTTTGATTGTTGTGCCGATGTTCTCTATGGAATCTTCTGCACCTGAGATTCTCTCTTCCATCTCTTGTATTCTGTTGCTGATGCTCGAATCTATGGTTCCAGATTTCTTTCCTAGGTTTTCTATCTCCAGCATTGCCTCACTTTGGTTTTTCTATATTGTGTCTACTTCCCTTTTTAGGTCTTGGATGGTTTTATTCAATTCCATCACCTGTTTGGTCATGTTTTTTGCAATTCTTTAAGGGATTTTTGTGCTTCCCCTTTAAGGTCTTTACCTGTTTAGCAGTGTTCTCCTGTATTTCTTTAAGTGAGTTATTAAAGTCCTTCTTGATATCCTCTACCATTATCATGAGATATGCCTTTAAATCTGTGTCTAGCTTTTCGGGTGTGTTGGCCTGCCCAGGACTGGCTATTTTGGAAGTGCTGGGTTCTGATGACGGTGAGTGATCTTGGTTTCTGTTAGTAAGATTTTTATGTCTGCCTTTCGCCATCTGGTAATCTCTGGAGTCAGTTGTTATAGTTTTCTCTGGTTAGAGCTTGTTCCTCTTGTGATTTTGTTAGCCTCTACCAGCAGACCTGGGAGACTAGCTCTCTCCTGAGTTTCAGTGGTTACAGCACTCTCTGCAGGCAAGCTCTCCTCTTGCAGGGAAGGTGCACAGATATCTGGCGTTAGGGCTTGCCTCCTGGCAGAAGATAAAGACCTGAAACAGGGCCTGTCCCATAAGCTCTTAGCTTCTGTAGTCCACACTCTCACTTGCGCAGACTAGTCTCGGTGGGATCCGGGAACCACGATGGCTCCTGAAGATGCTCAGGCAATGCCCTCCTGGGCCGGGCGGACACCTCTCCTCTGGCAGGGAATGTGCCTGTATGTCTGGATCCTGAAAAGGGGTCTGCCTCAGAAGCTCTGTGGCTCCTGTCTGTCCCAGAAGCTGTTAGCTTCTGTAGTACATACTCTCACCTGTGCAGACTAGTCTCGGTGGGCTTATTTATTTTTAATTGGTTATTTTATTCATTTACATTTCAAGTATTGTCCCCCATCCCATCCCCATCCCTTTGCCTCTTCTCCCATTCCTGCCTCAGCTCTTTAGCATTCCTCTTTGCGGGGCCAAAGTGTGCTTTAGTGGATTCCTTTTCCCCTTCATTCTCCCTAGCTTGCTACCCTGCCCCCACCCCTTTTTATGGACTCCCTGAAACCGTAGTTCTTGTCCCTCTCTCATGCTTCATCTGTCTTTCTTCCTAGCCTTCATCCTTCTCTACCATTTGTTTTTGCTATCTTTCCAGGTTTTAGGTTTTACTCCTAGTCACCCTCTGGGATGTACTCATGAGTACACATGACACTTCACAGGGTAGAGCCCACATCTGAGGGGGGCATGATGTGTTGACTCTCTGAGATCTTGTCACTTCCCTTAGCATCATGCTTTTCAGATCATCCATCCTCCTGCACATCCCATGGTTTCAGCATCTTTAATAGAGTTCTCCTGTGAGCACACACCACATTTTCATTATCCACCAATCTGGTGGTGGAGCTGAGGCTGCTTCCATTCCCTTGCTACCACAAAGAGAGTGGCAATAAACATGGATGTGCAGTTGTCTCTGTGGTATGTTAGGGCTGGGTCATATGATAGTTTATTATCATTATTATTTTTTGGGTTTAAGATACACTGAGATTGCATCTGACATTTCTAATCCATTGACCATCACAGTTAAGCAATAGAGTACAGTGAAGAATACGAGTTACATACCACTTGATTGTGGGGTTGACTGCCAATTGTGGTTTGCTGGAGAGTATCTTATCCCAGTAAGCCAGCTTAGAAAATGATTAAAATTCAAGAACAGAAGTATACTTTCCATTGAACATAACCACTATGCCACCATAAAACTGAAAAACCAGATGGCAAATAAAAATGACTGTTACTCAATATTGGTTCTTAACTATTCTAGTTTGTTAGCTGTGTATAATTTCAAACTCCATGGCAAGTTTGTATAACAAAATATAGGAACTGAAATATTTTCTGATTTATCCAAGTGCACATATGTTTTAGAGATGTTCTTTTCAGGATTCTGTATCAGTATAATTTTGCCTACCATAACATTGGTAATATATTTATTAATAATAAAATTTAAGAGTGACTGCTGCTCTTGCAGGAGATCTGAGTTCTCTTCCCAGAATTCACATCTGGAAACTCATGATTTCATGAAACTCCAGCTTTAGGGAACCTAGTGCTCTCTTTGGGCACTCACACAAATGTACATGTACACACACACACACACACACACACACACAAATAAAAAACCTATAAAAATTTAAAATAATATTTTTGTTAGATATTATTATTATTACAAAGAAAGGATCCATGCCCTTTTATTTAAAAAAAATAAAAGAAGAAAGAATTGTAAGCCAGCTACCAAAGGCTAATGATTCAAGAAGATCATTCATTTTGGTTAGCGATGATGTTATACACGTGGTGCTCCAGGCAAGCATGCAGAAGTTTCTTAGTAGATGTAAGCTGGGTCTGGATCACTTCTACAAACAGCTACTCAGGGGTTGGGACACAGGCCACAGAAGCCTTGGTGGGTGTTTTCTCTTTGGTTATAGGAGGTTCTCAGGACATAGAGACAGCAGGAAGGCATTTGAATTTAGTGGTGAAAGAGGGCTCAGAGGGTAACCTCCTGTCTCAGGGTGTGGAATTGTGTCCAGTGAACCAGTGAATTGGGGACAAACAGAAGTCTTGGCTGTTGACTCACCTGCAGCTACAGATAGGATCTACAGATAGGCATGGGGGTTGGGCAGCAGGAACTGCAGCAGAAGGGAGATTGCAGAAGATAGAACCTTTGAACCTAGGTGGTTTCCAAAGAACATTAGGACAAGGAAACTTGGTAATTCCCCAGAAGGGCTGGATAGTTGCCATTGCCACAGGAGTCAGCTGATGGGAGGATTCCACCCACCGGTATTACTGAAGTGAGCATACAGATCTTTCTGGACAACCAGTGCCCGGCTTCTCTTGTTTCTCCTAGTCCCATCTGGATGGTGGAAATCATCCACCTAGTCACTGGGATCAGCTGCTTCCAAGAAGTCACTCTCAGCTACTTCTCTCTAGACAACCCTCGAGTTACTGGAGTGTCCTCAGGCACATTAGAGCCAAGAAACCTCTCAGACAGAGGCTTTCGGCTCTGGCTAAAGGCCTCCCATGAAATTCCACCCATCCAGCCATCTGCTTGTCTGCACTGCTTCTAGACCTTGTATTCATACCTCTAGCTATGTCAGTTTTGCCTTGAGTCTACTGTTTCTGTCAGCTCCCTGGACCAAGTGCCTCTGATGGTCACCAAGAAAGCATGTGGGAATCTTTGTGGCTGCCCAATAAACTGGCTTCAAAATAGCTTTGCTTAACCCCCTTGGGGACACTCAGTCTCCTTGGCTCCTGTTCTCCAGTGCTTTGCTGCACTGACCCAGCTGTGCTGGGAAAGAGGCTGTCTGTTACTCTATGGCTTAAAGCACATACTTATTTTTAGGCAGCCCCTCATTCAGGGTAACCACCTCTCTGAGTCCCTCAGTTTGTTTCCTAGACCATAGGAGAAGCCAGTCCTTTATGCTTCCTTTCTTGCTCTCTACCTTTCTTGTTGATTTTTTGAGATAGGGTCTCTCTACATATCCTAGGCTAGCTTGCAATTAGTAGTCCTCCTGCCTCAGCTTCCTAAATGCTGGGGTTACAGATGTGTGCTGCTCTTCCTATACATCTCACTGTCTCCCTCTTAGCACCCCCCCCTTTCCTTTCTTCTAGAGCAGAGACCAAACTCAGGGCCTTGAGTATGTTGAACATGTGTTGGCTACTGAGCTCTGAATTATTATTTTTTTAATTTTTTATTAAGTATTTTCCTCATTTACATTTCCAATGCTATCCTAAAAGTCCCCCATACCCTCCCCCCAACTCCCCTACCCACCCACTCCCACTTTTTTGGGCTGGTGTTCCCCTGTACTGGGGAATATAAAGTTTGCATGTCCAATGGGCCTCTCTTTCCAGTGATGGCCGACTAGGCCATCTTTTGATACATATGCAGCTAGAGTCAAGAGCTCCGGGGTACTGGTTAGTTCATAATGTTGTTCCACCTATAGGGTTGTAGATCCCTTTAGCTCCTTGGGTACATTCTCTAGCTCCTCCATTGGGGGCTCTGTGATCCATCCAATAGCTGACTGTGAGCATCCACTTATGTGTTTGCTAGGCCCCGGCCTAGTCTCACAAGAGACAGCTATATCAGGGTCCTTTCAGCAAAATCTTGCTAGTGTATGCAATGGTGTCAGCGTTTGGAGGCTGATTATGGGATGGATCCCTGGATATGGAAGTCTCTAGATGGTCCATCCTTTTGTCTCAGCTCCAAACTTTGTCTCTGTAACTCCTTCCATGGGTATTTTGTTCCCAATTCTAAGAAGGGGCAAAGTGTCCACACTTCGGTCTTCGTTCTTCTTCAGTTTCATGTGTTTTGCAAATTGTATCTTGTATCTTGGGTATTCTAAGTTTCTGCGCTAATAACCACTTATCAGTGAGTACATATCATTTAAGTTCTTTTGTGATTGGGTTACCTCACTCAGGATGATGCCCTCCAGGTCCAAGCATTTACCTAGGAATTTCATAAATTCATTCTTTTTAATAGCTGAGTAGTACTACATTGTGTAAATGTACCACAATTTTTGTATCCATTCCTCTGTTGAGGAGCATCTGGGTTCTTTCCAGCTTCTGGCTATTATAAATAAGGCTGCTATGAACATAGTGGAGCATGTGTCCTTATTACCAGTTGGAACATCTTCTGGATATATGCCCAGGAGAGGTATTGCAGGATCCTCTGGTAGTACTATGTCCAATTTTCTGAGGGACTGCCAGACTGATTTCCAGAGTGGTTGTATAACCTTGCAATCCCACCAACAATGGAGGAGTGTTGCTCTTTCTCCACATCCTCGCCAGCATCTGCTGTCACCTGAATTTTTGATCTTAGCCATTCTGACTGGTGTGAGATGGATCTCAGGGTTGTTTTGATTTGCATTTCCCTGATGATTAAGGATGTTGAACATTTTTTCAGGTGCTTCTCAGCCATTTGGTATTCCTCAGGTGAGAATTCTTTAGCTCTGAGCCCCATTTTTTAATGGGGTTGTTTGACTTTCTGAAGTGCACCTTTTTTTTGGGGGGGGGGAGAAAAGGGTTTATTTGGCTTACACTTCAAGACTGCTGTTCATCACCAAGGAAGTCAGGATTGCAACTCAAGCAGGTCAGGATGCAGAGGCCATGGAGGGAAGTTCCTTACTGGCTTGCTTTCCCTGGCTAGCCCAGCCTGCTCTCTTATAAAACCCAAGACTACCAGCCCAGAGATGGTCCCACCCACAAGGGGCCTTTCCCCCTTGATCAATAATTGAGAAAATGCCTTACAGTTGGATCTCATGGAGGCATTTCTTCAACTTAAGCTCTTTTCTCTGTTATAACTCAAGCTGTGTCAAGTTGACACAAAACTAGCCAGTACAGTTACCATAAAGGAAGTCCACCTTCTTAAGTTCTATATATATATTGGATATTAGTCCCCTATCTGATTTAGGGTAGGTAAAGATCCTTTCCCAATCTGTTGGTGGCCTTTTTGTCTTATTGACAGTGTCTTTTGCCTTACAGAAGCTTTGCAATTTTACGAGGTCCCATTTGTCGATTCCCGATCTTACAGCACAAGCCATTGATGTTCTATTCAGGAATTTTTCCCCTGTGCCCATATCTTCCATGCTTTTCCCCACTTTCTCCTCTATAAGTTTCAGTGTTTCTGGTTTTATGTGGAGTTCCTTAATCCACTTAGATTTGACCTTAGTACAAGGAGCTAAGAATGGATCAATTTGCATTCTTCTACATGATAACCAACAGTTGTGCCAGCACCATTTGTTGAAAATGCTGTCTTTTTTCCACTGGATGGTTTTAGCTCTCTTGTCAAAGATCAAGTGACCATAGGTGTGTGGGTTCATTTCTGGGTCTTCAATTCTATTCCATTGGTCTACTTGTCTGTTGCTATACAAGTACCATGCAGTTTTTAATCAAATTGCTCTGTAGTACAGCTTTAGGGCAGGCATGGTGATTCCACCAGAGGTTCTTTTATCCTTGAGAAGACTTTTTGCTATCCTAGGTTTTTTGTTATTCCAGATGAATTTGCAGATTGCTCTTTATAATTCGTTGAAATATTGAGTTGGAATTTTGATGGGGATTGCATTGCATCTGTAGATTGCTTTTGGCAAGAAGGCCATTTTTACAATGTTGATCCTGCCAATCCATGAGCATGGGAGATCTTTCCATTTTCTGAGATCTTCTTTGATTTCTTTCTTCAGAGACTTGAAGTTCTTATCATACAGATCTTTCACTTCCTTAGTTAGAGTCACGCCAAGGTATTTTATATTATTTGTGACAACTGAGAAGGGTGTTGTTTCCCTAATTTCTTTCTCAGCCTGTTTATCCTTTGTGTATAGAAAGGCTATTGACTTGTTTGAGTTAATTTTATATGCAGATACTTCACCGAAGCTGTTTATCAGGTTTAGGAGTTCCCTGGTGGAATTTTTAGGGTTACTTATATATACTATCATATAATCTGCAAAAAGTGATATTTTGACTTCTTCCTTTCCAATTTGTATCCCCTTGAGCTCCTTTTGTTGTCGAATTGTTCTTGCTAGGACTTCAAGTACAATGTTGAATAGGTATGGAGAAAGTGGGCAGCCTTGTCTAGTCCCTGATTTTAGAGGGATTGCTTCAAGCTTCTCACCATTTACTTTGATGTTGGCTACTGGTTTGCTGTAGATTGCTTTTATCATGGTTTAGTATGGGCCTTGAATTCCTGATCTTTCCAAGACTTTTATCATGAATGTTTGTTGGATTTTGTTGAATGCTTTCTCTGCATCTAAGGTGATGATCATGTGGTTTTTGTCTTTGAGTTTGTTTATATACTGGATTACGTTGATGGATGTCCATATATTAAACCATCCCTGAATCCCTGGAATAAAGCCTACATGGTCAGGATGGATGATTGTTTTAATGTGTTCTTGGATTCGGTTAGCGAGAATTTTATTGAGTATTTTTGCATCGATATTCATAAGGGAAATTGGTCTGAAGTTCTCTATCTTTGTTGGGTCTTTCTGTGGTTTAGGTATCAGAGTAATTGTGGCTTCATAGAATGGTACATTGGTAGAGTACCTTCTGCTTCTATTTTGTGGAATAGTTTGTGGAGAACTGAAATTAGATCTTCTTTGAAGGTGTGATAGAACTCTGCACTAAACCCATCTGGTCCTGGGCTTTTTTTTGGTTGGGAGACTATTAATGACTGCTTCTATTTTTTTATGGGATACGGGACTGTTTAGATTGTTAATTTGATCCTGATTTAACTTTGGTACCTGGCTTCTGTCTAGAAATTTGTCCATTTTGTCCAGGTTTTCCAGTTTTGTTGAGTATAGCTTTTTGTAGAAGGATCTGATGGTGTTTTGGATTTTTTTCAGGATCTGTTGTTATGTGTCACTTTTCATTTCTGATTTTGTTAATTAGGATGCTGTTCCTGTGCCCTCTAGTGAGTCTGGCTAAGGGTTTATCTATCTTGTTGATTTTCTCAAAGAACCAGCTCCTCCTTTGGTTGATTCTTTGAATATTTCTTCTTGTTTCCACTTGGTTGATTTCGTTCCTGAGGTTGATTATTTCCTGATGTCTACTCCTCTTGGGTTAATTTGCTTCCTTTTGTTCTAGATCTTTTAGGTGTGTTGTCAAGCTGCTAGTGTATGCTCTCTTTAGTTTATTTTTGGAGGCATTCAGAGCTATGCATTTTCCTCTTAGAAATGCTTTCATTGTGTCCCATAAGTTTGGGTATGTTGTGGCTTCATTTTCATTAAACTCTAAAAAGTCTTTAATTTCTTTCTTTATTCCTTCCTTGACCAAGGTATCATTGAGAAGAGTGTTGTTCTGTTTCCACGAGAATGTTGGCTTTCTATTATTTATTTTGTTATTGAAGATCAGCCTTAGTCTATGGTGATCTGAGAGCATGCATGGGACAATTTCATTATTTTTTATCTGTTGAGGCCTGTTTTTTGACCAATTATATGGTCAATTTTGGAGAATGTACCATGAGGTGCTGAGAAGAAGGTACATCCTTTTGTTTTAGGATAAAATGTTCTGTAGATATCTGTTAAGTCCATTTGTTTCATAACTTCTGTTAGCTTCACTGTGCCCCTGTTTAGTTTCTGTTTCCATGATTTGTCCATTGATGAAAGTGGTGTGTTGAAGTCTCTCACTATTATTGTGTGAGGTGCAATGTGTGTTTTGAGCTTTACTAAAGTTTCTTTAATGAATGTGGCTGCCCTTGCATTTGGAGCATAGATATTCAGAATTGAGAGTTCCTCTTGGAGAATTTTACCTTTGATGAGTATGAAGTGTCCCTCCTTGTCTTTTTTGTAACTTTGGTTTGGAAGTCGATTTTATTCGATATTAGAATGGCTACTCCAGCTTGTTTCTTCAGACCATTTGCTTGGAAAATTGTTTTCCAGCCTTTCACACTGAGGTCTGTATTTTTCCCTGAGATAGGTTTCCTGTAAGCAGCAGATTGTTGGGCCCTGTTTGTGTAGCCATTCTGTTAGTCTATGTCTTTTTATTGGGGAAATGAGTCCACTGGTAATAAGAGATATTAAGGTAAAGTAATTGTTGCTTCCTATTATTTTTGTTGTTAGAGTTGCCATTCTGTTCTTGACGCTGTCTTCTTTTAGGTTTGTTGAAGGATTACTTTCTTGCTTTTTCTAGGGCGTGGTTTCCATCCTTGTATTCGTTTTTTTCTGTTATTATACTTTGGAGGACTGGATTCATGGAAAGATAATGTGTGAATTTGGTTTTGTCGTGGAATACTTTGGTTTCTCCATCTACGGTAATTGATTGTTTTGCTGGGTATAGTAGCCTGGGCTGGCATTTGTGTTCTCTTAGTGTCTGTATAACATCTGTCCAGAATCTTCTGGCTTTCATAGTCTCTGGTGAAAAGTCTGGTGTAATTCTGATAGGCCTGCCTTTATAAGTTACTTGACCTTTTTCCCTTACTGCTTTTAATATTCTATCTTTATTTAGTGCATTTGTTGTTCTGATTATTATGTGTCGGGAGGAATTTCTTTTCTGGTCCAGTCTATTTGGAGTTCTGTAGGCTCATTGTATGTTCTAAGGCATTTCTTGTTTGGGAAGTTTTCTTCTATAATTTTGTTGAAGATATTTACTGGCCCTTTAAGTTGAAAATCTTCATTCTCATCTACTTGTATTATCCGTAGGTTTGGTCTTCTCATTGTTTCCTGGATATCCTGGATGTTTTAAGTTCGGATCTTTTTGCATTTTGTATTTTCTTTTTCTTTTTTTTTTTAATTTTAAATTTTAAATTTTTTTTTAAATTTATTTTTTTATTAGGTATTTTCCTCGTTTACATTTTCTTTTTTTTAATTTTTAATATTTTTTATTACATATTTTCCTCAATTACATTTCCAATGCTATCCCAAAAGTCCCCCATAGCCCCCCCCCCCACTTCCCTACCCACCCATTCCCATTCTTTTGGCCCTGGCATTCCCCTATATTGGGGCATATAAAGTTTGCAATCCAATGGGCCTCTCCAGTGATGGCCGACTAGGCCATCTTTCGATACATATGCAGCTAGAGACAAGAGCTCCGGGGTACTGGTTAGTTCATCATGTTGTTCCAACTATAGGGTTGCAGATCCCTTTAGCTCCTTGGGTACTTTCTCTAGCTTCTCCATTGGGAGCCCTGTGATACATCCAATAGCTGACTGTGAGCATCCACTCCTGTGTTTGCTAGGCCCCTGCATAATCTCACAAGAGACAGCTATATTTGGGTCCTTTCAGCAAAATCTTGCTAGTGTATGCAATGGTGTCCGCGTTTAGAAGCTGATTATGGGATGGATCCCTGGATACAGCAGTCTCTAGATGGTCCATCCTTTCATCACAGCTCCAAACTTTGTCTCTGTAACTCCTTCCCTGGGTGTTTTGTTCCCAATTCTAAGAAGGGGCATATTGTCCACATTTTGGTCTTCATTCTTCTTGAGTTTCATGCGTTTAGCAAATTGTATCTTATATCTTGGGTATCCCAAGTTTTGGGCTAATATCCACTTATCAGTGAATACATATTGTGTGAGTTCCTTTGTGATTGTGTTACCTCACTCAAGATGATGCCCTCCAGGTCCATCCATTTGGCTAGGAATTTCATAAATTCATTCTTTTTAATAGCTGAGTAGTACTCCATTGTGTAAATGTACCATAATTTCTGTATCCATTCCTCTGTTGAGGGGCATCTGGGTTCTTTCCAGCTTCTGGCTATTATAAATAGGGCTGCTATGAACATAGTGGAGCATGTGTCCTTCTTACCGGTTGGGACATCTTCTGGATATATGCCCAGGAGAGGTATTGCTGGATCCTCCAGTAGTACTATGTCCAATTTTCTGAGGAACCGCCAGACTGATTTCCAGAGTGGTTGTACAAGCTTGCAATCCCACCAACAATGGAGGAGTGTTCCTCTTTCTCCACATCCTCGCCAGCATCTGCTGTCACCTGAATTTTTGATCTTAGCCATTCTGACTGGTGTAGGTGGAATCTCCAGGTTGTTTTGATTTGCATTTCCCTGATGATTAAGGATGTTGAACATTTTTTCAGGTGCTTCTCTGCCATTGGGTATTCTTCAGGTGAGAATTCTTTGTTCAGTTCTGAGCCCCATTTTTTAATGGGGTTATTTGACTTTCTGGAGTCCACCTTCTTGAGTTCCTTATATAGCATTTTGTATTTTCTTTCATTGTTGTGCTGATGTTCTCTATGCACCTGAGATTCTCTCTTCCATCTCTTGTATTCTGTTGTTGATGCTCGCATCTATGGTTCCAGATTTCTTTCCTAGTGTTTCTATATGCAGTGTTGCATCTCTCTGGGTTTTCTTTATTGTGTCTACTTCCCTTTTTAGGTCTTGGATGGTTTTATTCAATTCCATCACCTGTTTGTCATGTTTTCCTGAAATTTTTTAAGGGATTTTTGTGCTTCCTCTTTAAGGTCTTCTACCTGTTTAGCAGTATTCTCCTGTGTATATTTAAGTGAGTTATTATAGTCCTTCTTGATGTCCTCTACCATCATCATGAGATATGCTTTTAAATCTGGTTCTAGCTTTTTGGGTGTGTTGGGGTGCCCAGGAATGGGTGGCGTGGGAGTGCTGCGTTCTGATGATGGTGAGTGGTCTTGGTTTCTGTTAGTAAGATTCTTACGTTTGCCTTTCGCCATCTGGTAATTTCTGGAGTTAGTTGTTATAGTTGTCTTTGATTAGAGATTGTTCCTCAGGTGATTATAGTAGCCTCTATCAGCAGGCCTGGGAGACTAGCTCTCTCTTGTGTTTCAGTGGTTAGAGTACTCTCTGCAGGCAAGCTCTCCTCTTGCAGGGAAGGTGCTCAGATATCTGGCCTTTGAACCTGCCTCCTGGCAGAAGTTGTGTTCACTCACCAGAGGTCTTAACATTCTGTCGAGGGTCCTGTGGGGACCTTGTGGGTGTCCCCAGACTCCGCGCCTAAAGTGTCCCAGTGCTGGCGTGGACCGGAAGGGACTTGTGACCCTGACCAGGACGGGTTTTCTCGAGCTCCAAATTCCAAGAGGGGCAGATTATCACACACTTCTGTGTGAGAGAAATAACCAATACAGGGTGGAGGCTCGTAGTAGTAATCATTTAAATCCCAGCCTGAGGTTTTATCCTACCTTTGGTTATTGAGCTCCTGGATAAAAACCACCCACACAGCCTTTACATTTACAATAAATTTAAGCATCACAGTAGCTGAGCAGCTGCCTACCCTCCACACTGTTAGAATCTATTTCCTTATCGATAACCTCTATTTATTACTTACTATTCACTATGTTCCATCTGGGTTGCTCTTAACTCCACTCGGGCAGCCCTCAGGGCCAGGCTTTCTTGACACTTCACCCAAGTCAGCTTCTCCTCCTCATCCTCCTTTCCTGAAAGCCCTGTCTGCAAAACCTAAAGCCCACCTATGTCTCTTTTGCCCACCTATTGGTTGTTGGCACCTTTATTTACCAATCACAGTTAACTGGGGGCAGAGTCAGTTAGCTAGTGTCTTTGTGGGGACACTCTTGTCTCTGGGGCAACTAGTCTGGTGTTCCAAATTAGCAATAGAATCCAAACAGCATCAGTCCAACCTGCTACAGAGGCTTATTATGCCCATTTACAGACACAAAACTGAGAACCAGAGAAGTGATTGACTGTATGACAGCCACAATTTTTCACGTTAACTTGACAGAATGCAGATGGCAAAATCCCTGACAGAAGCAACTTAAGGCAGGCAGGCTTCATCTCAGCTTATGCTTCAAGGGGTATAGTTCATGGGGAAGGGGAAGACATGGAAGCTGGATGGCAGGAAATGAGGAAGCAGAGGGTATGGGCCAGAGGTAGAAGCAGAAATCAAGTCTGACTACTAGGCACAGTTTTAAAGGTTCTGCAACCTCCTCTGCTGAGTACCAAGGGTTCAAACACGTGAAGGTATGGGGGACATACACACCCAGGGCATCACATGCCAGTGATGGGACACGACTCAAACAATGTGGGCATGTTTTCTCCACTTTTGACATGTACTCCCATTTCTAGGGAAGGATTTAGATAAGAGACAGTCCAACCAGGAAGAAGAAGCAGCCTGCTAGGCCATCTCATAACCTTCTCATTTTCCTGGGGCAGACAGACCTCAACATCACCTGCCAGCCTTATAAGGGGACCTGAGACATTTCTAGTTATAGGGTCTCTAGCTGTCATAATCTTCTGAGAGGACCTTGTTCTACTTAACATGGAGAATCTTTCAAAGCAAAACTCCAGTGTAGATGCTAAGACCTAGTCTCTCCGTGAGAGAGAGGGGTGAATAGACAGTGGCCTGGATTGCATAGCCAAGCCCTCTTGCTGTCTTGTGACTGGAGCCTCTTGGGGGTACTCCTGGCCACCCTTCTGTCTGTCTCCAGCATAGGTGGAGGGGAAGGTCAGACCAAATTGCTGAAATAGCAATGTGAAGCCCGCCAACCCTGTGCCAGCCAGCTATTGTTCCCCTCCAGCTCAGCCTCTCAGGTCAGGACACTGACAAAGAGACAGGGCCACTCCCTTCGCGGCAAGCTCTGGCAAGGAACTCAGGGGCAAACTGGGGGCCTAGCAGACAGCAGCCTGCCTTTCATGTGCAGAGCTGGGGGCTGGAAGAAACATGTTCTGTGCTTGCTGCCAAGTTTCCTCAGAGAACAATGAGGGAGAAGATGGTGTTTTGCAGTGTGGGAAACTGAAAAGGGCGTGGTGTACAGGTCTGGGGAAGGTCATGCATGCTCTTGCAAGGAGGCCACCCCTCCACCACGCTTCACCCCCTGCAGAAAGCAGGCATCCTGAGACTGTGCAGGCTCCTATGGGGTACTGGAGTGGTCCTGTCATTTCCAAAGCTTTTGGGCAGATGTAGGGAGCAGAGCACTCCAGGAGGAAAGGTCTGCCTCCTCCTTCTCAGTGACTTAAGGTAAAAGAGATTTTTGAACACTGGTGCTGTAACCAGCTAGCTAGAAGTTATCTCTGCTTTCTAGAAAGTTCTATTCTGTCTGGAAAATACCAATGAATACAGCAGAGTATAAGTCAGCACAGTGCGTTCAAACTACACCCTTTGGTGACTGCTGTCTCCATTTGGATGCAGCTACTTACTGGTTCTGCACTTGTGTCTCAATTTCCCCTTCTGACAATGGAAAAATTATAACATGATGTACTTATGGGGTTGTTGTAAAGCTTAAATGAGGCATCGTTAGCAAAAACATTAGGACAGTATCTCCTGTCCTACACTATGGTGTTTGCATGATGCCTTTCAATAGAACTGAAGACGCCAGGCAAATGGGAAGAAAGCACATTTAGGTCTTGGGTTCAGGACTGGCCGTTTTCCAGTGTGTGTGTTTTGCCTTTCTCTCTGTGTCTCTCTGTCTGTCTCTGTCTCTGTCTGTCTCTGTCTGTCTCTGTCTGTCTCTGTCTGTCTCTGTCTCTCTGTTTCTGTCTGTCTCTATCTCTGTCTGTCTCTGTCTCTGTCTGTCTCTGTCTGTCTCTGTCTGTCTCTGTCTCTGTCTGTCTCTGTCTCTCTGTTTCTGTCTGTCTCTGTCTCTGTCTGTCTCTGACTCTTTCTCTTTCTCTGTCTCTGTCTCTGTCTCTGTCTCTGTCTCTGTCTCTGTCTCTGTCTCTGTCTGTCTGTCTCTCTCTGTTGGTTTATTGCACCAGATTTGTTTTGTGAGAAAAGCAAGTGAGAAAGGATGTGACTCTGAAATTTAGAAAACACTACAAAGTTGTGAGTGTGTGTGTCTATCTATATGTGTCTGTGAGTGTGGTGGTGTTACAGGTTTTATGTGTTATGTGTTCATGTTTGTGGAGGTAAGAGGACAACCTCAGGTGTTGTTCCTCAAATCCTTCCGCCTTTTGTTTGAGACAGGGTCTTTGGTCTGGAACTTCACCAAATAGGCCAGATTAGCCTGCCAGCGAACTTCCACCTTCTTCTCATTGTCCCTGAGATTATAGGCACACAGGATTGAGGAAGGACAGAAACAGACTTCCTTTGCCTGTTCTAGATTTTGGGAATTGAGCTGAAGTTCTCCCGCTTGTCAGAGCATTACTAAGGAACAATCCTCATCTCCCCAGCCCCCTTTCAAAGCCTTTAAAGGCTCCAGCATTTCCTATCGAAGCTTAGCTCCTAGACAGTGACCTAAATCTTACAAAGAGTGATAAGAGACTGTTCTCAGCTTTCAGGATGGAGTGGGGGTGGGGAATGGATGGTGCAGATTTTTGGCTTTCCTGGCATCAAGACCACTGTGCTCCTGAGGAGATATGACCTTGAGTGAGACCCGAGCATGTAGATGTATTGGGCTACAAGCAAACTGAGGGTTTGAACCAAAGCAAGGTTTTTCTCCTCTAGAAAAATGACAATCCATCCTCACAGGGTTTCTGCTCTTCCCCAAACCCATTGGAAAGGAAAAGAAAGTTAAATTCTTAGGACTCCAGGATGCTATAGGTGGAGCCAGTGATAGAAGTTATGTTCTCCTGCTGGCCTCAGGTTCTTAGAAGATAGCCTTTGACTAGCCAGTACAGGACAGACCTCTCATTAGGTCCCTTCAGGCCACAAAACCACATAAACACCTTGCAGTTCAGGCCATCCTCGGGAGGGTGACTGGCTTCTCACTCCTCTCTTGGGAGTGGAGTAGCACAACCTGACATGAGAGTTTTGTGGCTACATTGGAGTGGCAATGCTCTTCACACCCATCTTTGGGATACTTAGATAAAGGTTACGTTTAATGACATGTTAAGAGGCCTGTGTGGCTAGGAAGCCATGCTCATTGGCCCTCATTGTTTCAGACTCCATCTCTCCTACAAGATGGTCTGGTAAGATGTAAAAAACGAGTGAAATCTTCTTCTAGGAGAAAAGCTCACTATAAGGTTGGCACAAGATTTCAGACTTTTCCTTCTAACAGCATGAGATCCTGGGGACATTCCGATTCCATGGGGTTCGTTGTCTTAAGAGTCTCATAGCCAAAGGGAAGGACACACATGTCCCTTTAGAGAATCTTTACTCCTGCCAGGACGGTAACTATCCCAGCACTCAAAGTAGGAGGATAGAGATTGCAAGGCTAGCCTAGGTGATATAATGAGTTCCTGGCTAGCCTGGGCTAGAGGTCAACTCAGAATCGAGTCCTGAGCGTGCTGAGGTTTATCAGAACCCTCCAGGAAGAATGATTCTCCATTTGGAAAGCACACAGGCAAATCCTGAACTAGACTGACACCACTAAACATTAATCTCCTCTCTTAAGCTTGAGAAACGTAACCCACTAAGCTCTAACCAAAACACTAGAGAGGAGGTAGCTTTGTTTTCTCCATGGTGTAGATGAAGCAACTGACACCACAGGCAGGTTAAGTAACTTCTCCAAGGACACACACACAATCACTAGAGCTATGCTTCAAACCTAGGTAGTTTGGCTTTAGGATTCATCTTAATAGCATTCATGAAAGTCTGAGACATATCTATATGTGTTTTAAATATAGCAATTGAACCTAGTTCAAATTGCGTGGGGCAGTATGACTTTTAAGACATGCACACTTGGAGGATTCCCAGCTCCTAGGAAAAACATGAAGGGTGCAGATAATAGCTAACCAAGGACTTAGGCGTATTACAGTTGTATCTGTTTCCCAAGCTATGTGGTCCTACTAACTTATACTCACTTAAGACAATTTCCACTCAGCCAGGTTCTCCTTTGCTAGTCTCAGTCCATTTTCCTAACTAGATAAGGTGGGGTTTTTGTTTCTTAAATATTGGTAGCGTTATCTGACGTAGATTCACTCTCCATTTAGGCCATCTCCAAATGAGGTCATCTCTGGATGGGATCATCTCTGGATGGGGTCATTTACAGATGGGTCATCTACAACTGGGGTCATCATCTATAGATGGGGTCATCTACAGACAAGGTCATCTCCGGATGAGGTCATCTATAGATCTGATCAGTGTGATTTCATTCAAGTCACTGAAAAAGTGAAAGAATGTAACGACTAAATGGTGAGCTCTGGGGCTGGGGAGGTAAGTGACTTAGTAAAGCACCAGACATGCTAGCATGGAGGCCAAGTTCAGATCACCAGCATCTACAGAGAAGTCAGGAGTGGTCCATGAATCTGTAACCCCAGCACTTAGAAGGCAGAGACAAGAGGATCTCTGGAGCTTGTTGGCCAGCCTTAGCCTGACTAACTCAGTGAATTCCATGTTTAGTGAGAGACCTTGTCTCCAATCAGTGAGAGACCTTGTCTCAAAAAAAAAAATTGAGGAAGATAGAAATGTTGACCTCTGTTCACATGTGTATATACATGAAGACACACAGACATGCACCACAGACATACACACAGGCACACACAGACACATAGGCACACATACAGAAACACACACACAGATATACATAGATATACACAGACACACACAGAGACACAGGTAGACACAGACACATACTCAGACACATACACTCATACAGATACACACAAACACACACAGACACAGACTGACAGTTAGACACACACAGGCACTCACAGATACACACAGATACTCAGACACACGCACAGACACACGCACAGACACACACACAGACACACACACAGACACACACAGACACACACACAGACACACACAGACACACACAGACACAGACTGACAGTTAGACACACACAGGCACTCACAGATACACACAGATACTCAGACACACACACACACACACACACACACACACACACACACACACGAGGTGAGGAAAGGGATGGCCACAGACTTTAGTCTTGGTTACGTAATCCCACAGACACAGCCCCGTGTAACTATCATCACCCTTTCTTTCCCAGGAAGGTTGTGACGGAAGGAGAGTTTCTATATTGAGTCACACTGCCATCAGCTTCTGTGTCCCCCTCCCCACCTCTCCTCCCAAATCTTGCTTCCTCCCCTTCTTTTATGAGCTGTGGGGAGTGTCCTCAGAACAGGTCCTGAAACCAGAGCTGTTTGGCCAGCATTCCACCCATTGTCCTCAGAACAGGCAGAGCAGAAAAAACCTGCCTGAGATTCTCATTACAGTGCCTGCTTCGGTAGGCCAAGAGCCAGCTGCAGTAGTTTCCAGGGCAACCAACATTGTAGAAAAAGGTCACAAAAAAGAGCCTAGAGGCTCTTGACCCGGCCTTTAAGAGTCAAGGAGTTGAAGGGAGGGCCAGAGATTGTTGTGAGCAAAGGTGGCTGTTCAGTAGTGATTGTTCCAAATGTCAGCTGAGAATCAGAGCTGCACCCTCTAGGCCTGGCAGCTCCCCAGCATAGCGTCCCTGCTGTAGACCACTGGCTTGAGCCTCTGTGTGTCTCCATCGCCAGCGGTCCCCTTGGTCCTGCAAAGTCCTTTGTATTTAGTGTGTTATGTACTGACACTCTGCTAACTAATTGTATTTCAATTGCTCTCCCCTTTCTCCCATCCTCTGTTGGAATTTCTTTTCTTATCCTTTCCCAAACGTGAGGACATTAGTGTCTGAGGGGTCAATAAACTACCGTATAATGAGAAGAAACTCTGAGGGAGTTTTGATGGCAGATCCATCAGTTAAGAAGCAAAGGCAAGATTTGTCCTCTCCTGACCACTGTAGTGAGTCGCTGAACAACTTTTGCTGCGACCTTAACTTTCCTGGCAGGGGTAAAGACATTCTGAAAAAGACTGGCAGACTTCTGAAATGGCAGTCCCCAAGGAACTAGAATTTCCGCTGGGATCTCATGGTAAGAGAGGGAAAGGTAGAAGCTTGGTGGCAACCAGAAGAGGAGCTTGTCTCTCAGAAACCGATTTGACTTGGTTCCATCCTGAGCGAAAGCCTGGAGCTGAGACACTGATGGGTCAGAGATAGATGATACCACAAATGGACCAGGATTGCTTATGCAGCCTTCTTACCCTCTATTTAAACCTAAACCTCATCTCAGGATTCTAAAGGTGGGCTCAAGGGTACCATTCAAGCCTCTCCTTGTTTGTCTGCTTAATTAGCAAATTGGAGATAGGTGGACAAGCTAGCTTGTTTGGGCAGCCAAGGCTCATGATCTGACTTTAGTAATTCTGGTGAATCAGAGCAGGGATTAATTTCTTTCAAAGGTGTTGAAATTCATGGTTAAGCTTAACTTTTCTCCATGTTGTTTTATTCGAGCTGCATCTAGCAGCTCAAGAAGCCGGCCATAGCGTCTGACCCTTGCTACTGCTCTCCGAGAGGAAGTTCTTTCTTCCTTTAGATTCTGCTTTTAGATACTCCAGTAACTTACTTGCCTGAGCTTAAGGCATGCCTTCTTAGAAGCAGTGTGTAGCAAGTGGTAGCCAGCTTCCATGTAGAAAAAGGTCACAAAAAAGAGCCTAGAGGCTCTTGACCCGGCCTTTAAGAGTCAAGGAGTTGAAGGGAGGGCCAGAGATTGTTGTGAGCAAAGGTGGCTGTTCAGTAGTGATTGTTCCAAATGTCAGCTGAGAATCAGAGCTGCACCCTCTAGACCTGGCAGCTCCCCAGCATAGCGTCCCTGCTGTAGACCACTGGCTTGAGCCTCTGTGTGTCTCCATCGCCAGCGGTCCCCTTGGTCCTGCAAATCTGTCAGCATGTTTCTAACCTGTTAAAGTAGTAAGACCCCAACTCTAAGTTTCCTTAAATGTCCTAATTAAAAGATGACTTAGAAACATGTGTTTAGAATATAATATTCTGAACCTCAGCTTAGAGACACTGGATAAAACTAGGCCAGGCGTGGTAGGTAGCACACACCTTTAATCCCAGAACTTGGGAGACAGAGGCAGGTGGATTTCTGCATTCGAGGCCAGTCTGGCCTACAGAGTGAGTTCCAGGACAGCCAGGGCTACACAGAGAAACCCTGTCTTGAAAAACCAAAAAACAAACAAACAAACAAACAAACAAACAAACCAAACCAAACCAACGAACGAACCAACCAACCAAACCAAACCAAAACAAAAAACAGAACTGAGCAGATTAGGATCTGATTTGGAAAAGCTGCCTGAAGCAATGAGTATATACGGGGCAGTTGGTACAAGGACTACCTTCTTGTCTTGGGTTTAAGCTCTTATCATTCCATCTGGCCTCAAGACCAGCACTCTTTACCTGTGGTGTGGACTGACTTTCAAGAGCTCTATCAACCTGCTCAGCTAAGGAGGTCTTGGAGATCCCACGACTGGACTCAGGCTGATTCCATGGGCTCTGCTTACTTTGTCCCTTCTCCAATGCACCAAGAGGCTAGTACCTTTCTTAGCCAGTGATACTAAGGGCTAACTGAACTCGAGCCTCAGAAGGAATAGGAGAGAGAGCTTCTGTCCTTGGGCTATCTACCAGACACCTCATATCTCCTGACTGCTAGGCTAAGCCAGAGGTAACCTTTTCTCTACAAGCCGCTCTTCAAGTTCTTATCACTTGATTCTCCAAAGCCTGGCAGAAGCAGCACAATGAACTGGGAAGAGCCTATGTGTTTAGAGCTCAAGGGTTTTAATGGAAGCTGGCTACCACTTGCTACACATGGTTTTGCATAATTCCTTGTCTGCAAAGCATGGACTATGAAGGACTTCATGACATGATGTAGAAGTTAAGTATGGAAAGGTCTAGCTGAGACCTGTGCAGGGAGCAAGTGCCACCCACATCAGCTCTGTTTTTCTTCATCCCCTTCTTTGCTGCTCAGACACAGGCTGACTCCATAAGCCTTACTCTCTCACAGCTCATCCTGTCTGGTTTATTAAAGCACTTCTCAATAAAGGTCTAGACACAAATATCCATTGCAGTTTTATATATTAATAACAACCAACTAGAAATTGTCATTTTAAAAACCAATTTCGGGTTGGTGAGATGGCTCAGCGGTTAAGAGCACCGACTGCTCTTCCAAAGGTTCTGAGTTCAAATCCCACAACCACATGGTGGCTCACAACCATCCGTAACAAAAATCTGATGCCCTCTTCTGGAGTATCTGAAGACAGCTACAGTGTACACACATATAATAAATAAATAAATCTTTAAAAAAAACCAACTTCATGGGTAAAGAAAATGTTGTGAATATACATGATTGGATTTTTTTTCAGCCATGCACAATGAGTTATATCATTTGCAGGAAAATAGGTGCAACTAGAGCTAGTCATATTAAGCAAATTATCTATTCTTTAAAGAAAAATATACATTTTCTCTCATTTGTAGTTCCTAGTTTTTATGTAGAATCATATAATCATATGTATGTGTGTGATGAAAGTAGAAGTTTAAAGATACAAAGGGGAAGGTCAAGAAAAGGGAGGGTAGCAGGTGTGGGGGATCTGTTCAATATGCAATATGTAATTGTGAAAGTTTTTTTTTTTAATTTAAGCTTAAAAGAAGCAGAGAAAAATAAACTAAAACCCAATTCCATTGCAACATTGTCAATATATCAAATACTTTAAAATGCACTTAATGGAAGAGAGAACAAATATTTATACATAAGTACACTATAGCTGTCTTCAGACACACCAGAAGAGGGTGTCGGATATCATTATGGGTGGTTATGAGCCACTATATGGTTGCTGGGATTTGAACTCAAGACCTTCGGAAGAGCAGTCAGTGCTCTTACCTGCTGAGCCATCTTGCCAGTCCTTTGCTGTACTTATAAATGGAAAAGTACTACAATAAAAGAAACTAAATTACTGATGTGTGCAAGGACATGGAAAATTTTTATTGGCATCACTTAGAGCAAAAGAGTCCAGACTCAAAGAGTACTTGTGTGCCTGCACACATGTGTGCATGTGTGTGTGTGCATGAGAGAAAGACAGAGAGATATTTCATTAATACAAAGCCCCAGTTCAGAGAGAAATAATCTATAGTTAAAAGAATATGGTTGCCTTTAGGTGAGAATTTGAGGAGTGCAAAGGAACCTTAGTGATAGAAATATTCTGTCTATTTTGGAGTAAATGAAAGTCCTGTTAGAGTAAATTGTTTTCTTATCAACATTTCCTGAGCTATATGATTAAGATTCATCTGTTAATTTGAAAAACTCTATAAAGGTATGGAACCTAATGAGTTTTCTTATCTTGGCAGTATGAATTAGCAAGTTTATAAACATTTTCCTTTTATCTGGGTCTGAGCAAATAATGATGAGAGCCAATTTTTCCCACAGTTGAAGAGAAAGTTGAAAGTATATGGAGAAAAGCAGGCAGGGGTAGCTTTGTGATAACGGACCAGAGTACCAGAAAGCAGAGGGAACTTGTGGTTCTTTATCTCTGTTTTTAAGTAGGCATAGATGTGGGCCTCTCACAGACAGAAAAACATGCACATGCAGGTGTACGCACTCCTATCTCTGTCCACTGAGAGGACCTGGAAGACCCCAGAACATAAGCATTCTCTCTCTCTCTCTCTCTCTCTCTCTCACACACACACACACACACACACACATACACACACAGTATACAGCTACTAAAATGAAAGTGTTTGATATTGATAGAACTCTGCTATCTAATCAATAGCCTATGCTCACATTTCTTTAACTGGCCCAATAGTGTCTCAGAATTATTTTAGCTTGGTCCAAGACCCAACCTAGCTTCATTCATTGTATCTAGTATTCATGACTCCTTACTCATTGTCACAGCTTAAATATGGCCTCAAGTTCCTTCATGCTCCTCCAGTTGAGAGTTGGGTTGAGAGTCTCTTCATCTGAACAGGCTCTGACTGCTTCAAACAACACTGGAGGGTCCTGAGGAGGGAAGGCTCTGGGAACCTGGGAAGATGGAACTTTCTGACTGGTCCCTAACAATTGGCCTTCCTGTCTGACTCTGGACCCTCATCTAAGTCCTCAGGCCTGCAGAGTGTCTCCTTCAGGCTGGTGTACTACCAAAGGAAGGCCTGGTGGGAGGGATGATAAATCCCGATGGGGCTTTACATCAAGTGTGTGCTTACTTAGAAGCAGAGGTCAGAGGTATTACAGGAGTGACAGGGTGACCAAGGGTATCTAAGGCTTCTAGCCATAACTATTTAGATAGGTACAATTTCTGAATTTTTACATTACATTGTGTATTTCATTATATGTATTTTATATTTATTTATGTTGGCTCGATTGGGTCATGTATGTCATTAACTTTACAGAAATGCTAAATCATAAAATGCATGATAGTGTATACATATGAACATGTGAACATGTCTGAGTGTGTTGTGTGTCAGCACCTGCTTATGTGTATGTGTAAATATGTCTGAGTACACACGCCAGCACATACCTGTGAATTTTATGCATGTGTGAGTATTTCTCACTTGGATGTGTATCTGAGCATGTGAGTATCTTGGCACATGCCCATTAATGTGTGCATGTGTGAATGTGTACAGACTTGGAAAAATGTCTATGTGTACAAGCCTGAAAGGCATGTCTATTATGTTAGTGGTTGTGTGAATATGCATGAACCTGTTGTATGTGTCAGGAAATGCCTGTTAATTGTGTGCATACACACTTACATGTATACATGTATATCTGAGTGTGTTGCTTTTTCCTTTGATGTTTATCTGAGCATGTGAACCTGTGAGCACATGCCTGCATGCTTGTGTGAGAATATATCTGAGTGTGTGGCATACATGTCAGCACATGTCTATGAGTGTGTGCATATGTGACTGTGTGGACACTTGGACGCATGTCTACATGTGTAAGTTTATCGGTGTATGCTTGAATGTGTGTGTTGTATATGTCTCAATACATGCCTGTGAATGTGTACATGTGTGATTGCATGTAGCCCATCAGCACATTTGTGTTTATGTGTGACTGTGTGTGAGTGCTTTGTATGTATCAGCTCATGACTTTTGAGTGTGTGTGTGTGTTTATACTACTGGATGAATGTCTGGGTATTGTGAGTGTCTGGGTACAAGTGTGTTTCTGAGTATTGTGAGTATACTGGCTCATAAGTGTGTGTTCATAGTTACTCAGAGTATGTCTGGGTGTGTGCACATTTACATGGGGGCTTGCATGAGAGATGAAGAGGATACTGGTTAGCTTTCTGTTCTCCTCAGTAAAAGTCCTGTCAGGCAGGCTCAGGGCCTGGGCTCTGAGAAAATAGGAGACCAGCCCTTGGCAAAGGTCCAAGGAACCCCCCACCAAGAATGCGCATGTATCAAGTATGCATGTTCAAATACTGAGTGCCCCCCCCCCCCATTTCCCCTTATGTTTCTGATTGCTCCTCCTTGTCCTTATTGAGGGGAAGTGGAAACAAATGTTTGGCAGGAGGCCAAAAGCAGAGTGGAGGGGGGAGAGAGAGAGAGAGAGAGAGAGAGAGAGAGAGAGAGAGAGAGAGAGCAAGCTGCTGTGGCCTCTTTAGAGGAGAAAGAGCAGGAGGGATAAATGTGCCAGAGATGAGACAGAGATAGGCAAAGAAAGACACAAAGGGAAAGATAAAGAGAGAAATGTGACAGAGACTGAGAGGAGAGAAGTGGAAACAGAGGACAGACAGATCTGAGGGTTCCGGCCAGGTCATAGCAGGCAGCAGGGCTAGAATCAGAAGTGGTTGGGTTCTACTAGGGGCTACTCCTGTGCTCACTGCTGAGACAGAACCGACCTCCCCTGTTGGTCCCAACCTTTCTGCTTTCTGAGTGGTGAAACAGAGGCATAACAGGCCTTGGTTTGGAGGCAAGTGATGGGGACAGTTGCCCTTCTAACCAGCCCAGCACCATGTAGGCAGGTAAACCCCCTCCCCTCAGAAGAGGCTCATGGATCAGTCACCTGGTCTGAAGATCTATTGCGGGTAGAGAAAGGCTAGGCTGGCAGGTAGCTTCCCTCATGGGGCCTCTGGTGTAGTTCCTGTGGGCCTCCTGGGGATGCAGACTCTTACCTCCCTTCTGCTCCGGTTCACTACAGTACATGCACCATGGCAGAAAGATGGTTTCAGTTAAATCCACAGCAGTTAGATGAATAAAAAGAAAGCAAGGTAGTTTCCCCTTTAAGGAATTATGTGCAGATTCAATGCATGAATCATCTAGTCCACATGTTTACAAGGGAATTGAGGAAAAGCAGTCTTCTAAGGATTTACTCATGGCTGAAGAAACGGGAGAATCGTTTCTCTTTAGGGGTGGAGTGCAGTCCGTATTCTGCCAGGCTTTCTGAGTGAGACAAGTTTGTGAACTTGTCATTGAGAAGAAATGTGTTTTATTTAGGATTATTTAGGTTTTCCTTCATCAGTATGATTAATCAAGAGTAATATTTCTACTAAAGAGATACCACTCACAGTTCACCTACTCTGTTCTGGGTGCTGGGCAGACAGATGACCTGGCTCTGTCCTCTTGGTGTCTTGACCCCTGCTGTGCTACATAAGTCCAGGGACCACCTGGAACAGAACAGGGGACGTCTCCCTGGGCTGCTGTTTGCCTTACTCATGCTCATTTCCTATGCTTATAGGACTTCATAAACGGGGAAACCGAGGCACAGAACACTGAAGCACCTACCTACAGTTGCATGGTTAATAAACTGGATTTGAGTAAAGACACGATGCTACCATGGCCCAGTTTGTCCTTGTGTGTGGGGGTGGGAGTGTCAGAGGAGACTCTTTAAGTGGATGTGATACCAGCATAATCCAAAGGGGAAGCTTTCTGGAGAAGTAAGGACTGAGGGAAGCATCATTGGTCCTGTTCATATGGTGATTGGAAGTTGCACAGGGGCTCCCACTTGGTGAGGAGCTTGGTTGCAAGGAGGGAGTGTCTGAATGGGTCGGTTGTTTTATCTGTGGGCTTGCCTTTTGGAGGCCCAAACCCTGTGTCCTTTATGGTTGCAGCTCATTTATGAGTATTCATAAAATAGCAGGTGCCTGGCAATCCAGTGGCTGGGTTCCTTTGCCCTTTGGATCTTATGGGATGGGCTCAATCATTAACTAGGTGCTGGGAAGATCGAATATTTCCAGAAGCATGCCAGAGCAGAATCATTGCGAGAATAAGGGCCAAATGGCTGATGTCATCCTGGGAAGGTCACCCTCTCTGTGACTCAGTGTATTATCAGCTTCCGCTTACTGTGGCAAAATACCCAAGATAATCAACTATGTTATTAGGAGGAAAGATTCATTTTGGCTCATGGCTTTAGTCCGTGACTGCTTTGGGGATGTGTGGTAGAGGAAGACATCATTATACGTGCAAGTGAGTGTGTGTGGGTGCTCTTCTGTGCGTTTACATGTGGGGGCTGGAAATGAATGAATATTCTTCTATTGCTCGTCTCCTTTCTGCCTTGAGGCAGGGTCTCTCATGGAAGCAGAAGCTTGCCGCTTTGTGTAGTCTACTATTTTATGAACAGTCATAAATGAGGGGCAACCACAAAGGACACAGGGTTCTGGAGTCTTGGGACTATGCGTATGGTAGCTGGGAAGAAGATGAAGATGAAGGAGAAGGAGGAGGAGGAGGAGGAGGAGGAGGAGGAGGAGAAGAAGAAGAAGAAGAAGAAGAAGAAGAAGAAGAAGAAGAAGAAGAAGAAGAAGAAGAAGAAAAAGAAAAAGAAGAAAGAGAGAGAGGAGAGGGGAAGGGGAAGGGGAGGGGGAGGGAGAAGGGCGAGAGAGAAAGGAGAGGGAGAGGGAGAGGGAGAGAGAGAGAGAAAGACAAAGACAAAAGGGGTTGGGTTCCAATACTTTGTTTAAAGCCATTTCCCAATGTCTTAACTTCCTCTCACGAGGCCCCACCCTCTAAGGGTTTCACTCTTTCCTAACAACACTGGAGGCTGATTACCAAACCATCAACACCTGGCCTTTGGAGACATTGACCATTCAGGCAGTCATATTAGTTTCTCATTTGTGATATGAGGCCACACAAGTGGCTGTGAGGATGGGATGTGTGAATAGGCATGTAGTGCACTTCCCACCGGTTCTGTGTGGTGTGCCTATGAGTGCCGGCATGACAAGGGTCAGAGGTAGCTGGGCTCTGACTCTCATCTAGCTGGGTGTTCCCTTGAGTACCTTCTCTACACTCCACTCTTTCCTTGTGTCTTCCTTGAGCCTTTATGCTGAGACTGATCGGTATAGAGATATCATACTTTCTGGCCCTGGAGTGAGGTTAAGTTAATGGGAAGGGCACCCAGTTTCCCAACCCACACAGTCATTCTTTCTCATTGTCTGGTTGTGCAGGAGGTGTGGAGAGCCTGGGGATGTCTTCCCATCACATTACTAAATGCCTTGGGGAGCACACTGGGTGTTATCCCCAGTCTCTGTAGATTGACAGTGACCAATCATCAAGTGTGTGCCTGTGGGAAGTACCAAGGAGCGTGGAGTCAGGATGCTGTTCCTGAATGTGGTGGGTGACAGTCCCAGACTGAGTATCTGGGCTAGTGATGGGAGTCTGAGGTATGGCAGAAGTCAGGTTTGCTGTGATGAGCAATGTCATCGGCACTGATGGATGAGTCACCAGAGGTACCAAAGCCCTTCAGCAGCAAGTCCATACATTAGAGCTCTTGTAAAGACTTTATGAGATTCTGAATGCAATGCTCTGAACTCAGATCTCAACACATGGCAAGTTCTCAATATTTGTGTGTATGTCTATGTGCCTGAGTGTTCACTTGTATGTATGTATGTATGTATGTATGTATGTATGTATGTATGTGTAGAAGGACATATGGACATCAGAGAGTATCTTGGTTGTCATTCCCTAGGTACTGCCTCTCTTTTCCTCCTCCTCCTCCTCCTCCTCCTCCTCCTCCTCCTCCTCCTCCTCTCTCTGTCTCTGTCTCTGTCTCTCTCTCTTTCCAATATAGGCTTTACACTTTCCTGGCATGTTGCATGGTTTCTCTTGTGTTTAATTTCTACCAGGATCTTGGTTCTATGTGGCTTAAATAACTTTTATGAGGCAGACTGAATGACTCAGTGGCCTGTCATTGTGTTTGTCCTCGGCAATGCATTTAATCTCTCTGAACTTTAGATTCCTCACGCTATAATGCAGGCAAGCACAACAGTAATCGGCTCCAGACGCTGCGGGCATCCAAAGCCACTTGTGTAAACGCTCCCTGAGCTCCCAAGCAAAGACATAAGGAAGCATTTTGGGACTTGTCCTTAGAGGGGATGAATGGAATTAGGAAAAATGTGTCTTAGCCCAGGGGCACCAATCAACAAAGCAAAGAGGGACTCTTTCTAACATCAGCGCTGTGAGGAGCTGCAGCTTTGCGTCTGGGGATATCCTAGTCTAGAAAGCTGTTTGCGTCTGCGCTGCAACAGACAATGACACAAGCAGAGATGAGTCTGGTGATGGAGCTCCGAGGAGAACAGACATCCCCTCAGATCTGTTCTGTGGAGGGCTGGGGTGTCCCAGAATGCCTGGCGAGATCTTTGTCACCTTGCCTGGGTTTCCATTAAGCACCCTCCAGTAAGAAAATCCTTGCTGTCAAGTTTTCCTCCCCGATTTTGGCTCATGCAGCCTGCTGGGGCTGGCTGTGTGTGGGGAACCCCTCCCTCCATTGTTAAAGTCACATTTCAGGAAGTATAGGATCAACTCAGGAGATGGAGTTTGGATTCTCTGATCCCAATCCGGAGGAATGCCACCCAAACCTTAACTGTATAAAAGGACAGTATTTATCATATGGCTTCCTCCCTCCCTGCCCTCTGGCTGGCCCTTACCAAGTTTGCAACCTAAAGCAAGAAGAAAGACCTACCAATAGAACCCCCTCTCAAGATTCACTTTCATCCCCTCCCCGTGCTGCCTGCACTGACTGTTCAGGCCTCAGTGTTCCATCTGTTAAGACTCTGTTGTTAATTTTTGAGACGGAATCTTACTATGTAGCTCAGGCAGGCCTGGAGCTTGCTATGTAGCCCAAGCTGGCCGTAACCTCACCAGTCACAGGTCTCAAACTCTCAAATGCTGACATTTCAGGCCTGTACCGCTATGCCTGGTACATCTGCAAGACCCTCCCCCACTCCCGCCCCCACCTCTCTCAAGCATCTCCCACAGAGGTCTTAAAGTATGGAATCAAGTGTGCCTGGCATGTGGTAGATGTCTGGGAAGACCACTCTAGTTCGTATCTAGGCCCTACCGGGCCTTCAGAACTGGCATCCCAGCCATGGCCAGTAGAAGGCTCACTTTTCTTCTTTTGCAAAACTCAAACTGAGTTGGTATTAAATCTTAATTTACTCAAATAATTAAACACTACAAAAATTTTGATTTATTCATATTTATGATGTCTATGGGCTGCAGCTGTCTCCCAGAATCCTCTGTCCAACTCTACCACCTAGGAGTGTCAATAATCTGTCTCCTCCTATGAGAACAAAGGTTGTACCTTAGAAGCACAGGATTCATGTTTTTATACTGGGGGCCTGGCAGTGGGCCTGGTCAGACCTTTGTTCAAGTTTGGAATGTTTCCACCCACACCCAAAAGACATGCTATTTATGACCATGAACAAAGTATGTTACACATGTGTGCCAGTTCATGAACAAAAATGAAACAATGTCATTTTTACTGAATGGAGCTTTCTTAACAATGTATTGAGGTCTACAAACAGCCCTGGGACCTGTTTCATCTCTGAGCTGTTTCTGTCCTTCAGCCCTTCTCTGCCCATAGCAATCAGTGGCTCTGCAATAATGAGAGACCATAAACTTGACACCCATGTCCCAACACTAAGCTGCCCTTAAATTGAGACTATAATCATAATTGGTACATAATAATAATAATAATAATAATGTATACCAACAACTGTATACTACATGATTTATTTTGGAACCTTAGTCTTTCTAATTGTTCTGCAAGGTGGTTTCTGTTTCCTGTTTAAGAGTTAATTTGAACTCAAGTTGAGTACTTTGTCAAAGTTTGCCTGGCGGATGCCTCATTAGCTCTTTTAGCCTTGGACACAGGCACAACTGCAAATCTTCGAACAAAGACGCTATGGGTATCACGGCAGAGCATTAAAACTGGCAACTAAGTCAACCTGGATATACAAACCAAACCAACACCCACATAAGTGAAAATAGTTAGGTGTCCAGTTCCAGGGGATTGATGTCCTCTTCTTACTCCACATGTTGTCAAAGTCACACAAGCAAGCAAAACATCTATATACATACATAAATAAGTATTTAAAAATGTTTATCTATGCATATGTGTGTTGTTAAGTGAATGTATTTGTACCTCATGTGTGCATGTGCGTGTTGAAGCCAGAAGAGTGTCAGATACCCGAGAGTTGGCGTTACAGTGGTGAGGGAAGCCGTGTTCTCTCTCTGCAGGTGCTTTTAAGTCTTGAACCATTTTTCCACTCCCCCTCCCAAGCTCTTCATATAGACCCTGAGGATCTGGGCTTGGATCCTCATGCTTAGGAGGCAAGCATTTCACCAACTGAGCCATTTCCCCAGCATCTGTGTGCAGGTTATTGAAGAGACTGGTATTTCTTTGAGCCAAATCCACAATTGGTTCAAATGGGCAACGGTAGAGATGGAAGGAACTTGAGGTCACTTCAAATGGAGAATTCAGCTCAGATGAATACTTACCACACACTTGCTGTGATCCAGGCCTGATGCTAGGCAGTTGCTGGGCCTAGTGCTGTTGCAGGCTTATAATTTTAGCTAATGAAGAGACTGATAGAGGAGAATCCAAGTTTAAGGTCTGCTGGTACTACAAAGTGAGACACTGTCTTTAAAATTAAAGAAATGAGTAAACAAATACATAAAAAAATCTGGGAATACAGGTCAGTGATAGGGTGTTTTGTCTGACATGTGCAAGATTCCTGGGTTCAATTCTCAGCCCAGGAAAATAAAAATAAAAAGTGAGGCAGAAATCTGAGGGATCAACAAGAAGCGAGGGTATTGGCAGGGCTAGGGGTAAGAAAGCGGTGCTCAGGGCTCTGGGTGTGTTGATGTGCTTCTAACACAGCTCTCTAGGCCTCCTTATGATCTGCTGTAAGCAGACCCTAGAAGGCCACACTCAGATCTGGACTCCTTCTAGCCTGTGTTTCTGGCTCTGTTATATGTGATGCACACATCGAGGTGAGCCAAACTCGGTCTCATGTCACTGTGTCCTGCTCAGGGCACTCAGTGGTAGTGGGAGGAAGTATGCCCCAGTGGCTTCAAAGTGGGGACACACCTTTCCTCCAAGCCCAGCCAGCTGTGTGGTGCGACCAGGTGACATAGCACTGGGCACACCAAGTCAGAACTCGATGTAGGAACAATGTGACCTCCCTTCCCTTGGACCTTTGTGTCCATGGCAGGGAACAACCTCTCTCAATGGTGGCCCTTGTCCTGTAAAGCTTGACTGCCTATGTGCCATGTCATGCCCCTCCTTGGAGCCTTTCTTCTTACTGTGGCTCCCAGATAGGGCTCTGTTGTTCATCCGACTCTTTCCAGACTCCACCCCTACCTCCCCTGGGCTCTTGGCTGAGAGTACACACTTGGCTTATCTTCAGATGGATATGTGGGCCTCTTAAAAACACCTGCTTCTGTTCACATTTTAATGAAGGTTCAGGATGAAGCCTGAAAGTCTGTTTGACTGAAGGTTTCTCTGGAGAGTTCAGCAACAACTCAGACTCAAACCCAGTACCGTACAGTACAACCCTATCCTGGGACCCTGTATCTGTTTTGTAGGTCTAAACTTCTCTGGTGAGAATTTTAAAGGCTAGGCATTCTCTACATAGCAAAGGAAAAACTTGAGTTTTTGGTTGTCCTGCCATGACCATCCAAGTGCTAAGATCACAGGAGTGTGCCACCATACCCAGGTTATGCAGGCCTGGGGATCAGAACCCAGGCCTCCTACACTCCAGGCTGGCACTCTATCAACTGAACTACATATCAAGTCCTAACTTGTATTTGAATGCAGGCTTCATGAGTGTGTGTGTGTGTGTGTATTAACCTTCACATGTTTTCTTAAGCAAGATTATTACCAGGTTTAAAGGAGATAATAGATATAGAATGCTCAGAAAAAGACCTATGCGTACTCAAAGATCAAGAAATGTTAGCCACTGTGATGATTAGATTGTTGTCCCAAGAATGTGGAATTACAAGGATTTGGGACCGTTTGTACTGGTGGTCAAGTTGTGGAGTTCAGAACACAGGGCTCTGTGGAGAAAAACACATTTGTGGTTGAGGTCACAAGCCAGGGACTGAGGCCACAAGCCTGGGACCCAGGCCAGGTCCTGGCAGCAGCCACTCACTTGCTGAGTGACCTGAGCAATGCATTTGACCCCTCAGGGCTCCCATTTCCTCCTCTGCACAACCAAGATTAAGTCCTTTCTTGTTTACTTCACACTTGGTTGCAAGAATAAAACCAAAAGGGTAATGGTTCCCCTTATCTTGCCTTTGCTATAACCCAAGGTGGCCAGGGGAGCCGTGCCCAGGCAGGAGTGAGCATGGGCCTGTACTTCTGGAGTGCTCTTAAAGGAGACTCAAGGATGTTCAGATGAAGAGAGTTTGGGGAAAAGGGCAACCACCACGAGGGCTGATCACTCTTCATTCTTTCTTTAGCCCCTTCCTTTCAGAAATTTTGCATTATTATGATTTCTCTCCCTTTCTCCCCCCCCACACCCCCTTCCTCTTTACTAAGGTTCATATGTGGCTCAGACTGGCCTCAAATTTGCTATGTAACTGAGGATAACCTTCAACTCTGGATCCTTTTGCCTGCACCTCTAAAGTGTTGATATTACAGGTACATGCCACTGTGTTGGGTATATATGGTGATGGAGAACAAGCCTAGGGGTCCTGAATGCTGGGCAAACACTCCACTGAGGTGTTTTTTCAACTGAGGCTTCTTACTCTTTGATGACTCTTAACTTGTGTCAAGTTGACACACAAAAGTTGTCACTGCACTTTGTTAGAGTTCATATAAACATATCCCAAGGAACCCTCTGAGAGTATCAGAAGTGATGGAATGGGGCACATTTTGCAGGGGCTGAGGGTCTGCTTGAGGAGAGGGAGGCAAAACAAGAAAAAGTGGGCTTTTCTGTACAATCCTGCTTGATTTCAAATATGATTAAGTACATCACATCTACTGAATAAACAACCAATGACATGACTCTTGTAGTATAGTTAAGGGGAAGGTTTTTATTGTAAATGTGTGTGTGTGAAAGAGAGAGAGAGAGAGGGAGAGAGAGAGAGAGAGAGAGAGAGAGAGAGAGAGAGAGAGAGAGCGAGCCACAGGCATCTGGACTCTTCCAGGGCAGAGGAAGAAAGTAGTAGACTGAGTATGACGAGCTGACTGGGAGATGACCTGGGCTAACTGCAAGAGATGGGAGATTGTCAGGGGATAGAGAATAGAACAAACTAAGTGAAGCAGGAGCAGATCAGGGAGAACATAGCAGGAATAGTGGGGTGATAAGGAAGATGAATAGCTGAGGGGAGAGAAGCCTATGAGCTAGAGGGAGCAGAGGGCAGGGGAGGAAGAGAGAAGTGATAGGATGCTAGTGTGGACTTTGAAACATATAATGGGTACTTATGATCCTGAAGGAGCCTGGAGGTCAGCATGATATGCTAGTAGCTAGCCTTGTGTCACATTGCCAGAGGTATGGGAAATGGCTCCTTTTAGTAGATGGGAACTAGTTTCACAAGTTCCCGAGGAATGCTGGCTTTTATCTAACTGCCAGAAGTCCTCCTATAGTTTGGGTTGAGCTCACTAGACCACAGTTTGGAGTTTGGGGTATTGAGGTTTCATTTGGACCTGATAACTGCAGTGCTCTAGGTCACCTTGGGAGATCTGCTCTTCCACTAGGCTTCAGGGAAATTTCCATGTCTCTCTTCTAGTTACTCCAGATAGAACATTTACACTTCTAAACCTCCCTCCCTACCATGAAGTCTTTGAACCAAGTATTCTTCCTTTATCTTTAGAATATATTCTGGATCTAGCCACTTATTTTTGTCTCTACTGTCATTGTGTGAGCCACAATCATAGTCACCCAGTAGATCCCCCTCCTTACACTTTTGTCCCTTCTCTTAATGGCAGCCAAGGGGATTCTCTTAAAACAGAAATTAGGGCCTGCTTCAGTGAGTAAAAATGCTAGTGGTTTGAGCATAAGGACCAGAGGTTGGAACCCAGCACCTATATAGACGAAGCATGCTTGCCACTTCAGTGCTGTGGGGATGAAAACGGGAGCATCCTGGGGGATGTTGGCTAGACAGCTTAGTGTGAATGGTAAGTTCCAGGTTCAGTGAGAGATCTGTCTAAAATATAATAATAATAATAATAATAATAATTTATTATTGAAAAGTTACCAAGGAAGACATCTTGACTTTAACCTCTGGTCTCCACATACACTTGTCTGGGTGAGCTCACCCACACTCATACACCCACCCACATCCAATCTCCCTCCCTTCTTCCCCCTCCCTCCTTTCAAAAATCAAAAACAAAACAGAAAGGTCAGAACATACCCTTCCTGCTCAGAGTCCACTGAAGGCACTCTGCTCAAGCCATTCAGGATAAAGTCCACAGTGTGGGTGTAGTCTCCCATGGGGCTCCATGCTCATTCCCTTTCTCATGTCATAGCATCCTCCACACTGAGTAGGAGATGACCATTTTCAATGGCTTCCATGTAGTTCTCTGAGAGAAACCAGCCACCAGGACACTCAAGCAACTCTGAAGGGTTGTACCAAGAACATGCCTGACTTTGGATGTTTACCACTATATTCCTTGTGGCTAGAAATTTATGATTTTTTTCTTAATATGAAAGATTTATTCTTAGTCCTTGATGTGTTATTATATGAAAGATATATCAAAACAAAGAAATAATCAAAACCAAAAGCAACAAAAAAGCAAGGGCTGAGACTGAAGCTTGGTGGTTGTCTTCGTTAGGGTTTTACTGCTGTGAACAGACACCATGACCAAGGCAACTCTCATAAGGACAACATTTAATTGGAACTGGCTTATAGGTTCAGAGGTTCAGTGCATTATCATCAAAGCAGGCACATGGCAGCATCCAGGCAGGCATGCTAAAGGAAGAGCTTAGAGTTCTACATCTTCATCTGAAGACTGCTAGGAGAATACTGGCATTCAGGCAGCTCAGATGAGGGTCTTAAAGCCCACACCCACAGTGTCACAGCACAAGCCCACACCTATTGGAACAGAGCCACATCTTCTAACAGTGCCAGTCCTTGGGTTGAGCATATACAAACCATCACAGTGGCAGAGCACTGCACTATCCTCAGTGAGACACACACACGCACTTCCCCTCTCCCAGTCATTTTCTCTATATCCAGACCAACATGGGGCAATTGCTTCCTTTGAAGGGTGAGGTCGGCCTTGAGATTCGGCTCTGAGTAACAGAATTGAGTAAAAGGGAAAGGAAGATTATAGATTGGAAGTGAAGCATTCACTCCCAAATCAAACCCATAGAGGAATGTAATAAATATCTTGGTAAATCAGTGATGAAGCCACTCAGCTTGTGGCTGGAGTATATGGATTGGGGGAAGGATGAGAAGGAAATGATAGAAGAAAAGAACTTCTAGAATTAGAAGTAATTAAAATAAAAGGATAGATTATACATGAAGGACACATATAGTAGTCTCCTACTAAATAACAGATAACTACATAACTCATGGGCAGTTGCTCTTGTTTGGTCACATTAATAAATGCTAGTTGCCATGTTATAGACTGCTCCAAAAGAACTGAGGGCAGCTTCTAGACAACAACCAGTGAGGAGCTGGGATCCCAGGGTCCATGGCCAACAAGGAACTGCACATTGTCAGTGGCTATTGAGCTGAGCTTAGAATCAAATCATCATGGCTGTGGCTCCAGCTAGGACTACTGTCTTACCTATCACTGTGATGGTAACTATTGATTGTCAAACTAACAGGATCTAGAATCACCTAGAACATGCCTGTAAGGGGTTGTCTGGATTAAGTTAACTTCTAGCCAAGCCTGTAAGAGGTTTTCTTTATGAGATTAATTGTGGTGAGAAATCTCATCCTAAAAGTGGTTGGCACCATTTAATGGTCTTGGGTTCTAGATTGAATATAAAGGAAAAGAGTGAGTTGGGCACACCATTAATCTCTCTCTGTTTCATTACTGTAGAATGGGACCAACCACCTTGTCTTCTTCCCACTATGCATCCCCCCAAATTGTGAAGTGTACCTCCAATTGTGAACTAAAGTAAACCCTTCCTTCTTTATGTATGACTCTTCTTGGTCATTTTATCACAGCAAAAAGGTAAGTTAGTAATGCAGTCACCTAGGTTTTCTTTTTTAACTTGGCCACAGATGCTGAGCTAGAAGGCCTTGCTGAGCATTGCCTGCATTGCCAACTCACTGAATCCCTGACGCAGTCAGTGTTCCAGAGAGCTGATAGGTAACACACCTGGAGATCTAACAACTCTGTGGGGTTTTTTTCTTCTAACCAATGCTGTGGATCCCAAGACTCAGGATGGACCACATTCATTCACTCGTTGGTTGGTCAAAGCCAAGACCATTGACTTTCACCATGGTGGATTGCCATAATAACCACCAGGAACTTTAAACAACGATTACAGCGACACACAGATGCCTGACTGCTGCTCCAGAGAGTCTTACTTTAATTGCTCTGGAGTCAAGTCTGGGCCATTAGGGCTTACCAAGGTCTCCAGAAGATTCTCTTCATGGTAACATTTGATAGCTCTGAACATAGACAACAATCCTTCCCCTGGCTCCCCTTCTACGGGTACACTAAGCTGAAAATTAAAAAATACAGCTAATTCTCAGTATTCACAGATTCTAGGTTTGCCATTTCACTTGCTTGCTAAAGTTTGTTCAAAATCAGTGCCTGCAATACTTTCAAATTCACTCACAGAGGGGAGCAAAGAGGCACCAATTTTGAGTTAGTTTGTGCCCAAGTGAGTGGCACCAATTTTGAGTCACATGTGCCCAGCTGCGGTTGAACATGGCAACACTCTGCCTTCTGGTTTCAACTTCCACACTGTCAACAATGTTCTTCATCATGGTCTAGTCATTATGACATTTAAAAATTTTTTTTGGTTGATTTCACTGTTTAAAACTGGCCCCCAGTCATGGGGCTAGAGTTCTGAGCCCAGGGTGTTATGATGTGCGGTTCAGGAAAAAAGAAACGCAAAACTCAAGTTATATAATCTTACTTCAGTTATGAGGAGTTATGGTACATGGAGTTCAATATCAACAAATCAAAAATATATTTATTAAATTAGTTCTGTATAAACAAAGCTATATATTAACTGGATGGTACAAATGTGCCCAGAGGTTCACAAGAACCTAAGCTTGTATTTTCCCCCAGGAGTGATGGCTTAGTATTTGCTAATTCAGTGTTCTTGGCAACTTTAAAGAACATAACAAGAATCAACTGTGAATAACAAGAATCAACTGTACTTTATTTAATACCAAGTGGCAACAAGGGGGGATAAGTATAGTTAATTTAAAAAGTACAAAATTAATTTGCAACGTCAGTGATAGATAAACAAACATCTCCTGCTACTTTGTGGCTCTTAGCCTTTAAATGGGTGGTGAACATTCAGGGATAGATGCCTTGCCTGAGCTCCCATTATCCTCCCTCTTGCCACAATTTGGGAGGTATTTTGGTCCTTCTACGGCCAAAACCAAGAGAAACTGAGATGTTCTGTGATGCTTGCTTCAGTAATAGTATTCTATTTTTAAAAACAGGTATATATCACAATAGAGCAATATGTGATAATCCATAGAGTCTGATAAATCTTTATGTATGTATTCATCCACCATCTAGACTAAGGATTAGAGGACCTCACAATCATTTCAGGTTTGAGACACACCTTATTACACCTGGTGAATGATCAATGACCTCATGCTTATGATTGTTATTACCACCTACACCCATAGCCCTGGTATGGCTTGCTTTTTGTTTTTCCTCCAAGTGTTAGAAATAGAATCCAGGGCTGTACATGTCACTCAAAATCAGAATTCCACTACCAATCTATATCATCATGCTCCAGAACTCAGTTTTTCTTTTTATTTATTCTCATTAATATGACCATATTACTGAGCTGGGTGTGGAAGTTCAGACCTGTAATCCTAGCTCTTGGAAGGCCTCTACAATAGATTTACTGTGAGTTTGAAGTCAGATTGAGTTCCCACTTTAGCGTAGGCTACTAAAGGAGACCCTATTAGAAGAAACAATAAAAACAAACAAAAACAGTCATATTAGGAATAAAATATACACAATGATATTCAATTTTGGAACGTGTACATGTATAGAAAAAAGGCAGGATTATCCCTGTCTACCATGGTGCAAAATGATATTATTACTAGCAAATTAGCTGATCATTTAAAAGTCATTAGTTTGGAATCCAAGTTGTGAACAAGGTTGCACCCTCTTTTATCAGTCACGCCAACAAATTTCAAGTCAACATGTTCTGAAAACTGCTTTTGCTTGCCAATATTAGAATATCTCTAGGAACCTAATGTGCCTAAGCATAAATGTTTTCCCCAAGACAGAACCAACCGTTGAAAGACAGTTTTAATCTAGGCTTGTCCTGTTCAGTCAATTTTCAGCTAGAACTCCTTTTGAGCAAAAATCACCTGCCAAAGTAAATTCTCATCATGAATGTGAAAAAAACCTTTAAAGTAGGCATTTGCTTTAAATGGTTTTTGGAAAACTATTAAATTTATTCTTATTATTATAGAACTACTATATTGTAATGAACTCACAAATAAAACATCAAACAGTTCCTCCTTCTACAATGTGGCTTCCAGGAATCAAACTCACATTGTCAGGTTTGGTGAAATACCTTTATCTGATGAACCATCTCATTGCTCCTACTCCTTTAAAGAGATTGATTTATTTTTGTATGTGTATGAGTGTTTTGCCTACATGTATGTGTGTGTACTACTTGTATGCAGTGCCTATGCAGGCCAGAAGAGGACACCAGGAGCTCCGAGAACTATAATAATAGATAGTTGTGAGGTTCCCTGTGGGTGCTGAGATCTTAGCTAGCAAGCAGGTGTTCTTAACCATTGGACCATCTCTTCAGGCCCCTTGTTTTCTTCTCTTTGTTATTTGTTTGTTTGTTCCTTTCTTCTTTTCTTTCTTGTTTGTTTTGTTTTCATGAAACAGGTTTGCTGTGTAGCCCAGGCTGGCATTGAACTTGCAAGCCTTTTGCTATAGTGTTTTAAGTGCTAGGATTACAAGTGTGTGCTAGCACACTCAGTAGTGATTGTGTATGAGTGTGTGTTTGTGAGTGTGTGTGTTACAGATAGTATAGAAATTTACAAAAAGACAGTTTTGGTTTTGCATTATGAATTGTTGGCTGTGAGCAGCTCCCCAGTGTTATCTATTGGCAAAATGTCTGCTTCTAAATGCAGACAACTAATTTCCCCCTTACCCACAACTCACCAGTCACAGAGTTGCCCTAGCTACAAAGCAACAAATCAGATTGCACATTGATAGCCTGGAGGGGAGGGTACACTCTTTACCTCTTTAACTAATACAGGATTAGGACAAGTCCTTGCCTGTGGGCCCATTACTAAGAGGGTGGTTGGGATGTGGATGGTTGTTATGGTGATGACTGGTCAACAGAAAGAAGGAGGGAAAAAAGAAATGTAGTTAAAAATGAATATTCAAAAGGAAGGGGTACTAATAAAGGAGAAGATTTTCAAAGCTATGAGAGCCCAGAGATCTTTAGAAATTAGACCTTTAAATGGCTAGTTGTCAGCTGGAAATGACAACCAGTTGCTGTGATTTTCAACGTGTATAAAGTCAGATGATTCCCCAAACTGGATGAGACGCTAGTTGGCATGTTCCCTGAATATATATTAGGGACCTCAACAAATTTCATCAGTCTGGGTTTCAGTGTGTGTGGGCATGTGTGTTCATTTTCACCTTGTGAGTTCGTGGCTTTTTTAGAGAGATGATAAATGATGGACCATCTAGGGCACTGATTTTCCCTCTTCCCAGATCCTCACGAGAGGAGAGTTTATCTGGACCTCTGTGTATTCCAAATCTTGAGAGACAGGACAATCACCTGCACTGTCATACCGAAGACAATCTTATGGCCTGGTGTGGCTTCCTTTTCTACTCCTCTCCAGAGTGAGAAGCAGACAGGAAAAGCACTCAGCCAAGATGTCTCAAAGCCAATGGATGCAGGCCACTGGGAACTCTGGGGAGCAGGAAGGCAGAGTGTTGTGTCTCATGAGCATGGAGCTGGGGGAAAGAGATTGACTACTTGGAGGAACAGTTGATATGCAGCAACTGGCCTTGGGTGCCTCCTTAACAAGAGGATCTCTCAAATCAACAGAAGGATATTGGGGCTGAATGGATAGTCAAGCCAAGAACCAACCTATGGTTCTCACAGAAAGACCCATCATCACTGAGGAAAACAAAATACCAAGCAAGACATAGTAAGGATGTGGTTCCCACAAGAGTGTCCCACAGTGTCTCTGGGTTTCCTCTTGGTGCTCCTTATCTGTAAGAAAATGTTATATACTTGGTTTATATTCTGTAGCCTGAGTATGACTATTCTCTGTCTCTGTTCTCACAGTCCTCTGTATGGTGAGGTATGCCTAGGCTTCATGCCTGTTCCTTCCCAGGTGTCTCATAAAGCCTGTCTGAACAGCTGACTTCGTCCTGAATCATGACTCCTCAAAGAAGTCATTCCATGCCCACAGAAAGACTCTTCAAACCTCTTTGCAACCAGGACATTCCAAATTCCAGGCATCACAAACCACTCTTCCAGACACAGTGGGATGTATGTTTGTGGGCTGGTACCTGGGATGGTAGCATTTGGGAGACATTTTGGTCCTCATGTCTAGCATACAAATTTGCAAATGTTCTGGCTAACCAAGGTAACGTCTTGGACTTGCTTGGTTCTCTAATGACCAGGCAGTGTCTGTTAACCTAAATAACAAATGAAGAGAGCAGGGTCCTGCCTGAAGTCTCAATGCAAGGGGAAGCTTTTGAAGGCAGTGGAGAAGGACTGAACGAGTGGTTCTGAGTAATTGTCCTTAACTATTGGGACCAAGAACAAGGCTGGGGCCAGTCAGGCAGTTCCTAGACAGATGTTCTTGAAGACTTTGCTTTGTTTAAATAGCTCCACCCCTTCCCATTTCACCCATTGACTGTTGTAGTAACATGAAAAGATGGGTACTGCAAAGTTGTGGGACCCAATGGAACTATGGCTGGTAGAAGTGTTCATAGTGGCCTTAGAGAAGCCCATCCAAGAGAACTGTGCAAAAGTAAGTGCTTGACTTCATTGAGTTTGTTTGTTCTATCAGCGAGGGTGGAGCATACTAGTTATAGCCATTCCACATATGGGGGAAAAGGAGATAAAGACAATGCTTACGTCAAAACCTTCCACATTTCAAAGTTCATAGTTTTAGAAGCTCTAAGTTATGATTTGATTCTGGACATTCTTTTATTGATACTTCCTTTATATTCAACGGGGGATACTACTACACAAACTGGATTTTGTTTAGGTCCAACATTTCTTAGGATACAGTGTTTGTCTATGAGTTTAACCAATGGTAGTCTGGGGCCATGAAGGTGAACATCCTAATTTCAATTCTGTTGTTGCAATAAAACACTCTGATAAAAAGCTATAGAGAGGAAAAAAGGATTTATTTGATTTGTAATTTTGGGTTGCATTATTCCATCACTATGAGGAAGTCAAGGTAGAAATTAAAGACAGCTAGACATATCACATTTGAGAGTACAGAGAATAAGTACATGTGTACTACTCACCTTGCTCTTTTTATTCTTAACACAGTTCAGG
Source organism: Mus caroli (assembly GCF_978045245.1). Lineage (NCBI taxonomy): Eukaryota > Metazoa > Chordata > Mammalia > Rodentia > Muridae > Mus > Mus caroli. The sequence continues at coordinate 116,793,469 of NW_028227270.1, read as the reverse complement.
ACCCCCTTGTCTAGGGAATGTTGCCACCCACAGTTGTCTTGATCTTCTACCATCAATTAACTTAATTACCAATTTCCCCTGAGACATGCCCACAGGCCAACCCAATGTAGACAATCTCTCAATGAGACTATCTTCCAAAATGACTCTAGGTTGTGTCAAGTTAAAAATTAGAGCTAACCATCACAGTGGCTTTTATATTGCCTCAATGTTTGTATTCTATCTTTGGACAATCATACTCTTTTATAAAACATCTGGTAGAGGGGCGGTCTGAAGACAGTGATGGAGGTAGGAAGAGGGCAGAGATGGTTGGTAATTACTCAACTCTTTCTAAGGAAGAAGGTATCAAGCATGATGAAAAACCATTTTGGAGCAGGCTTTCTAAACTGAGCAGGATTGTGTTGGGTGTTGGCCTCTGGGTTTGAGTATTTTCTGTGTGTCAGACACAGTGCTAGCGAGCACAGTTCAGGCCCTCCAAGTTCAGTTGGGGTGATCAGGGAAGGAAGCCAGCAATTGCAGCACAGTATGCTGAATGTTGAACAAATTGCCTTCAAATCTCCCACAGAGCCAGAGTTTGGTGTTTGGTAAATACTGTCGGGGGGTCATAGAAACATCTCAGTACCCATGACTCAGGCTGGGAAGCAAAGGGTGTGCCAGGGAGGATGAAGAGAGATGGGCGAGGGGAATGGGATGACAAGCCACTGCACTAGGTTAGGACAATGAAGCTAACAGATGATTTCCCAAGTTTTGTAGTAAAGGATGGTGTGACCTGATTTATATTTTAGAGCACTGACTGTGGCTGCTCTGTGAATGGAGGTGTCAAGACTCAGAGATCAATTAGACTGTTATTAGCATAATAGTTCTCTAGAGGAACAGAGCTGATGGAATGGATTTGTTTATTGGTTGAATGAGATGGGCTGAGTAGTTCAACAATGGCCACCAATGTGCCGGGGAGGCCAAGAGTGTAGTCACTGCTCAGTTGATGAAGTTGGATACCTTAGCAGTTCCAATCTGTCACCCAAGGCCTGGGAGACTTGTCTTTAGTCCATTGGAAGACTAGGAGATATCCATTATCATAAAAGGATGACAGCTCAAGTGATCGGCACAGGGTTGATGTACTAACCAGCAGGGATGGAAGGAGAGCCAGCAAGCAACACTGCTTTATTCCTTGTACCTCCTTTTATCTGGGTTACCTCTAGAAGATACCAGCTACTCTAGGGAAGGGTCTTCACTCCTCAGTTAATCCTTCCTGGTTATGACCTCACAGATCTGCCCAGTGACATGTCTCCTAGTTGATTCCCAGACATAGGCAAATCAACAATTGAGATTAACCATAACAGGCTGCTTCATGGATTATGGCTGTAGATCAAAGTGGGATGGGAAAGGCGACAGAAGGAGGTAGTTACAATTGTTGTACTCACATCCCTGCTAAGATAACCCTTTACAGCACCAGTAGGGCATGAGCCTGCTTCAGGCTGTTCTCCTCAACCCTTTGCATATCTTCTAGCCTCTGCAGGGTGGAGAAGGATAACTGGTATCCTTCTTGTTGTACAAATGTCATTGCAGAAGTGAAGCTATGTTTCTGAAATTTCTTGACAAAGCAGAGGCTTATGCCTGGATTGATGCAATCATTAGGAAGGAAGGTGGACTCAGCTATGGAAGGTGAGTGCCATGGTTAACGTTAATTGTCAACAGAATCTCAGATCACTTGGGAGATGGGCTCAGGGTCATGCCAGATGCGGTAGAAGGTAGCCAATCCTGATGGAATTAATTGAGGTGGAAAGATGAGCCCCCCAAGGGTGGCACATTCCCATGCAGGGATCCTGAAATGTACAAGTAGAGGAGAGCCGAGCAGAAGCATGCATTGCTTTCTGCTTCTCTTGTTGTGGATGTCACAATACCAGCTGCTTCAAACTCCCACCATCTTGACTCCCCTGCCTTGATGGATTGTATCCTTGAACTGTAAGCTACAGCAAGCACTTTCTTCCTAAAGTTGCTGTTGGGAAAGCATTTTATCACAGCAACAGCAACAGAAAGGAAAGCAGTGGGCTTTGGCACTGGGGAATTTGTAGTGCAGAGCTGGAACTCTCTAGGGAACTGAGCTTCTCAAAGATGATCTAATGAATGGGGCTGAAGGAAAGGAGGAAGAGTCCCTCAAACCAGATGGCTGCCCCATGGGGACTAGGAACACTTGATCCCCAGAGTTAAATAATCTTTATCCACTCCTAAGTTTGCCTCAAGGCCAGCACTGCCTACCAGATTTATGAACAAGCTTTAGCATTGCAAGGTTTTGGCTTCATTGGGGGAGCCTGTGATTCCTTCAGAGCTAAGTCTCTGGATATCCCTTTGGGCTCATCACTAGCAGGGTTGATGCTTTCAAGGCCCAGGAGAGAATTCCTGTGACGGTGTTTCTTTGACATCCCATCTTAACACCCTATAGCATTATGTTATTTCTGGCATCTGTACTTGGCAGGATAACCCCCTCTGAACTGCATAGCAGACCTCATTGTTGCCCACTGTGTTTCCTGACTCTGAGGTTTCTGCAGCCATATTTCAACCTGTGTCTAGATCCAGGACAGTGACTTTGACAAAGGCAATGCTGAAATCAGGTTCATGGGACAGTCCTGGCTAGAATGTCCTGTGAATAACCTAGTCAACTTCAGTTCTGAGTGTCTGGATTTGTTGTACTAGGAACACAGTCAAACATCATTTGTCTTTTGTTAATTGAGTGCTGAAGGACATGTGGAGGAATGAATATACTACAAGAGTAACAAGAAGTCCAAAGAGCTGAAGGGGACTGAAGCCCCATAGGAGGAACATCAATATGAACTAACCAGTACCTTCAGAGCTCCTTGGAACTAAACCACCAATCAAAGAAAACACATGGTGGAACTTGAGGCTCTAGCTATATATGTAGCAGAGGATGGCCTAGTCAGTCATCAATGGGAGGAGAGGCTCTAGGTCCTGTGAAGGTTCTATGACACAGTATAGGGGAATGCCAGGACCAGGAATGGGAGTGGGTGGGTTAGTGAGCAGGGGAAGGGGGAGGGGATAGGGGATTTTTGGAGGGGAAACTAGAAAAGGGGATAACATTTGAAATGTAAATAAAAATAATACCTAATAAAAACAAAAAATAATAAAAAGAATAACAAGAAACAAAATAGTGTCATGATTGTAAGATGGAACATTCCCCACCCCCTGCCCTCGGCCCACATTTTTGAAACAAGGTCTCTTGCAGCCCAGTCTGGTCTTGAATTCACAAAATAGCTAAGATTGACTTTTAACTATGTGATCTTCTTGCTTCTGCCTCACCAGAGCTGGGATTATAGGAGTGCACCACCACGCTCAGTTTATATGACAATGGAGATTGAACCCAGCAACACACTTAATCTTCTCAAATACTAGGCATGCATCCTACCAAGCAAGCCACACCCTTAGCCCTGTCTTCTCTTGTTTCTTATTGGAAAAATCTCATACATTCATTAAAGGATGCAGACTCTGGTGAGAAGCCCATATATATATATATATATATATATATATATATATATATATTTATCACTGTCTATCATCATTGCCAAACATTATCATAGCCAACTCTATTTACATTAAAGGGCAGGGTCTTACTCTGTAACGCAAGTTGACCTGGGAGTACTTAAGGGCCCAGGCTTGTCTTAGACTCATGGCAATTTTTTTCCTTCTCATCCTTCCAAGTGTTGAGATTACAGGAGTGAACCACTACACCTGGCTTTTGATTGCCCCTATTTTCCTCTCAGGTCATTAAAGATAGTGGTCAGAGGCTTTACCCATGGAGCCATTTCACTGGCCGTGTGGAATCACTTTATATGGGGATCTTTGGAAGCCACCTTGTTTATTGGAATTTTCAGGACATACCATCAGTGTAACTTCATCCTCTCTTGTGTGAACACAGCTTCCTGTTCTAGAGTCTACTATGTTGGGAATATGAAGGAAGAACACACGAGCAAGTCCACATGTCTAGATGGAGAAATTGACTAAGATAGTACAACTTGTCATGTCACATGTTTCTTGGGGTTGTTGTTGTATAGACAGTAGTAGTACCCATATATATATATATATATATATATATATATATATATATATAGAGAGAGAGAGAGAGAGAGAGAGAATTTGTGTAGTTCTAATACTACAGAGTAGAATGAATACTGAGTATTAGTCTTTATGAATCTTATTTAATCTTCACACAATAGGTGAAGGTCAAATAATTCCAAGGCAAAAATTGTTCCTATACCGATGTTCCAGATGAGGAAACAAAAATTTGAGGGCTAGCACCCATACCAGGAGGCTCACAACTGTCTGCAACTCCAGTTTCAGGGGATCTAGCCTCTTCTGGCCTTCTCTGGACCCCATATGCATGTGGTACACATACCCCCACATAAATAAGTAAGTAAATAAATAAATCTTAAAATGAAAAAAATGAAAAAAGTCTTTAGGAGGTAATAAGTTGCCCAAAGTTATCCAACTGGTAGCAGGTGGTAGCACCACACCTGGAACCCCCACAGTCGTAAGCTAGGGATTTAGCCTCCTCGTCTTGAGAAACCTGATTATCGTAAGGTCTCCAAAGGCTGTGACTGTGACTCAGGTTTTTGTTTTTTATTCCCAACCAATAGCCATTTATTAATTCCTTTGGTCCTCAAGATTTCTTTAAATAAACCAGACTTTGTTGCATTTAAGGACTTCATAGGCCTTAGAACTTTCCGATTTCTGAACATCAACTCTTGGCTCCCTAATGCTACCACCGTTCGCTCCCTCCATTGCCCTTTCCTGCCACCTGAAGACTAAGATGAAGCCAAAGCTGCCAAGAGAAATCAGACACTCAGATTAGTCTACTCTGGACAAGAGCCCAAAGCAATTGAATCACCGTTCTACAAAAAGTGCTGAATTTAGTTTTAGTAAGGATGGGAAACACACACAGACACACGGCTACTCCATAAGTTTGTTTTTGGTTTTGTGTCATTGTCCAAATATTCTTTGCACCCTCCACCCCTAAAAAGGTATTGTAGTTAAATGAGAAGCTGGCTTAAATGCCAGGTTATTTATGTGTGTGTACTTATGGATGATGGCTGACTGGCTGGGACTATTTTTTCTGAGCAAGCATGAGGTTTCATAAAGCAGGAGGGTGCTTGTGTGATGCAAGGTGCGCAGAGAGAACTGCCTTTATTTAGACATTCAGTTTCTTCACACTTTCCTCCCCAGGAGGACTCTTGGCTCTCCCTCCAGACAGCCTGTGTGTGGTAAGAAAAAGCAGAACATGGGGGTTTAAGGGAGGGAGGATTAACTTCAAGATCAGGTAATAATAGATTTTTGTTATGAGGGCGATTGCCCCATTCATACTTGAAATTCCCACATAGTTATTTATATGATCCAGGTTACCCTCATCTCCCCAGATTGTTGATGCATTCCAAGGCATCATTCTTTTGGGGAAGAATAAAAATATCCATTTGATCAAAGACAAAAATTCAGAAATAGCAGCAATTGGTACATCAAAGGTCAATGTGCTAAAATACTTGATTAAATATTACCTCAGTCTATAAAGAAATTACTGAGTCATTCTCTGTGGAGAGAGGTCTGCCAAAAGGTTTATGCACTTTAAAATGCTTCTAGGGCACAGTGTTGTGTATCTGGCATCCCAGAACTTGGGACGGGGGCAGGAGGATCAAGAATTTGAGATCAGTCTGAGTTACATGAACCCATCTTTTTTTTTTTTTTTTTAAGTATGTTTTATGTAAAGCTGAGTTGTGGCAATGAGGCCAGGTCTTCTTTGACAATGAACCTTGGGAAGAGAATTATAGACCATATGATTTATGATTTACCTACAGCATGAAAACAAGCAGCATTCCTTGGTTGGAACAGTGGATGTGTCCTCCATCATCTTCCCCAGCCCCAAGATAGAGACTCTAGACAGGATGCCTTCATCACTTGTAAACTGCAGAATAAACAGACAGCTGTTGGTCCAATGGCTGAAAATATCACAGCCATTTTCAGAGAGTGGGATCCTTGTTTCAAACTCCATTGGAGCATTTTCTTACATTCTGATTAGTTTCTCCATCTAGGTTACTTGGGAATTTAAAGAAGAGGACCCAAATCTCTGAATCTGAATCCCTCAGGAACAGTGTAGTTACTGGGAGAGCTTGAGACAGAATGTGGTCTCTCTGAGGAGGGTATGGGGACTCTTTGAGGAAGGGGGCCTTCAGGTGGACCTACAGGACAGCAGGACAGGTGCACACGCACCCTGGGTCTCGTGGAAATCTGAGAATGTGAAGACCATTTCCTTACCTGGTCCTGCCAGAAAGAAGACTTGCTCTTCATACTGAATCAGCTGCTTTCTCCAAGTAGCTGGCCAAGACAGCATCTTACTTCTACAAAGGAGGAGTCTTTGTGTTTGGGCAGCAGCACCTCCCCCCAACCCCGTCTGTGATTGTTTCAGAAGGCAACTGGGAGTGGCTGTCATCCAGATCTGCCCAGCTCACCCAGTTGTCCTAGCTTCAGGGCAGGAGAGCCCCATTTTAACATTGTCTCTTTTGGGATCAGGGCAAAGGGGAGGAATGCAAGAAACAGTGGTGTTGTTGGTTCTGGGGTGTGGTGAATTTCTCTAGTGGGTAATTTAATGTGTTGGCAGGCTTCATGGCAAAACTTCCCTCCACACAGGGTCACTATAGTTCTTCATTATCAATAAATACATTCTCCACCATTTCTCTGCCCTGGCTATAACCCCTGCACTGCAGGCATGGCCACTTAATTAGCTAGGTTTCTTGTCCTTTCTTTTCTTCCTTCTTTCTTTCTTTCTTTTTTTTTTTCTTTTTTCTTCTTGGTAATAATGGGACAGAGTCACATATACCCCAATCTGGCTTTAAACTCACTATGTAGCCAAGGATGAACTTGAACTTCTTTTATGTTTGTGTTCCTGTGACTATGTGTGCGTGTGCGTGCGTGCGTGTGTGTGTGCGTGTGTGTGTGTGTGTGTGTGTGTGTGTGTGTGTATTCTTGCAGATGTGATGTCAGGGTTCAACCTCAAGTGTTACACCTCTGGAGCCATCCTCTTTGTTTTTGAGACAAAGTCTTTCACTGTCCAGGGCTTGCCAAGTAGACTAAGTTGGCTAGTCAATGACCCCAGATACATACTTGTCTATCTCTGCCTTCCCAGTATTGGGTTTTCAAGTGCACCCCCATGCCTGGATTTTATATGGGAATCAAAGGTCTCCATGCTTGCATAGCCAGCACTTTATTGCCTGAACCATCTTCTCAGACTGACCCTGAACTCCTGATCATCTTGCTTCTACGTCCAGTGTGCTTGGGCTACCCGTGTGTGCCATCATACCTAGCTTTGAGCTGTTTCCTTTCTAGATTATGCCTGCCCTTGGTGGCAGCATTTAGAGTCAGCTTATGGGACTCTTCTGTCACCACAATCAGCTGAAAGTTAGATGTATCATTGGACTGATGCTCCCTGGGTCTTTTGGGACACCCTGGTTTTCTCAGTGTTCTTTCTCAGACCCAACTTCCAGGCATGATGTGTCCAGTTACCTTGAGTGCAGCTGTGAGAATAGGATGGTCTCCCCAAGCCAGACTCTTGATAGGATGTCCTACAGTCCTCATCCTTAGCTTGAATGTTGGCGAGAATGTGGGGGTAGGGAAGGAACTTCTTGAGGCCAAAAGAGAAGACATGCTCTGAACACCTCTAAAAAACAAACTGTCTTCTCAATGATTGACTGGTCAAATGGAAAATGCATTAAGCCATCTTGGTGCTCAGGGAGAGAGTTCCCTTCAAGCTTGGAGTTCCTTCTGACATATTAGGTTGACTTTGCTCTTGAATCATAACAGGACAGTCTCTACTTTCAGAAGAAACTGCCTTTGATCTATTGTTTGGCAGCTGTTGCACAACTCTCAGATCTGGTGTGCCCACAGGCTTCCCTTGGTCAGAAAACAGGACATGCTAGGGAGATAAATCCTCAGAACTGCCGAGTTCCAAGGGAAGTCCTGGTCATTAGAGAGAACATGGCCCTCCGGAAAGACGCCAAGTTCCCTGTAATGCACAAAGCTCCTTTGATGTTAGTTTTTTATTGGGAGCAGTGTGAAGGTGCAAGAGTGGACTTGGGGAACCTCTGAGATTCCACCACACACTTCCTTACCTGGGCAGCCAGAGAAAGCCATGGGTGTGCACAGCAGGTAGGAAGCCAAGGAAACATTGCTTAATTGTCAAGTGTCACAACACAGGGTTGATTTTTCTGGAAAAGATCCAGGAAGCCCAAGCTTAAAAGGTGCATTTGGAGGGTAAGATGAGGCATGGTAGGCAAAGTTTTGGGTGCTGAGTGTTAAGTAGTAATATTCTAGAGTGCTGACAAAAGATAAACTCTGTGAGCTTGAATATTCTCTCTCTCTCTCTTTCTCTCTCTGTTTTTTTGGGGGGACTTATGCACACTTGTGCACATGAGGGTTCAAAGCCCTGTGCTCATAACCACAGGCCAAAGGACTGGGTCAATGTGTGCTTTTCTATCCATGCTAGCTCTTGGAACAAGGCCTCTCACTGAACCTGGAGCTAAGTTGGTAGCTCACAGTCATAGTAATCCTCCTGCCTCTCTCCTGTCTCACATTGGTGGGGTTAGAGCATGGCGAGTGGCTGTACCTGGCTCTTTGCATGGGATTTTGAACGCATGTCCTCACATCGATGAAGCAATGTTCTTACCTGCTGTGCTATCTCCCAGCCCTAACAACCCTGCACACTGTGCAGAGCATGGCAACACCTTGACTTCTCCACGACAGTCTTCCTAAGGCTGGAAACTGTGGTTGTTTCTCAGCAGGCTTTGGAGAACTTCTTGAACAAACTTCTTGAACTTGATTCAAGACATGCAGTGCCTGGGTGTTGCCCTAAGCCCAGGGTCCAGTGAAAGGGATTTTGTAAACAATACATTTTCTAAGGGTGACGGCCTATGGTGAATTTCATCATATAGAGACCTTGTGACCTGGCTGTCTGGCTCTTTAAGTAACATTGTGGGATTGGCCTTATACTTCCTTCAGAGAAGGAACAAAAACCTCTACTCAAGTCTCAAAATTTGGAATAATTTATTCTATTTCTAGATTACTTGTATGTGTGTGTGTGTGCATGTGTGTGTGTGTGAGAAAAAGAGAGAGAGAGAGAGAGAAAGAGAGAGAGAGAGAGAGCACATATATGTGTGTGTATGTGTGATTTGTAGGAGGAGGGAGAAAGTGCATTCTGTAAGAGTGCTATGTGTGCACACACTTGCTTGTGAGCAGGACTCACTAAGTGCAAGGATTGTGACCATTAGCGCTGGCCAGTGTTTTGTTCCCTTTTCCTTCTTTCTGTTTGGACAAAGTGTCTCCACTTTGAAGACCTGCTTTGCCGTTACTTCAAAAACTCTGTCTGTTGCCCTCTGGTCATTCAGGGGATAGCTCCTATCCTGCGTGTGCCAGCAACCTGGGCCAACTGCAACAGCGGAAACCAAGACAGCTCTGGAAAAATATTTGTTTAATTAGCAGAAATGATCTGTGATCCGAATCCATGTTTAACTGCCTGGCCCACTGCCAAGGCTGATGAATTTTCCTTCAAGACTGTGTTTGGTTCTGAATTGAGTAGTGGTGTTAGACTCTGTGGCTTGTACCCTGGGGTAGGGAGCAAATTGGCTCTGCTCAGATGTGAGATGTTTCCCTGACAGGCAGTGCCAGGCACACATGGGGGAAATAGAAGGGTAGGCTAGTTAGTGTTAGCTTCTTACAGTGCCACAAGGATTTAGTTCTGCCATGATGGGTAATTTTGCAAGAGTGTGCAGACAATGTTGCATGGTGGAGGAGATCTTGGGGAAGCATCAGAGCATCAGAAAGAAGTAAGTGGCTTATGGGAATTCTCGCTCCTACAAATGGGGCTGTGTGACTTCTGTCTCTGCCTGTGTTATAGAAGATGGGTCCCTTGGAATTCTTAGAGAAGAAGTCACTAGTATAATAGTGAAACAGAGTGAGAAGGGTCGATGGCCCCAGGAAAGCACCTCAGACTTGACTGTAAACCGAAATGACATATGAAAATGTCAAGGATGAGCTAAGAATGTTTTGGGGGGGGGGATGAGCCCCAAGCAGCCCTGCCTCATTCCCAGCCTAGGCTTGCTCTGGGGAAGTTAGAGCTTTAGAACTAGCCCTACCTACTCCCAGCCTTGTCAAACTGCCTGATACTAGGGATTCCTCTCAAGACTCCTGGGCTGTACCATGTCTACTCAGGCCTTTATGGGTAGAGCATCTTAGGGTGGTTTGAAGGCAGAATTCTCACTTTCCCAGGGACTTCTCTTATAAAAAGCTGGGTTCTTTTGTCTGGGAGCCTCCCTGATGGTCCCTATGTTATCCACCCTCCAGGCCCTGAACACTGTGGTTGTGTTTGGGAAAGCCCATGGTTGGGGAGAGGGGTCCTGCTAGGAAGAGAGGAGTGAGGTGCCACTGTCTACCTGCTCCCTTCCTTGCTTGGGTTCTTTGCAGTTCCGGTCTCCCTTTCCCTTCCACATGTGTAGACTGCTCCTTACTTACATATCCTTTGGTCTCTAAATATGGGTTGGGTCCAGCGACCCTCCTGCTTTCCCCACACTCTGTCCCCCTTCATTGGAGCTCAGTCCTTGATTGCCCCATTTCGCATTACCCCAAGGAGACTTGGCACGGTCTCCTCCTGTTGGGCCCTTGTCCGACAAAGCAGTAGTTGCTTTTCTGACTTCTCTGTAAAGTTTCAACAGTTTTGTTTTCTGAGAACAGAGTTCCCCAAAGACATAAGCTAAAGAACAAAAGTTTGATGGGGAAGCAGAAGAAACTCTGAGAGTACAGATGCCTCTAGTACTGAGGACTACTGTGCAGAAGTTCAGCCTACTGATCTCAAAAAAAAAAAAAAATCACTGATCTGATGCTCATAGGGGCTTGGGTCAGAATGGCAGCCCCCAGTATAGTATGGTGATATACATCTCAAATACTCAGGAGACTTAGCCAGGAGGACTACAACATCTCTGTTAGCTTGGGGCAACTTAGAGAGACCCTGTCTCAAAAATAAGATGAAAGGGGGTCTGGGTTTATATTAGTGGAAGGTTGCTTGGTTAGTGTGGGCCAAGGCCCTAGGTTCAAGTCCCAGTACCTCAAAAAGGAAAACAAGAGAGAGAGAGAGAGAGAGAGAGAGAGAGAGAGAGAGAGAGAGAGAGAGAGGAAGGAGAGAAAGAAGAAGAGAGAAAGGAAGGGAGAAAAGGAGGGAAAAAGACAGGAGAGGGAAGAAGAGGGTGTGGAAGTCAGGGAGAAGGAATAAAAGAGGAGGAAATGGAAGGGGAGGGGAGGGGAAGGGGAAGGGAAGAGGGAGGGGGAGAGGGAGGGGGAGGGAGGAAAGGGAGTTCTTTTTGTCTCCTTGGATTCACTAAATGTTGGGAACTAGATGTAGATTCTGTCTGAGACACTCAGAGATTCATTACGTTACTGTGTCCAGCTTGCCAGTGTAGGCAGGGTGGATGTCAGACACAGGGACCCTGCAGATGAGCAGTAATATCTGAAAGACAGAGAACAAGGTCAGTGGTCAGAGCTGGGTCTCCTGAGAAGGAACTATTTTTCCTCCTCTGCAGAGTTAGTGAGGACCCAAGGTGAAAGAACGGGGGAGGGACAGCTTTCCCTTCAGTGTGAGTAGAAGCTGTGTTTTTCTGGAAGAGTCCATAAGAGAAAATACAGAACCTGAGAGGCTGAGGGTCAGGGTGGGACACTCCAGTGAAGGACAATTTCTGCTTGCTTTTTGTCGTCTTGGTCAGAGGTCCTAGGTAAATAGATGTCTGGGAGAAACTGACCGTATATAATCTTATGAATGAGGATGTTGCACACACAGAGAAGCTCAGGGCGGGGGGTGGGGGTGGGGATGCGAAGAGTCTCTTGGAGATGACCCAAGTCATTTTGTCTAGAGAGTTATACCCATCCCGAGACCAGTCCAGATGTTAAGTTTTCTTCCCTCCACTCCTGAAGACACTTGCTAGCCATACTGTCTCACCCTGGCAGTGGGGCCTAAATCCATGTGGCAGCCTCTCCTGAACATAGAGAAACACTTGCATGGTGTCTTACTTCACATACCAGCAGCTCAGTTTCCTTCCTTCTAAGCTGAGGACCTGGCTCCCACCTCCTAAATTAAATTTGGCTTTGTGTGTTTATGTAAATGATGTATGTTGGTGGTACATGCTCATGTATGTATGTGCATGTATGAGGCCAGAGGACAAACTTGGGTGCCATTCTTTAGGTGCCTTCTAAGGATTTTCTTTTTACTTCTTCTTTTTCCTCTTTTTCTTCCTCTTCTTCTCCTCCCCCTCCTCCTTTCCTGTATGTGTATGGTATCCGTGCATTTGTATATACACATTTGAATGTATGTGAGCTTGCATGTGGGTGTGGATGTGCGTGCACATAGAGGCCCATGGTTGACATCAGGTTTCACTCTCAATCACCTTCTAGTTTACATATTTAGGCAGGATCTCTCACTTGAACCTAGAGCTCAATGATTTGGCTAATCCAGCTACCCAACTTGGTCTCTGCCTCCTGAATCCTGAATTGGAAATGGGCCATTATGCCCACCTGATTTTTTGATGGGTGTTGGAGAATCGCAACCCCAGTTCTTATGCCTTTGTTACAAAGGCTTATCTACTGAGTCATCTCCTCTGCCCTAGTTTGTTTTCTGAGACAGTCTTTCATTGTCGTGGACCGTAGTTAGGCTCCTGGGCATGCCAGAAACCTCAGGGATGGGCCTACCTCTGCTTGCCCAACCTTGGGATGGCAAGTGTGCCATTGTGGCAGACAAGCTTCTTTGTATGAATTCTGGGGGTTGAACTCAGGTCGTTATGTTTGCAAGACAAACATTTGTGCTGACTGAGCCATCTCTCCAAGCCCAAGTTTTCTAATTTTGGTATTCATAATGTCTTTCCTTAAGGCTCTCATTCTTAGGGTTTCTTTGTTTTTATTTTTGATCTTTTGAATTACAAGCATCAATTTTCTACCCATGGGAAGATTTATATGAAAACTCCTTGGCTCAATGGAGGTGGCTTTGTCTTTCATCTGAACTATTTCACTCTTCTGCTTTCTCCTTTCTTTTCCTAAGAGAGGAGAGGAAGAGAGGGAGGGAGGGAGGGAGGGAGAGAGGGACACACACACACACACACAGAGAGAGAGAGAGAGAGAGAGAGAGAGAGAGGGGGGGGGACAACAGACACAGAGACACAACAACAGACATAGAGACATAGAGATATAGTGATAGAGATAGATGATTCGATAGGTAGATAGGTAGGTAGATAGAAAGAAAGAAAGAAAGAAAGAAAGAAAGAAAGAAAGAAAGAAAGAGAGAAAGAAAGAAAGGAAGGAAGAAAGAGGGAGGGAGGGAGGGAGGGAGAGAGAGAGAGAGAGAGAGAGAGAATTGATTTGGGGGTTAGCATGTGGAGACAGGAGGATGTGACGAGCAAAGAAGAGCCAATGAGGAGAAGATGTGTGGGTGTAGAGAGATGGCGCACGGGGAAGGGACTCTGAGAATAACTCTGAGTCACTTGCTGCTTTGGGAATTTGACCTGGGGCCAAGGACACAACAGAGAGTTGGGCAATGGTGGTGGGTAGAGGAATCACAGAGAGGAATCTTCTAGGACTGTGGAGTCCTGGAGAATGCTTCAGGTACATTCTGTCTCTCTGGCTCCAGCTTCTCTTACTAAAGCCCCTGCAGAGAGCCACCTCTCCAGCATTTACAGAGCTCTAGGCTGTTTCTTACAGGATATGTGTTCCCTCTCTTGTGAGGCTCCAGTACTGTCTGTTTCTCATGAAGAGAAACTAGGCCTGGCAGATTTCCTCACTATCTGTGTCCTGCCCTTAGGGCGAGCCCTCTTGCAGGGGTCCAGAGTCTCCCATAAGTGAACTCTCCCTGAGTTGAATCATGAGGTGAGCCCACATTTCTACTGGGCTGTCAGGTGCTTAGGCTCTACCTGTAACCCCTGTCCCCACTCCCCAGCAGAAAATCTAGAAGTTGCTGGAAAAGCCAGAACCTCCTGATTACAAGGCTCATTTTAACTTAATTACCTCTATAAGGAACCTGTGTCCTATACAGCCTAAGCACCTGACAGCCCAGTAGAAATGTGGGCTCACCTCATGATTCAACTCAGGGAGAGTTCACTTATGGGAGACTCAGGACCCCTGCAAGAGGGCTCGCCCTAAGGGCAGGACACAGATAGTGAGGAAATCTGCCAGGCCTGGGACAAGTCACCCTAGTCTCTCCTCCTCATGAACCCTAGTCGACTCTGACCAGTATCTTCTTCAGGGGTTAGGACAGCTTGTACTGGCAGCTGGGCAGAGCAATAGCCATGTGAGGGGAAGCAAGACTTGCTGTCTGCAAACCAAGCAGAGAAGTGATACAGGACCATCGACCTGTCAGCTCTTGATCTAGGACACCCAGCACCCACAACTGTGAAACAAGAAACCTTTGCTGTTTAAGGTGCCCAGTCTAGGCTATTTTGCTACGGCTGACCTAGATGATGAAGACTGCCCCTAATACCATCTCTGGGTGACTGAATTCTGTTCTTCTGACTTGTTCAACCGCACAATTATTGCCTTAACAAATGCATCCTTCTATAGTCTGGATGTCAGAAGCCCAAAACCAAGGGGGTGGTGGCAGGATGGCTTAGTGGTTAAAGCTGCTTGTTAGGCAAGCCTGGCTATCTGGGTTTAATTCCTGGAACTCATGTAAAGGAGGAAGAAGAGAACTGACTCCAGGCTGTTCTCTGCTAACCACATGTGCACTGTGGCATGTGTACACTCACACTCACACATCATTTGCACATTCACACAATAATGATGACAATGATGATAATAACAATAACAGCAATAATCAGTTTAATAGAAGAAGGCCCATATCAAGGTCTGGGCAGAGCCATATTTGGAGATATGCCTTGTGGAGGCTTCAGAGGTTCTTGTTCAGCTCTGTAAACGACTTACTTCCTTGGCTATAGTCTTTCCTTCAAATTTCTCCTCTCTCCACTCATCCCTGCCTCTCATGCTGATCCCTCCACAGTAATCCAGGGTCATGTTCACATCTCAAGAGCCTTCCCATAATTATACCCTCAGTCTCTTTAGTCATGGGAAGACACATTCTTCCAGACCTGGAGATGATGTCAACCACACCCCCTCTCTACCCACCAATGTGCATACCTCGCAGATCCTACAGACTGCTTGGGAAAGGAGAGGCCAGGTAGGAGATAAGAATGGCTTCTGCTTCCCACCCTGGTCTCATTCTTGACCAACTCAACAGCATACTGCCAACAATAACCTGTGAAGACGGAAAGGGAGATGGGGATGGGGTAGGCATGGGTTCCAGGTTGAGTCCATGCAGGCTGAGAGTGTTAGCCTCTAAGCGTAAGTAGAGGACATGGGTAAAGGGCTTGCTTGGCCAAGGAGGGAGCTGCTGTGGTTTTGGTTCCCAGCTTGCTCTGGAAACATGGCGATCTGAGCTTTAATTTTCTCGTCTGGAAAATGGGGGTGATGGTACTCTAAATTAGACATAATTGGACTCAAAGACCCATGCGTCTGTATTCTGAGTCCCTCCATAAGGAGCTGCAACCAAACTTGGTAGTAAGTCAACCAGAGCCTGGCTTTGTGGAGTTTCTTTTGGTAACATGTAGCTGAGTCTCAGCCAATCACAGCAGCAGAGCTTCAACCACACGCAGTAGACAACCGATCCAACTATGTTCAAATAAGGCAAATATGGAGTTAGAACCAATGAAGCAGCTTCTGTGCCTCACTTCTGCTTTGGCTTCTCTCCCACTTCCCATATCCTACCCACATGGTCCAGCAGAGCCTCTCCTGTGATATCTGTGCTGTCTGATTCAACCATCTGTCTTTGCTCAGTGTGAACTCTGTTAAACCGAATTCTACAGTTTTTATTGTTAGAGAGCACTACCTTGCCGGGCTGTGGAAATTACATATTAATTTAGGTTTTGCAGTGGAAAGATGTTAGTATGATGTTAGGTGTTCTGTCAATGCTGGCTGTCATGATGGCAGTGTCTCCATGTCTCCAGTATTTGTGTGTATGGTGTGGTGTGGTTATGAAATTGGTGGGTCTGATGAAGGCTGGGATGGCTAACAGCAAAAGCCTAGGACAGGTCACAAAACACTGCATCAAACCTGGTATCGAAGGCCATTCTTCCTGAGGTGGAGAGATTACTCAGTGGTTGGAGCACTCACAGCTTTTGTAGAGGACCCGGGTTCAGCTCCTAGCATCAATTTGGAGGCTCATGCCAGACTGTAACTACAGTTCCAGGTCTTCTGACCTCTGTGGATGCCAGACAAGTATACAATGCATACACATACATGTTAGTAATATACTTAACACTCATAAAACAGTAGCAATAAACCTAAAAAAACTACTGTTCTTCCCTCCTTCTTATTTAAAATACTTTCCTTCCTCCTTATTTCTAGGCAACCCACTGATAAGAAATTGCATTAAACTGACTTCATGCCTCCACCCTAACACCCCCATTTACCTTCAGAGTTTACACCCATCATTAGTCACCCTGCATGAACTGGGAGTTGTGTACTGGCCAGATGTCACCCTAAGATTGAACTCATTGGGTCATGGGAGGTAATTGTGTGGGCTTTAGCTCCCTCGCAAAATGAGGCAAGCATGTATGTCCACATGAGTGTGTCTGTGTAGTAATGTATGCATGTACATACCTGTGTAGACTAAGGAAAGAGAAGAAGAGGTTGTGGTCTCCTTCCAGTCTCGGAGTGGAGGCTTGGAGTGGAGGCATGACGTGAGCTCACAGAGCTTATCTGTGCTTAGTTGGAAATGTCAGCCTGCCTAGGGTGGTTGAATTGGGTAGGAACTCAGGCCTGGCTATTCAACTCAGGCCTGCCTATTTGACAGGTCTTGATTCTCAGGAACAGGAAAAAGAAACATGGAGATAGGGAGGTCTTTGGGCAGGTGGTAGAGGAAGTAGAAGGGCAAAAGCTTTGCAGTCCTTCCCCTGTCTGTGTGTTCAGGCACTCTCCGTTTTCTCATCCTGGAAAGGGGCAGGGTCTTTTACTCCTTGGGTAGAGGATTGCAAGTGAACTTAATAAGCCAATAGAGTAAAGGGCTCTAAGCAGGACTACAGCCTCCCTGACACCTAGGATGATCAGCTACAGCAAATGCCACGTGAGTGAGTGCTGGGTGAGGCTGTGCCACGCTCATTCTCCTTCCTTCCCCATTCTACACACCCATCTTCCTCCTGCTCCTCCTCTTCCTGCAGACCTGGGGGAGACCTGGGGGAGAGTCTTTAGAAAGCTAATTTACCAGGGTGGTGCCAGCCAGGTTCCTATTTGACCAAACCAAGGCTATGAGCCCTAAAAATGAACATGACAACCCTAGACAGAAAGCTCGCTCGTGCTCTCTCTCTCTCTCTCTCTCTCTCTCCTTATTAGAAGAAGAACACAGAAAAATTGTCTACGTCAGTAAGTCAGGTCCCATTAATCTCACAAACCCCTTTTCTTCTGGCCTGATTCAGAATGAAAAATCAAACAAAATCAAAAGCAGCAAAAGGGTGTGTGTTTGCTTCCCTGTTCTTAAAGTGTCTGGGTGAGGCTTGCTTAACCTGCACTTTTCTTTCCCATCCCCAGCACTAGATCAGCTGCCAGGCACAGACCTAACCTTTAAACCAAGACTCAGGGAATGCCCGGCTAGAGGGGACTTCTTCTGTGGCCCCGGACTCTAGCCAATTTTCAATTTCTAAAACAGTGATTTGTGAGGTCAGGGGGATGAATCAGTCAATGAAGTACTTTTTAAGAAAGCCCAAGGACTCAGTTTGGATCTCTGGCACTCCTCTAAGAATGTGGGTGTGGTCCCATGGTCTTATAGTCCTTGTACTGGGAAGGTGAAGATGGAAGGGTCTTTGGGGTTACCTGCTCAGCCAGCCTAGCCTGGTGAGCTATTGAGCTTCAGACCAGTGAGAGACCCAGACTCAAAAACAATGTGAATGGTACTTGAGGTATAACAAACAGGGCTGTCTTCTGGAATCGGAACATATTCACATATGCCTGGACACGCATCTATGTGAACACACTCAAAATACAATAAAATATTGACTCATATTACTTAAATCTCAGAAGTACTTCTAGCTATGGGATATATGATGTTGGGAAGGTGTGACTAAGGATCTGGCCAAAGGCCAAACAGCAAGTTACTGGCTGAGTTGGATCTAGAACTAGGTCACTTGCTTCTCAGGTCAAGCTTGAACTGGTTGTCACACACTGTCATCTCTGGCACTGGCTGTAGATAAGTCTGTTTCTTTCTTTCAGGTCATCTATAATGTGAAAGGATTTTTGTGAAGGCCTGTTTATTCTATGAAATCATTAAGGTCACAGTGCCTCTCTAGGCAGAGATCTCTGTGGGACCATGAAAGTCATGTAGTGCCTCCTCTGTGACACAGAGCATGACAACCTTGTTTTCAGGGTTGGCCCAGTCTTATTGATTCATTCCTCCAGAAAGAATGATGAAATGGTGGCCCTAGAGAGAAATTATGTCCCTACTTCCAAACT
This sequence comes from Mus caroli, assembly GCF_978045245.1. Lineage (NCBI taxonomy): Eukaryota > Metazoa > Chordata > Mammalia > Rodentia > Muridae > Mus > Mus caroli. The sequence continues at coordinate 116,774,902 of NW_028227270.1, read as the reverse complement.
TGGTAGTCCTGGGCTGGTAAGAAGGCTCAAAGGACAAAGACACTTGCTGTTAAAACTGATGATCTAAGTTGATCTCTGGAATGGAAGGAGAGAACCAACTCCAGAACTGGTACTGATTATATGGTCTAACCAAATCCAGAGAGCAATGACAACGAAAATAAATGAACAGAAAGATAGACATGGTAGCAGCAGGCAGAGGCCTGTGTGTTGTCATGGGGGTGGGCCAGCGGCTGTGGGTCCATGAGCAGGGGACTAGGTCCTCACTCAAGTGTTGCTGGGAGGCTCCAGGGATGCAACATTACCCATCAGGCCAGGCCTAGAACTTAGGCTGCTAGAGGGGGAAACAAATGTCAGTTACATGTTTCTGCCCTGACTCAGCAATGGCGTAGTGAAAGCTTACCAGCCTTTCTTTCTGCTTCTATTTCCTTATCTCTTTAAAAACAAAACAAAACAAACAAAAAAAAAAACAGGCCGAGCAGGCCCAGCCTGTATCTGCTTATAAGGCAGATAGAACAAAAGGGAACAGAGTGATTGTGAAATATCTTTGGGGGCATTGTGTGATGTCAAGACCGAGAGGTGGCATGATGCCTAGACTCCTTGGTAAGCACGGTTGAAGTGAGACAGGATGAAGGAAAAGGCTCGCTCTGCCCCTCCACCACCAAAGGCATGCTACCACGCTGGGCACTCTGCACATAGCATTCTTCTGAAGATATGTTGTTGATCATGACTTTTCCTTTGGGAGTAAGAAAGCCCAGAGTTAAAAGTTAAAATCTTTTCTCCCTCTCTCCCTCCCTCCCTCCCTCCCTCCCTCCCTCCCTCCCTCCCTCCCTCCCTCCCTTCTTTTGTAAAACACTCTGTTGAATTATCAATGGCCTATATTATTTTTCTCACTGCTGTGGCAAAATACTTCACAACCCCCCCAAGGAAGGAACCAAGGGTTTATTTACACAGAGTATGAAGAAGCTGGCTGACATCGCCATCTGTAGTTAGGAATCAGAGAGAGATGAGCTTAGTTTTCTCCTCTTTGTTCAGATTAGAACCTCAGTCTGTGGGATGACATCACCCATATTTAGGGTGAGTCGTCTATCACATGTCCCCACAGAGGGTTTTCCTGAAGTGGTTATAGGTCTGGTTCAGTTGACAATGTTTACTGTCAAATAGCCCAAATTAAGAGTTGACAACTCAGCCAAGAAGGCAAAGAGTTGGTCTCATAAAAGTCCATAATGTGATAAATTTCCAAGAGTGAAAGCACACTGGAACCATCACAGGACATGTGACAGTGAGTGGCATCATCACCCCAAGGAGACCCCTCACTGTCTTTGCTGCCTTTCTTGCTCCTTCTCCCACTCCCATACTCAGTTAACCACAGCTGATGTTACTTTAAAGATTTTTTTCTTCAAACTCTAGGGAAATGGAAGCAAAAGAACAACACATTTCTGGACAGTCTGAGCTATATACAGAGATCGTTTCAGAAACCAGAAAAGGCAAATCTGCTGGTGGGAGGGCACGCCATGTGGTGAAGAGGAGACTAGACCGTGCTGCATAGCAAAACCCTGTCTCAAACAGCAACAGCAGCAACAGCCAGCTACCTCCAATAAAAAGAAAAAAAAGTAAATAAAGATAGTTCCAGTCTTTAGATTTTGTGTCTCTGTTTTGGTACAGGGTCTCATGCAGGCCAGGTTAGATTCAAACTTAATGTGTAGCAGAGGATGACCTGGAATGTTCGATTATAGGCATGTCCCACTCTACTTGGTTTGACGTGGTGATGAGTTCAGGGTTCAGAGCTTCATGCATGCTGGTTTACCATCTAGGCTACACCCCAACCCCTAGAGATCTTTTTAAATTGTTTATTTTTATTCGGTGCATATGAATGTCTGCCTGCATACACACATGTGTACCATATGCATGTCCAAATAGGCCAGAAGAGGTCATTGTATCCTTTGAAACCCGAGTTACAGAAAACTGTGAGCTACCATGTGGGTGCTGGGAACTGAACTTGGGTCTTTTGCGAGAGCAGTACGTGCGTCTTACTGCTGAGCCATCTCTCCAGCTCCAGCCCTGATATTTTTAAATATGAAATATACAAAGGCATGTCTTAGAATCTTCTCAGTGCTTACTGTGAGCAGATGAAGCCTGTGTCTAGAGACTAGGAGCTGGCCTGCAAAGGGCGATGGCATAGCCTGAAGAAGACTGTGAGTCACTGCCAATTGAAGGTTCAAGTTCAAGCTTTGTGGGCTCCACAGTTCCCCGCTCATGTGACCACCTCAAACTGTCTTTGCGAACCAGGTACGGTGAAGTGATGGACTTGCCTAGTCATTCAAGGAGATCACCTGGGCCTCTGAACTAAAGTGAGAGGCAATTTCAGCACTCAGAGCCTTTCGGGGACATCTCTGGTACCCCAGATGGTCCCTAGCTTGAAAGGGAGACTTAGGGAAGAAGTCAGATGAGGTGGAGCCCACCAAAGCATCATCACATAGCTCTGCTGTGTCATTTGGAGTTAGGGACTCCCGTAAGCCCCTTGAGGATGAACTTGCTTTGTTCCTCATGGTACCCTGGTGCATGGTGAGAGCGGCTGAAATGATGTATGCCACGGACAAAGAACACTCATTGGTGACACACATAGCTCTGTCCTCCAAAAGTTTGTCTAGGCTTCCAAGGACACTCCAAGGATACTCAGAGATAAAGTTGCTTGACTTTTCCAGCCTTGCAAAAAGGCCCCGAGGCTCAGCCCAGGAGCAGCTTTGCCCAGTCATCAGTCTCTTGCCTTGGGCTCTGGCTATTCTCCTGCACTGGCCATTAGGCAGGGTATTTTGGCTATGTTATATTGGCCTCCAAGGAATGAGACTTTGGTGACCTGTTCCCAGCCTGTATTCCTCATTTTTGTTCAGCTTCTGCTCTAACCCGAGCCTCCTTCTCTGGGAACAAACCTTCCAGTCCCATACAAAAAGGGTAACTCGGCCCAGATGGGTTAGACATTCCTGTTAAGGTTCTGGCTGTTGACCCCACCCCCCCCACCCCCAGAGTTGCCATAGTTGCCTGGGATGACCCTCAAAGCCACCAGATCTGCATAATTGTCCCCTGGCGAGTGCTCTTTGAGACACTACTTTGTGGGCGAATGACTCATAACTAATTCTTCCTGTCAGCAAAAACAAATACCCAGAGAGATCCCCATAGCCCTCACCACTGAAGTTGAATGTGGAGGGAAAACCCTCTTACACAAAGGCCTTTGTAGTGCAGTTGTGGAGGAGAGGGGGGCCAGAATAAGCACAGAATGATCCAAATGACCTGGGCCTGGGGAAAGGTCTCTCTGTAGATCATTGGCTCACCAAGTAGCACTTGCTACTTTCCTACTATGGCCATTAGAGCCTGTGCTTTGGGCAGAGAGCTCAGCAGCATTCTTTCTTGGCCGAGAAACATACTTTTCTTCTTTTTTTTTTGTCTTCCCTTCTTTTATTTCTTCCTTCTTTTCCTCCTTCTCCTTTTACTTCCTTTTCCTCCTCCTCTTCCTCCTCTTCCTTCTCTTCTTCTTCTTCTTCTTCTTCTTCTTCTTCTTCTTCTTCTTCTTCTTCTTCTTCTTCTTCTTTTTCTTCTTCTTCCTCCTCCTCCCCCTCCCCCTCCTCCTCCTCCCCCTCTTTTTTGCATTACTACCTAGGTAGACTTCAGTATAAGATTCTAGGCTACTGATGTCATCATGAAGAAAACTGTAGCTTTCAGAATTGACCAGATCTCACTACTTTGCCTTATCTGTGTATTTTAAACACACGGATCCACCTGATGAGTGGTCTTTGATTACTAGATTCTTTCTCTTAGCCTAGTTTCTTGAAGCATTATTCATGTAGCATCTATTAATAACCGTTTCTTTTCATTGTCAAATTATATGCTAGTGTATGGATAGGCCATATTTTACTTATTAAGTGATGGATAAATAATATGTTGAATTAGAGTTTTGGTTTTATGGCTCAGGCAACTTTCTTAACATGACTGAATCTCTGTTTTTTTCCTTTTTAAAAAAAATTTATGTGTCTCAGTATATAACATATTCAAACATATGTTTCCAGATGCATGTGCACGGAGAAGAGAAGATAGCATTACATGTCTTTCTTCTTCACTTTGTACTTACTTGTTTAGGACAGGGTCTCTCCCTGAACCTGGTTATTGTGTTTTCTTGGCTAGTCTAGCTGTCAGCAAGCCCCAGCAGCCATCTTTCTTGACATCCAGAACTGGAGTTAAAGCCATGCACCCAACACACCCAGCTTGTTATACGGGCATTGTGAACCAAGGTCCAGCCAGCCCTCTTGATTATTGGTGAGTGTTCTTAACCACTGCACCATCTCTCTAGCTCCCTTGGTTCTTTATCTGTAGCATGGTTACAAAGTTCATCTGGAAGATTGCCATGAGATTTATAATAAATATGCAGTTTGAAAATATAGGAAGTCTTTTCACCTGATGGCTAGTCCAACTTCGTTTAATATCACCATATTTCAAAGGAGCCTTCTGGGTCTAGTGAAAGAAGGTGAGTAGAATCCAGGCTTCTCCTGTGTACACCGTGTCTTACTGAGGACATAAAGAACATCTGGTTAGCCACATATGTCTAGCAGCTCCACGACCTGTTCCCATAATACATCCTCCTCTGACAGGGTCTTTCCCTGAACCTGGTTATTGTGTTTTCTTGGCTAGCCTAGCTGACAGCAAGCCCCAGCAGCCATCTGTTTCTGGACCACAGGCCAGATACTCACCTGACTGAAGCAAGCCCATGCCCCTGATTTCAGGCCCCAGTTTATTTATCATCCCAGAAATATCTGTTTTGTTCATACTACCTTAAAGCTAGTCAGGCTCATTCACAAATAATTGGGTAATTTTCTAGGGGTCTAGATACTGGTATGTTGTACCAGGAGCAGGCACTGTTCCCCTCAGGCATAGTGTGAGGACTCTCAGCTAGCCAGGCAGAGGAGCAGGGTCACAGAAGATAATGTTTGGCTTGTAAAAAGAATCTTCAAGTATGAATCTTGGGCCCACTGTGGTGGCACATGCCTGGAATCCAAAAACCTAAGGGGAAGAGGCAAGAGGGTTACAACTTCTTGGCCAGCTTTTGCTGTGTAGCCAAGAGCCTGTCCTCTCACCTTCCCCCAAGAAGAGTCATCTTTTTATGGGGCTGCCTGTCTGACTGCAGGGCAGACAACTGAATCTAGAAAGGTATGTTCTATTCCCGTGAGATGGAGAACCTCCCCCATCTTCAGTAGCAAAACCTTCACTGCTGAAGTGTGCATTTGTGGTACCTTCTCTCCCCAGACACTCGACTATTTGGCCACTGGTGGGAAAAGGAGAAGAAAGAAAGACAGAAAGAGACAGACATAACAGAAAGACAGACAGACAGGGTGCTTGTTTGGTAATACACCAAAATGATGCAGTACAATCAAACGCATGTTAGAAAAAAATATAGGGTTATTTATTTATTTATCTATCAATCTTAAGTATTTGGTTGTAATTAAATCCAAGTCAACCACTGGTGGCAGAATGAGTTCATTCCAAATGGTGACACTTGAGAAGCAGTGTTTTTCAAAACGGGAGCTCCTTGGACAAGACCTATTTCTGTCTGGTCTGTGTTCGCATTATAAAGTCTCCAGGGAGGACAATGCTATCCTGATCTTCAAGGATAACTAAATAGGGATATCAGGATGAGTTCCATCTTCCTTTTTGTGGCCTTAAACTCTGTATGTAGCCAAGGATGACTTTGTATTGCTAATTCTCCTTCCTGAGCACTGAAATTACAGGAATGTGTTACCACCACACTTGACTTACATTGTATTGGGTTGTACTGATTAGACCTAGGGCCTCATACATATTAGGGAAATGCCACACCAAAAAGCTGTCCCCAAGCCTGGCACTCTCCCTAACCCCTTTCCTGTTAGGCTTATGATTATTGCTCAAAGCAAGTGATTATAATTGTTTTCCTAAGAAATAGCTATCCATTTTATAACCCCAATTTCTCCACTGTAGGTTTGGTGTTGCACCTGAGTCTGCAAGGTGTTGTCAGGGAAAGGGGTTTCCAGGCAACTGTGTCTCTTCCCATATTACTTGAGAATCATCTTCTTTCCTGGCCTGTGACTTTTATCTGTTGCTAAGTTGGCTTCCAGGAGCTGGGCAGTCTCCCCAGTTCATCATGATTGGTCTTCTCTTCTTTCACCAGAAACCACACTCATAGTTTCAGGGGATGGCCTACTTTCCATCTGTGCGATTGTCTCTTCCAAAAACTACCTTTTCCTCTGTGGATAGTGTCATCTTGACTAGGAAAGGCTCTTCTAAGGTAATTCCGGGAATCCCAGGATCTCTCAGTGAACTCTTGGTCACAGTTGAGGATTCTGTGTAATTTCATCTTCCTCAAAGTTCCCTGTTTATTCTGTATGCAGCATTTGCTAACCAATTAGCACTTGATAGCCTGGTTGCTCCTTTCTCTGTGATCCTGGGGGTTTAAGTATGCCCTCCATCTGTGTAACTATCATCCCATCAAACATTCATTTCCAGACATTTCCCATCCTCCCTACACAGGAAAATTCTACACATTAAATGATAGTCCTATTTGCCTATCTGCCTTCCTTGTATTTGAGGCCTTGTGTAAATCTAGGCAGGACACAGAGTTAAGATGTCCTTGAAGTTACGCAAGGCACTAGTCATGTTCCTATCAACCTTCTTAACGTTGTGTAGAAATGTAAACATTTTTAAAGCTAAAACAACCAGAGGATTAGATGTTAAGGTTTACTTTAGAGTTCTTGGGTTAAATTATGCTCAAGAATGAAATTCTGTCATTTGTGTGAACATTGTCAGAACTAGAGGTCATTAGTTAAACACAATAAGCCAGGCAGAGATGATGATAAATACCACATATTCCCACTCATTTGTGCATTGTAGTTTGCTGATCTTGCAGAATGGGATGGAACAGTGGTCATCGGAGACTGGGAAGATCATGAGATTGAGGGGAGAACAAATAGAAAATTCATTTAAGATAAAGAAAAAATGAGAAAATATGTTTTTCTATATTACAGCAGGTTTATAATTAATTAAAACATTCTTTAATATATTTCAGAATGACTAGGAAAGGATGAATTTACCCATGCATGAAAACAATGTTTAAATGCATAAAAATGCTTTTTATCTTGATCTCATTGTCACATATGACTTACATAAATCAAATCATCAATCAATCAAAAAATCAATAAAGATGGATAAGCATATCTCAAAAAATATTTTTAAAAGGATATACCTCAATTTTCTGAGGAGATATCTTTTTCCTAGACTATAGAATTCTACAACTGTGACATTAATTCTGATTAAATTAGTTCCATTCTGACAATATGTATAGTTGTGTGAATGAAATATAAGCTAAGGCAGTGGGTTCCTTCCCATGAGAGTGACCACAACTTAGCAAAGGATGACAGGAATATCCTTCTTATATAAAACGTTTTTGTAGCTTTTTGAAATCATGGTTTTCATTATGTTGAATAGAGCAGTGGAACAGGATGCTCGAATCTTCTCAAAAGCAGGTCCAGAAAGTGTATTCTGGTAGGTGAGACACAGGACCCCAAACATTTAATGTCTATCTTAGAACAGTAATGGTGGGTCTCTGAATTCCAAATGGGTAGGGGTTATGTTCCACCTTGCCTTCCACGTGGATGTAATCATTTATGATTTAGAATCTTGAGAGAGGTTTAGTTGGGTACATGTAATCCAAGGCCTCTTAATAGTTTTCAGTAAAGTTATCATCAAGAGCTAACATCACATGATGGGCACTTGAGGCTCCCTTACGTGATTGCTGGCAGGTGTGAGCTGCTATTGGCTGTTAGCCAGTGACCTCTGCCGCTGAATAAATGACCTCTTCAGAGAATTCGCTGGAAATTCTCATTAGTATGGCGACTGGCTTTCCCCAAAGCAAGTGATTCAAGAGAAAGAACACAAAACTGAAGCTGTATTCTTTATAATGCAATCTCAGAAGTTACATATCAGTACTGTTACATTCTGTTGGTGACATAGATAAACTCTGAGAAAGGGCTACAGAAGGGTTTGTAACCAGGAGGCTGAGATCACTGGAGAGCATTGTGGAGGTTGTCTACCATAGACCTTAGCCTCCTACCCCATCAAATCTTTCTTTGTCATGGTCATCAGCAGTCATCATGTGTCCACGTCCAGTGGCTTAGTCTCCATCTTCAGTTTATAAGAGCCATCAAAGGTTCTTGCTCCTTAAAAGATGGTTTTCTTAGTGCCATGGTTGCAATGTGCTTTCTAAGCTCTTGTTGAAATTTTACTGCCTGTAGAGCAGGATTAAGAGGCCCAGCATTGGAAGGCAGGTAGGTTTTGGAGTTACCTCCCTCCTGAGAGGACTAAAGTCATTATGGTGGAACAGAGTCAGTTATTGCACAAGTTGTGAATGCTTGATAAAATCCTCATTAAAAGGATGACTCTGTTTTGATTCACTTTATCTTGGTTCATATTGCCTTCCTTGTTGTCCTGTTTATGACGTAGTACAAAGGGCCTCCGCAGACACCAGTACCACATTCTCATACTTTCTGATCACCTGAATCATGAGTCAAATCAATTATATTACCTCTAAATCACCCAGTCTTCATTATTTTGCTACAGGAATGGTAAACAGACACCAGATTTCCAGTGTCCTTCTGGTTAATTTCTCCTTTTTCTCTCACCTCCAGTCTCCTACATACTTTATTTATGCTAATTATCTCATGTATGTCCAAGATCCATAAAAGCATGGATTTTTTTTCTTTTCTGTTTTCTCTGGTGTTATAGCTACCCTTGAGAAGACTGGTAACCAGCAGTAGTAGGCTAAAATCTCTCCAGGCAAATAGAGAAATTCTAAAACTTAGAACAAACATTGAAACCCAAGAAGGGATTCTTTTGGACAATGTGATTTTATTTATAATTTTGTGTGACTACACTTTGGATTTTCTGTGTGTGAGTCTGAAAGTTTGGAAGTAATTTGCCTCACTCCCGAGAAGGGCAGAAATTCACCCTCAGCTGAGTCTTTGTCTCCAGAGAGATGGCTTCTAGGGGCCTTAGAGAAGGCTGGGTTGTACACTTCAGGGTTTCATCAGCCAGACCAGGGTGCTTCAGTCATGCAGGGTGTGGGCTACCTATATTTTTCACTTAAAGAGACACAAGGAGAACCAAGGAGGTCATCAGCTTCCCTTCCTCTTGGGTATTGGCCAGAGGTGAGATCTGAGTGTCCCCAGAAAGTGTGGGGGATGGCGTGCATGCATGGGAGTGGCTTGCATGTCAGGTGTGTATACACTTGTGTGGAGGAGGTCAGAGGCCAGAGGCCAGAGGTCAGCCTGAGGCATTGCTACTTATCAAGTATTAGGGATCTCACACTTGGTTTGGAATTCAGCAATTTGACTAGGATAGATGGCCAGTGCCCCCCCCCCCCAATTTCCTGTGTTCACTTACCCAGAGCAGAGATTACAAGTGTGCACCACCAAACCAACCTGCCTTTTTCATGTGGTCTCTAGAAGTCAAACTGAATCTCTTGTGTTTGCTTAGCAAGAATCTTAGAGGCCCAGTCAACCCCTTAACTTTGTGAATTGATGGGTCTCTGCTTTGATTTAACTGGGTATGCTCCCCCATATTTACCTAGTTTATCCTAACTCCATCTTAATTGTATTTAGTGCCTTTATTGAGGTAATTAGGCTTCACTGAGGATTATAAGAATGGGTTTCTAATCTACAAAGGTTAATGACGGTCTTAGAAGATGCAAATGAGACTTTGTTTTCTTTCTGCTCCCCAGAAGCAAAGGTCAAACAACAGTGGTCTCAAGCCAGGAAGACAGTTTTGACTAGAGACCAAATCCTCTAGTACTTTAACCTTGGGTGTGTCAGACATTTGAACTGTGAGAATGACTGTCTACTGTTTAAACTGCTCTCTTCTTGGTATTCCATATGGCAACTTGCGAATAATGAGACAAATCTGATGCCTTTCACTTCATGCGAATCTCCCACTACCTGTCTGTCTTGGCTGAATATTGATGTGTGGATCAAGTGTCCTTACACCCTATTGTCCTCAGGGATCTTGTTATTTTTGATGTCTTCTTTCTCTTCTGGTTCTGGTTCTGTTAAGTCCGCTCTCCCTCCGTTGACAACTCAGCCCCACTTTTCTGCAAAGAATTCACTGGCCCTGAGCTCTCCCTTTTCTGGCACATTCATCACAGTAAATGTCATCTCTTTTATTACTTGCATGTGATGGCTTTATGTCCATAAACCTTTGAGAAAGAGTTCTTGTTATTCGTCAGAGTAAATTCAAGTTATGTAGAAGTCATTAACATGGTAATAAATATGTAGATTATACATTTATGTAGAAAGGCAGAAACAATTAAAGAAAAAAAATCCCATTTAGGAGGAGTGTCTCAGACATCTGACCCATGCATCTCTGTGTCTAAGGTACAGACTGTATCAAAGGGTCCACCATTCAACAGAACTACCTGTATGTGACCTGGAACTCTTGGATAAGTTCTCACGGTTCTGGCCTTGTGCCCTGGTCAACAGCATGAAGGGGAAGGGTCCACAAAAGCTTTTTAAAGTTATGGCAGGTACTGGAAATAGACAGAGAATCAGAGGAAAAGCAAGCATTAAGGAGAGAGAGAGAGAAAGAGAAAGAGAGACAGAGAGAGACAGAGACAGAGAGAGAGACAGCAAGAGAGGGAGGCAGAGATTCTGATTTAGAGAGAGGAAAGAGAAGAGAGGATGAGGGGAGGAAGAAGAGGATGGTGGGAGAAGGGAACTAAAAGGAAGTAAAGCAAGGACAGAATGCACTAGGAAGATTTAGTTGAAGATTATGAGAATCAGACAAAGGAGGGCAGATCTGAAAACAGAAGAGAGCACTTATCATCTTAGCATCTTTTACTGGAACTTCTGAAGAATCCAGACTTAAGTTTGCATTTATGAGTTTTGGACATAAACCTACTCTAGCCTCAAGAGCTTGAAATTAGGCAACTGGAAGGATTCTCTGTTCTCCCAAGGGACAAATGTGGGTCAAGGCTATGCAAAGGTTGAGGCTAGTTAGGTGGTCACAGTGTTCTGCCTTTTTCAGGTCTGTGCTGGGCAGGATGAGAGCCCATCCCGGGAGACTGAGGAAGAACAGAGTCTCCCAAGCCACAGAAGGACTTCAAGGTGTGTGTGTTCACTCATGCAATTTAAAAATTATTCTGGCAAACTGATATATTTAGCTTCTACAATCCTAAAGGACTGCTGTCCCCTTCCCTCTCTGAGGTGATTTTTAGTAGCTTACTTTAGTTAAATTATCTTCCGTTGTCCTAATACAGACATGGCTTCCTCCTGAGTTGCATCAACTATCATATGGCATTACTTGAGAATTCAGAGTTTTGTGTCTCGTTGTCCTGTGGATGTTTCCCTTGGTCCTGGCTTCAGAAGAATGAGGGAGCAAAATAGATGTTTGTAATATCCAAAGCCAGAAGCTGGCCTGTAGGAAAGACGGTCACCAGATGTAGAACACGGTGGAGAATTTCCTTTCTGAGAAGGCCTGGTGGCAAATGTAGTTCTTGCCTAACAATAATGTATATGACAACGAGGCTTATACAATGAATTACAAATGAACCATATCTCCCTTTCATCCTCTTTTGAATTTTACAGCCAGTAAAACTTATTTCCTCCCTCACCCTTCCTCCTTCCCCTCCTTCCTTCGTTCCTTTCTTTCTTTTCTCTTCCATATATGTGTGCATATGTTCATGTATGTACAGGTATGTGTATCTGTATGTTAGTGCACAGACATGGGTTTGACCGTGCGTGTGGAGGTCAGAAGACAACTTCAGCTATCATTCTTTAAGTGCATTTTACATCTCTTATTTATTCCTATTTTTAAATGACGTGTGTGTGTGTGTGTATGCATGTGTGTGTGTGTTTACTTGTCTCATGAACATGTATGAGTGTGTGGAGGTCAGATGACAATTTATGGGAGTCAGTTCTGTATGCCCGCCATGTGGAGCTGAGAATGGAGGTGCTCAGGTAGTCAGGCTTGGTTTATCTCACCAACACAAAGGGTTTGTTTGGCTGGTTTTGGCTTTGTTTGAGACAGGATCTTCCAATGGCCTGAAGCTTGCTAAATAGGCTATGGTTACCTGTGCCACAGGGATCCACCTTTGCCCACCTCCCCATTCCTGGGATTACAAGTATGTGTCATTGTGCCTGGCTCTTTATACATGTCCTCTAGGGGTTCTTACTCAGTCTGAGGCAAGCACTTTACTGATTGTGTTATCACTCCAGCCTTGTGCTGAGGATGTGTGCGGTACATCTCTGTGTGTGTGTGTGTGTGTGTGTGTGTGTGTGTGTGTGTGTTTATACAGAGTAAATACTAGGACATTAGCTACCTGAAGGCAGGAACCCTCTGTCTTTAGTTCCTGATACATATCAGGTGTTCAACAAGTAACTGTAAGGTCTGAATGAATGAATGAAATACACATTGAAACAAATATCCGATTGCTCTTTTTATAGACACCTTCAATATAGCAGTGTCTTCAATGGATCTGTAACAGCAAAGACAGCATTGCTCCTGAGAGACACATCCTTTTCCCCTTGGTCAGTGCAGGATGGCAGTGTGAAAGGTACAAATGTCACAGTCTATCAATCTTGTAGATCCCTATGTTCTAGGTTGGAGAAATCTGGCTTAGTTGTCTTTATGGCTTTCCTGGTATCCACAAAGCTTTAAAAAACAAAACAAAACTTGGGGTTTGGTCATTGCCAAGTCTCTCTGCATGTTTTTGTTCCTTTTGAGTGGAAACTTCAATGTGTCAGCAGAGCTGAAGTTTCCTCACAGGCTTCAGATTACAAATAAAGGCTTACTCTGTTCCCTTGAGACTCCTTTGGGAATCCTTGCCTCATTTGATGTTTTAAAAGTTGTCACTGTCCTGAATTGAGACTTGCACAAGGCTACCAAGACTCCTGGCTGAAAACCCAGCAATTTCTTTTTACATTTAGGTAGAGAAGTTTGACCCAGGATTTTTATTTGTATAGCCTAGTTCTTGGAAATGCAGCTGCCACCCCTTGGGACCATTTACACTCAGAAACAGCTTTCTTGTCTAACTCTCCTGTAAGCCTTGGAGAAAGGACTTTCCATGCAAAGTACTATGGTAGGGACTTCAGGAAGCACAAAGGTGCTTTGATTCCATCCAGTCAAGGCTTCTGTGCTGGATAATTTGCTCTGGGTTGGTTTCCCCAAAAGCTGCCTCCAAATCCAAGCTATTGTGAAATTCTTCTGTGTGTCTAATCTAAATCTTGCCTGTTTCAGACAACTGGTTTTTTGTTTGTTTAAGACCATTTAGTTCTTTCTGTGAAAGACGAAGTATTCCTCACTTTCGACCTAATCTCTTTCTGAATTCAAAGACCCTAATCTAACTACTATGAAGTATTTTTGTAACTATCCTGGATGCCATCTTGGCCAAAAGGCTGAGAAGTGATTAGGATGAAGAGAGTTTAAGCAGACATGTGTGCCTCTCCTTCTGTCTGTCTGACCATTGAAATAATGGCTCCAAGAAACTGGAATTTTCTCAGAAATTCTCTCATGCTGGAAGAAAGAAAAAGGTATGAGGGCACCTGGTCCTCATCAGAAAGGACACTTGCCTCTGACAAGGTAATTGACAGCTTGTCAGACCACTTGGCAGGCAGACTAGATTCAGACAACAACGAATCAGTGATGGGCACACCCTGAGCAGGACTGCTTAGTTATGTATACCTCTCACTCTTTACTTAAGGAGTTATTTATTTGTTTGTTGAGACAGGGTCTCACTATGTAGCTCTGGATGGCCTGAAACTTGCTAGGTAGATCAGACTGACATTAAGCAGAGATCTGCCTGACTCTGTCTCCTGGGTGCTGGGTTTAAAGGGATGTGCCTCTGTCTGTCTGTTTGTCTGTCTCTCTGTCTCTGTCTCTGTCTATGTCTCTCTGTATAAGTAGATTTGCCAAAAGAAACTAGAAGACAATGTTCTGTTCCCTAGAACTGGAGTTACAAATGGTTGCCACTTGATGTGGGTTTTATGCATGTAACCGCTGAACTACCTCTATGTTCCTCTTTCCAATATGGCTGCATCGGCAATTCTTTTCTGCATTTCACTCATTTCCCTATCCCTTGTCTCTTTAATTGGCCTATGAAGGACAGGTGGCCCAGACTAGGTTGTTACCAATACTTGGACTCAGGTGGCGACAGTAACAACTCTAGTAACATCATCTTTCCTAAGCAACTTAACCACTGCCCTTTAATCTGAGCTCCTGTCTCCTTCTTCCTTTCTTGGTAGTAGATGTGGAAGGTGCAGTATGCTAGGGGAGGATTTACAGTATCTGGCCAGGATGATTTTACATTCGGAATTGTTAGAATTTTGTTTCCAGCCATAGCTATATTCTTGTCTATAGTAGTCTAGGGAAAAGTATGTGATTCTGAGCCTGATATGGCCAGGCCCCTGAGGACCAGCTGAGTCTAATCTGGCTAACCAGTCCTGTAGGTGTTGGGGGAGTTGTGGCATGTTATTTGGATTCTCTTAAGTTCCCAGGTGATGTGAATAGTCATTTGCCCTCCTTATTCAGAGTGTAGTGTGTCAATGCTTTCCGGACAAAGGAAAAAGCTGAAGTAGTGTTCACATGCTGAGTGGACATAAAGACTGGCTTGTTGGCAAAGGTCGGGGAAATGGAGAGCTCTAATGGAGACATTTAATGTTGCACAACATCCTCACAGTAGCTCTTTCTAGAGCTATGGCTACAAGGGTGAGCAGGCATGGCTGCATATCTCATTCAGTCCAGAGTTACTGCAGAGACCATTCATGGTTTGAGAGAATAGAAGGAGAGCTTTAAAGAACCATGGGGTTTTCTGCAAATGGATTCTGTATAGCTGCATGTAAATAAGGCAGAAGAACTCAGCTTACAGTTCCATTTTTGCTCCCTTGACAACCTCCCTGGCTTGCCTCGTTGATTTGTACAGATTTGCATACACTGATGTCTCCTTAGATCATTGTTTTTGACCTTGTGCTTCTACCTATAAGTGCTAGCACCTTAAAGATAACAAGACTAAAACAGAGATTTATCATCTTGTTCTTCCTTCCAAGTCTCCAACGACTAAAACACTCTTCCCTTTCTCAATTTTCACTCCCAGAGATTGACAGTATCAAGATATTTGCTTGAGTCTTTCTTCCCTCTTCTCTCCCTGAATTCTCCATGACATTCTGACTTTTTGTATGTTTGGATACTATCTCTCTTTCTGGCATTACTTACCTATTGCTACATCCTTGCTTCAAACCTACTGTGCTCTGCCTTTAACTTGGGTTATTTCCCAGGTGTCCTATCTAGATTGTCTTCCCCAACCTTTATCCTCAATCTCCCAATAGCTACCATTGTGTTTTCTCTTTCTCCTAAATCAACCAATCCAAGACTCTCCATTGCCCCCAGTCGGGACCTCAAAGTCCCCGAAAAGGGAGGGCAATCTCTTGCTAACCTTGCACATGGCCATCATCACCACTAACATCTCTAAACAGACCATACTCAGCTGCTCTATTTGCCCAAGCAACTGGCGTATTTCTAATAACAACTCTAAGCTGAGTTCTTTGCTGCTTATTTGGCTGTGAAGATGACTAGAGAAGCAAAGGATTCATGAAGAGGAAGATGTCAAATACACAGATCATAGTAATGGGATAGTGTTCAGTCTATGAAAAGTATGAAAATAGAGATAGAATCTCTACTCTAGCCTAGGCTGAAGTTGGAGCCATTGGAAAGTCAAGAGGAGTTTCTTAGTACTCTCAACATCAGAATTAAATACATAAGGATTTGGAGGAAGTGACCACTTAAAGAGGCAGCTCTGTGCCTCTGAATTTTCATGTGTCATCTTGCTTAGGACATCCCTACTTACCTCATCTGCTTGGCTGCCTTCAAGACATAGTTTGTGAATCACCTGGAATTTTGCAGGCATCTCCCTTCTCATTTTGTGAGCTGGCACATTTTGCTCTTTGCTTCCAATGTACAACCCCCTCTTTCTTACCATTGTAACCTGTATATTTCTTTTTTCTTTTCTTTTCTTTTTTTTTTTTTCCAAGACAGGGTTTCTCTGAATAGCCCTGGCTGTCCTGGAACTCACTCTGTAGACCAGGCTGGCCTCTAACTCAGAAATCCGTCTGCCTCTGCCTCCCGAGTGCTTGGATTAGAGGGATGCGCCACCACACCTAGCTGGTAACCTGTATATTTCTTATTGCTTGAATATGAAATATCCCATCACAGGACTATGTGTTGGAATGCCTGGTCCCTGAAGAATGGCACTGTTTTGGAAAGGCTGTGGAATCTTTAGTATGTAGGGCTGGCTGTCAGAGATGGGTCACTGGGAGCAAGTCTTTGATGGTAATGGCTGGACTGTGCTGCTAATCATGTTCTCTGTGACCAGGTCTACAGCTGAGAAGTAAACAAGTCTCAGCCCCATGTTTCTGCTGCCACTAAGTCTTCTTACCATGCCTTTCCTACCATGATGGTCTGAGATTCCATCAAACCATGAGCCCAAAACGTCCATTGCATTACTTTGCTGGGTACTCCATGATAGCAGTGAAAAGACTGCTAATAGAACCTTAGTTTCATGTCTTCCAAAAACCTAGCACGTGTGCATACAGTACACAACAACATTTGTGGAGTAAATGCTATATCATTTGAGCATAAGTCTGTGTTGGGCTAGTAGCTTTATTTTTTTAAAGCACCATGTTCAGAACAGGGAGGAGAAGTTTCTTCACCATGGATATTGGTTAAATTTTGCTGCATCTAGTATAGCAAGGGAGGCAGAGAATGGGTTGTATAAGACAATCTTGAGGGAGTGAATACTCTCCAGTCTGGAGAAAATGAAGTAGGAGGTATAGCCTCATCTACAACACCAGAGACACTGACACATGGCTAATGGGTTCTTCTCTCTTTGTATGCTCTAGGTTCTGTCTAGAATAGTGGACGAAAGAAAAGCTGGCTAAAGTCACTAAGGTAAAGTCACATAAAGGCCAATTAAAGGAAAAGCTTCCTAAGGATAAGACTTATTCACCACTGGGTTGGGCGTGACCCCATTGAACTCTCTATCTAGATGACTCATCTCTCAAGGCTATTGTGTCTCTTAAGCTTTTTGTCTACGTGGGATGTCGAACCAAATGAACTGTATAATATACAAATCTAAGACTCTATAAACCTAAATTTTAAGTCTTAACCTGATTTTCAGGCCCCATGATCGTAATGCCAAGTTGCCTGTTTATGTGGGGAAGGAAGCAGTACATTCCAAACTGTCAAACACTCAGTGCTAAGCAGACGCGAATACCCTGGCACTTCCTCAGAAGGGCAGATGAAGAGAGAGCTCAAGTTTTCTCATCGTTGCTACATGGGTCCTCAGCAGAGTCATTCTTTGGATACTGTTTGAAATCTAGAGCCTGGGGAATTTTGTTAGAGTTTATCCCACATTTTTTCCCACATTGTAGGGTAAGTCTTCCCTTCACTTTGGATAGTCTCAGAAGTCTAGAAGTTAGGAATCTCTGGATTATTCATATGAAATCAGAGTCTGACAAAGAAAGGTGGCTTTAGAACAAGTCGTCAGCCACCCTTGTGGGCCTGGGAATAAAGAAAAATAGACTATGAATACCTCTTAACTCTTTTTAGAGTGAATATGTTAGTATTCTGAGGCTGCTGTATCGAAATGCTATAGGTTGGGCTTCTTTTTAAAACAGGAAAGAAAGAAAAAGAGAAATGTATTTTTACAGTTCTAGAGTCTGGATGTCCAAGATTCCTTGTGGGGAGGGGTGGTTTCTTTCTGAGGTCTGTATGGGAGAATTTGTTCTAAGCTTCTCTCTTCAGCTTATAGATGACCAACTTCTTACATCTTTACATCTCTTCTCTGAATGCACATATTTGTCTAAATTTCTCTTGCTTATAAGGACACCATTAACACTGGAGTAGGACTAGTTCTAATGACTTCATTTCAACTTGGTTGCTTCTGCACAGCCACTACCTCCAAATGTACTCACATTCCATAGTGTTGTTATTAGGACTCCAACGTACGATGTTTGGGAAACAGCTTGCTTGAAATGGAAACAGGCTCATCATCTGGACCCTCATGATGTGTATTATTGTGGGAATCAGATTCCTTCTTTGGAAGCTGAGAAACCAAGATGCCTCCCAGTTGTTTAACAACAATGACCATGGCTTATACTTTTCTTTAGCTCCCTGGTCTCAGGCTTTACCATGGAGATCTCCTTTGTTCATCCTCTTATTTGAGCCCACAACCTCACTTAGATCCAATACACTTGATCTCAGGCGGATTGTTCTCATGGCTTCTTTTTGGCAGAATGCATAGGAAATGACCATAGGAGTCAGTCTGATGCAGGATCAAACTCCAACATAGGCTGTGAGACTTTGATGAAACTTATTTAAAATCTTGAAATCTCAGTCTATTTTAAAAATGAGTGAATCAATATAGCTGTCTGACAAGACCCTGACATAGCTCTCTCTTGTGAGTCTATGCCAATGCCTGGCAAATACAGAAGTGGATGCTCATAGTCATCTATTAGATGGAACACAGGGCCCCTAATGAAGGAGCAAGAGAAAGTACCCAAGGAGCTGAAGGGATCTGCAACCCTATAGGAGGAACAACGATATGAACTAACCAGTACCCCCCAGAGCTGTGTCTTTAGTTGCATATGTAGCAGAGGATGGTCTAGTCGGCCATCAGTGGGAGGAGAGGCCTTTGGTATTGTGAAGATCAAATGCTCCAGTACAGGGGAATGCCAGGGCCAGGAAGCAGGAGTGGGTGAGTTGGGGAGCAGGATGTGGGGAGGGTATAGGGGGCTTTGGGGATAGCATTTGAAATGTAAATGAAGAAAATATCTAATAAAAAATATAGCTGCCATATCAACTTATTTTGAGGATTTGGTGATGATGCTTTGTGCCAGTGTGGCCCAGTAAAAACTCTACTTCTGTCATGGGAGACTGTAGACTAGAGTCTTTTGGGGTTTTTGTGGGCTATGAATGAAATTAGTTGGTTAGTAACTATGGGAGGTGAGTGTCTCCTGTGGACTGGTAGGGCTAACTGTAGTTGGACTTCTGTGGTCCATCCCCAGAGAATCATCCCCACTGATGTGGCATGGCAGCCCTCAGAGTGTGCAAGATAGCTTGGGCCTACCTGAAATTTAGCTTTCAGTCACATGTACACAAAGCTCAGCTCCTTTGTCCTCCTGAGTAGTGCTAGGTGCGCCAGGAGGAAGGGAAGGACCCAGAGAAGGTGTGTAGGTGACATTGATTGTTTCCATATTACATCCACTACAATGCCCTTCTCCTTCAAGCTGGAAGCTGAGCTAGCCTATCCCACACCCAGCACCTGTCAACCACACTTGCACTTCATCATGGGAGTGGCTTAGGAGAGTCTTTTCCTTAGTGGTTCCCTGATCAACCACATTCCATTCCCTGTCTAGTTCAGAGTTCTAGCTGAGGACTTGTTGCTATGAAAACAATCATCAGAAAGGCAGAATAATGGAGAGGTTGAGTCCAAAATCTTCTCAGAGACTGTTTTAGATTCTGTATTATTTTATTTTGCCCTTCCTATCTCTTTTCTCCCTTCCTCAATCTTTTCTCCTGCCCCCCATACACCTCCCTCCCCCATCTATGTTTCTCTCTCCCCTTTCCACCTTTCCCTTCCTTCCTTAAAACTAACCAACCAACCAACCATTGTTTTCACCCATTTTTTCATTCTATATAGGACACTTTAATTCAGTATGTGACTTTTCATATTATATTTCTCCATCAGGAATGATGGGCTATTTTTAGCCAGTTGGTTCTTAGAGTCTTTGAACTGGCCTCTGGAATCTGTAAGGATAAACAGGAGCCAGTGAGGCTGGCCTATGTTTGGTTTAAAATTGGAAACCCAGGAGTCAGAGGCGAGCTTTATATATCTGGGAGTGTGGGAGCCTTGCATCCTGATTTATGATGGATCTCAGTGAAAGCACATGAAAGTAGAGGTAATATTTATAAATTCTTTCCTCCAAAGATAGACGGAATGTTCTGCCGAGCTGGAGTCAGATAACACCTTTTTGGGAGGGGGGCGGGGGAAAGTTGTTTAAATCTGGTAATTAGGTGTCTGAAAGGAAGGGGGGATGTTAGAGATTAGATACCTGCTCCAGAGTCTGTCAAAGAAGAAAACAGAATGAGTCCTCTCTTGCTCCCCAAACAGTGCGGACTATTTGGTGGCTCCTCCCTGCTCTCCAGACACAACTCTTTTTGCCTTTACTCAGTGGGCAAAATCCCACTCTCAATAATGGTGATTGCATTTTAGTCAAATAAGTACAAATATTTGTGTTTCATTCTTTTCTTAGACAGACAAACAAGCAAACAAACAGCATTTCCCCCATTGCTGTAATTAATTGGACAGGGCTGATTCCTTGAAATTTCTAGCCATAGTATTCTATGGGGAGGAAGTGAGGGCGGGGGGAGAAAATTAAGTTGTAGAAGTGAGAAGGACAGTGATCTATCTTGAGCACCATAGGTGTTACATTACTATGTAATGGAGTACTTTTTTCTGGGTAAACTGAGTCAGACTAGCTGTTGCCTAGCTGTAGAGATTGGCATTACTAGCCCTGGTAAGAGGCTTGGGACTCACCTGCCAGTTTAAGGGAGTCTCAAGATATCAAGTCTCTTTTAGTGAGGGGCAGATCAGAATGG
This sequence comes from Mus caroli, assembly GCF_978045245.1. Classification (NCBI taxonomy): domain Eukaryota; kingdom Metazoa; phylum Chordata; class Mammalia; order Rodentia; family Muridae; genus Mus; species Mus caroli. Next base: position 116,754,190 of record NW_028227270.1, on the reverse strand, counting down.
CAGCCTGGGCTTTATATCTGTGGTGGAATTCTGTCCTCCGAGGAAAACAGCCACCACCATCTTGGGCACAGTAGGTGTTGCTACTTGCAAGAAACCTTCAAGACTGGATCTGGTGGTGTTCTCTCATTAAAGTGTGAGCTTACATGTGTGAGTGAGTGTGTGTGTGTGTGTGTGTGTCTGTCTGTCTGTGTGTGTGTGTGTATGTGTGTGTGTGTGTGAATAGACCTTTATCTGAAATCTCAGCAACTACTTTCTGCATCTCTTCCTAGCTGCATGTAACGCTGCTCTCCTGCGTATAGTACCAGGAGGTGCTAGCATATAGAAGAAGGAGGGTCTCCATCTGTTTAGCTACGGGGAAATGGGGCTTCTCAGAGATGTGCCTGAAAAGTTTGGGATCCTCACACTCCCACACTACTGCTTATAAACTCTAACTTTTAAGCTCTGTAACCTCATTGGGTCACCAAGCCAGACTTGGGCCAGCTGTGTGCCCAAGCAGAGGGTGCTTATTGCAAGATAGCTTCGAGTCTTCAGGACAAGAGGCTGCAGAAACAGTTTTAGTAAGTATCATTTGGGAAAGTGAATACCAGTGGGGCAGGCCCAGGTACTTGTCATTGGGCTAGCTGGCTTTGATCCTGATGTCTTCTAAGACAGGAGGAAGCACCCTACCCCCTGCACCCCCTTTACAGTACCACTCTGCTTCTGAGAGGTCTGCCTGCTGAGAAGCCCAGGGCCTGTCAATTCTTGGCTGGGAGCAAGCAGGGGTTTTTCCATATTACCTGCCAGTTCCTGCCCTGGCAGAAGAGTTCTGCATGAAAGGCTCTGTCTGAGACTTGAAAAGTCTAAGTATGAGTAGTTTCAGGGCGGTGCATGGATCACAAATAGAAGGGTTGCTTACGCCGCATTGCTGGGAACTGGCAGGGAAATACAAAAAGAGCCCCTCCTAGCTAAACTCTTAGCAGTGTGTGTAGGTCCTAGTGCTTGTAAGTACTTCACATGACTTACAATTTAGGACTTTAGGAGTCAATGTCAGCATTCTAGCCACATTATTTATAGGGACCAGCAAAACCCCTGAAGACTTCCATTTCTCACTTGGCTGCAAAACTTAGGAGATATCTGACAAAGTATGTGGAGATCTGGGTTATGTTTGCCCATGCAGGTATGTTGCTTTCTTCTGGCAGATGGCTCATATTCATACCTTAGTCTCAGCTCTTCTCTTCCAGGACTCCAGGGAGGTGCTATCCTGTCCTCTGTGCATGCTGTGTCCCTAAGGCTTCTGAGACTCATACCCCAAATCCCTACATGGAAACATCCAGCCAGCTCTGACCAGATATTTTGAAACTTCCTCCTGCTCTTCTCATGGGAGGCTTGACTGTGACCTTGGATCAGGGTCAGTTCTTACCTGAGATTCTGTAAGATGGCAGAGAGCCTTTTGTTGCCTCCTCTCTGCCATTGACCCTTGGGCTTTTTTGAGGGTGGCAAGCCTTATTGACTATTGGTGCCAGATGGAATCCGTAACTGTGTTTCATTTATGAAGGAACTTCCATGCACATAGGGCCTACTCCATGATGAGTATACTGAGAATAGTATTCTTGGGCCGATGAGATTACTTACAAGTAAAGTGCTTGCTATGTAATCCTGACAACCTGAGCTCCATTCTTAGAACCCACAGAGGGGGAATGAAAGAAACAACCTCAAAAGGGTGTCCTCTGACTTCCACGTATGCACCATGACACATGTACTCTTCTATATATACCAAATACACAGAATAATAATATATAAAATTTAAACATACTAATTATTGCCTGAGAATATAGCTCAGTGGTAGAGTGCTTCCTGAGTATATATAAGGCCCTGGGTTCATTCACCAGTATTGAAAAGAAAAATAAATACCATTCATATAATCCTCACCAATGTGGAGAAAGGCCACTATTACTGTCACAGTGAAGGCAAAGGGGTCATGCTCAGCCAAGAGAGGAAGATCAAGCCTAGAGCATGCACTCAGGTTCCTCAGTTGTAAGACAGGAAGCAAGAAATAGTGGCTACCCTACAGGATGGTAGCAAGTTCCTATACAGACTAAGTACCTCTCACTTAGCAAGGATGGTGTGTGGGTCCTGGTATCACGAAGAGGCGAGGCCATGGAGATGATAGAATGGCTAGATTGCAAGCCAAGGCTGTCCCACTCACTGCAGAGCTAGCCCACCCTCACCATTTTACAAAGGAGGAAACACTGAGGTAACGGGGAGGTGGAGCCAAGGAAGATGGGCGTTTTTGATGAGTCCCACTCTAGAGTCCACATCACAAAAAAAACATGCATTAAAAACAAACAAACAAAACGGAGGTTGCTGACTGGTTTATCTTCTAGACTTAAGAAATAGTGTTTAATTAGAAGCAGAAAAGAAATAGGAACGTCGTGTCTTATTAACTTATTTATTTCCCTGCAGCTTCCCCCTCTCTTGCATATAAATTTCTTTCCTTTGAGATGAATACAAACATGTTACAATGACCCCCAGCTCTACTCTAAGCTCAGAAAACAAACAAACAAACAAACAAGCATAAAACCAGGATCACAGAGGTTTCTTTGGTGGAGACAGACAGGAATAAGCAAAGTCTGTGTGGAAGGGAAGTGCTGTTTTCCAGACAGCCTGACCTCAATCATCCAAATCTTCACCATCACCCATCATCCCCATGCCCAAATCCAGCAGACGCAGTCTTCAGCCAAAGATGCCTAAGTACTATGATGTACAAACTGATGGCCACAGGCCACCTTGATGCAAAGCGTTGCATGCAGGTGACACCTTACCCCCACCTTCCCCCCACACATATCCCCACACTAATACAAATGGAGATTCCTGCTGGAAGTAGGCCTAGAGTTGATCACTTCTGTTGGAAACGGGGTGGGGGTGGGGGGAGGGAGAAGAAAAGGAAAGAAAGGAAACAAATAGGAGCCTGGGTTCTTTGCTCATTGTCCATGCGGAGATGGGACGTTCTGCTTCAGCTCTTGAGGGCTAGGAGGAGTTGATGCCTGTCTCAGCTGGAGGCATTCTCAGTCAAGGGGAAAGAACTGGTGTGAAGCTGGCAGAATAAGATGCAGAAATTGAAAGGTAGACTTGTGGATGCAGTCCATAGAGCCCCAAGGAAACAGGGAAAGACATCTAAGGCCTGAGTAAGATTCTCACCAACGGGAGGACAGCTATTATCCAGCCTAGCTTGTAGCCCAGGAGCCTCATGGGCACCTGGCTATGCCAGTCTGTGGCACAGCCTCATTTGGACACTAGCATGTGGACAAACTCCTCATAGTTCACTTGCCCATCACCATCTGTATCTGCCGCCTGTATCATTTCGTCCACCTCCTCATCGCTCAGCTTCTCCCCCAGCTTGGTCATCACGTGCCTCAGCTCGGCTGCACTGACGAAGCCATTGCCATCCTTGTCGAACACTCGGAAGGCCTCCCGGATCTCCTCCTCGCTGTCAGTGTCTTTCATCTTCCTGGACATCATTGTCAGGAACTCGGGGAAGTCCACGGTGCCGTTTCCATCCTTGTCAATTTCATTCACCATGCCTTGAAGCTCAGCCTCTGTGGGGTTCTGACCCAGGGACCGCATGACAGTGCCCAGTTCTTGGGTGGTGATACTGCCATCCCCATCCTTGTCAAACAGAGAGAAAGCCTCTTTGAATTCGGCGATTTGCTCCTCAGTAAGCTGGTCGGCCATGCTAGCAGGTCGTGGGTGATGTGGCAGATGTGGCCAGTCTGGTCTAGGCTTCCAAGCGCTAGCTGTGGGCTGGGCTCTTTTCCTCTGCTCTGTGAAGACAGGTGGAGACTGCAAGGGGCGGCTGTCTGTCTGGCTTGACTGGCTGGAGCTTAAGAAGGAGCAGGGTCCTCCCCCATCGTTGGTCTGGTAGGATTGGGCTGCCATGCGTAGACGCCCCCGCCCCTGTGGTTGCCTGAAGGCCAGATCCTGTTTAGACAAGAGTCCAAGAGCAGCAACCAGGCTGGCCTGCTAATTGAGTTGACGCCAGCTCTTGTGTGTGAAAGGCAACTTTTCTCGCCAAACACCAGCAGGGCCAGCAGCGGTCACGGCAACACCTTTTATCCAGGTATAGGGAAAACCTTTTAATAAAAACAAAATCCAAAACAAACAAACAAACAACAACAACAAAAACCCTGACCTGGTCTTCTGGCTCTGAGTTTTCTATTTTCCTTTTTGCTTTCTTCACTTTGCACCTAATGCTAAACCAACCTTCTATTCTGTTCTCACTATAATAACCATACCCCTTTCTTCCATGGGTGAAAAGTAGAAATTGCCTGTGTACTCCTTGTCTTTGATTTCTAAACTTTGTCATTTCCCTGAGTTTTTAGATGGGAATGAGGGTTTTTCTTCAGGTAAAAGCAGGGTCATCTTGTCCTTGGAAATGAATGCCTGAGTGAAAAGGAAGTTCTGCCAAAGTGTTTGCATATTATTTACTCTCTCATAGCGATGTACTGAGCAGACAGGAAAGACCTTGCTGGACTCAGCAAGGAGTCCCTCCACTCTCTGATTACAGTACTGTTGGAAGCGTTCCACAAGCCTTTGCTTGATCCCTGCGTGGCATGGAGCCAGAGCAGAAGGTCTCCAGGAGGCAACATAGTCAAGAAGGACCCCAGCTCCTTCCTTTTGGGGGTGGGAGTGGAGGCTAGGGAAATGACCTAAGGAAGAGAGCTTCAATTGATTCCCATTTGGGAATCCTGGATAGGCAAGGATTGGGGCAGGACCATGCTTAGAAAACGTATTATACTTATACAGACTTACAGCTATGAAGAGAGAATATGCCAGACTATCATGTGGATTGCAATTGTTCCCCATCCGACTCTCCCTCCTTCATGTTAGCGTTTATAATACTAGTACAAACGCTTTCTTCATTCAAGTAGATGGCAGTCTGCTTTTGTTGTTTAGAGGGAGTTCCTGTTCAGGAGAGAAGAGGAGCTGCCTATCTGCCAGCTGATTTACTTCCTGCTCAAAGGGTCCCACAAAGCTGAGGCCTTCAGTGTGTGGGAAAAAGAAAGAAGGAAGGAGTTCACTGTGGGAGAGGCAAGGAGGCAACATACTTCTTCCACTCACCGTAAAAATGAACTCCAGGGGAGCAGGGTGTGGACATGGGTGGCTATGGGGACCCAGGGGTGGGGTAGAGGAAGTAAGGCTATGGGTGTCTTAGAAGGCACACAGTGGACAAACACTCCATTTTAGTGGCCAGAAGCCACTCTCCTCTTCTCCACGTTCCTAAATGTTTGGTGGTATGGGAAAGAGGTGCAGGCTAGGAATGCCTAGGATACATTTTTTTTTTCTTTCTGTCTTAATAGCAAAGGACTGAACGTGAAATAGAATAAAATAAAATTGGTTTGGCGTTGATAAGGCACTACCATTTCTGTTTCTAAGCTGGGGTTTGTCTTCTTTCCTCACAGCCACCCTTACAGATACTAATTTTCTGTGTTAGTTGCTCATCCTAATATCGAAATACCAGACAGACAATTTGGGGGAGATAGATCAGTGGCCAGGCACTGCCTGGAGAGCCAGACAGCCTAAGTTCAGATCCCCAGGACCTACATTGTGGAAGGAGAAAACAGCCCCGCACAATATTCTCTATTCTCTACATGTGTGCTATGTTGTACACACACATACGCACACACACACACACACACACACCTCGGCACATAAAAAATGTAATAAAATTAGTATATATGCATTTTCACATTTAATTTTTTTCATTAAACTATGTGTTTCTGTTATCAAGGGAAATAAAGAAATAAATATTTAAAAGCTACTGTTGATAAAAATGCACATTTTATTTTCAGTTCTTTTTCAGGTTTATTTTTCATTTTAAATTCATCACCTGCACTTTTGCACACACTCTATGTGTGTGCCTGAGGAAGTTACAAGGTGTCAGACTCCCTGGAACTTGGGATCTAGAGTCAAGGATGGTCATGAGCCATCATGTGGATGCTGGGGGCTGAACTCAAGAGCCCTTAACTGCTTAGCTGTCACTCCAGCCCTATATATTTGTGTGTGTGTGTGGGGGGGTGTATATATATGTGTGTGTATGTGTTTGCATAGTCTGTGTGTGTTTGTGCACATGCCCAGGAACATGTGTAGAGATCAGAGGACAGACAACTTTATAGCGTCCGTCCTCTCCTTTCACCTTTATTCGGGTTCCAGGGATCAATTCCAGGCTACTAGGCCTGCACTGCAATCGTCTTTAGTCACTGAGCCATTTCACTGGCTCTACACTTTGTTGAACTCTGAACATTCTCTTCTTTTTCTGAGGTTAATTAGGATTTGGAGAACCAGATAATTTGAGCAACTTCCCATTTTGGAGAGTATGAGAACATGATGAGCAGTTGTTATAAAGTAAAAAAAAAAAAAAAAGCAGAAAAAATGACCCCATTCTCTCAGTTGATGGCCAGAGCAAGGAAGACAAGGTTAACCACCATTCCCCTCCCCCTCTATTACTACCTGGCAGCTGCATGGGGCATGACTGTACTGGACATGTTGCCAGCTGCCTCCTGGAAAACCAGGGCTTATGTCTCTAGAAAACGATTAACCCATAGCAGACAGCCCCATGGAAGATGAGGGGCTAAGGCTGGATGGGACAATCCTACTCCTTCAAGAGGACACAGGTAGCTTCGGGTTTCTGGTTTCTGGGGCATGTTTTTGTGGGTGGAACATCCAGCCTTTGCCCACTTGCTTTTACAAAAAAAGGCACATTGAAAGAGAACCCAGGAAAGGCATGAGACAAAATCGCTCCGTACCATGACTCACAAAGCACTGCCTTGTGGTGGCCATGCTGCTGCAATTCAAAAATTAGGAAACTATGGCAGAGGGAACAGCTCTCATTTCATGTCTTAATCCTTTCCCCGCTGCTCTCACCCTCCACACTGGCTCCTTTCTTTACAGAAAGGAAAAAAAATTGTGGGACTCTGTAGACCACTGGCTCTCAGCCTTCCTGATGCTGTGACCCTTAATACAGTTCCTCATGTTGTGGTAAACTCCAACATAAAATTATTTTTGTTGCTGCTTCAAAACTTTAATGTTGCTGCTGTTGTGAGTCGTAATATAAGTAGCTGTGTTCTCCAATGATTTTAGGTGGTGGTTCCTATGAAAGAATTATTTGATGCCAATGGGGGTCGAGACCCACAGGTTGAGAAACTCTGCTCTAGCCATTTTAAAAGTTACTGAGAAATGTGTTATGTGCATAATTGTTGTATATAATTAATATATGTAAATAAAATATTTAAAAGGGAGTTTGAGAGACTAAAGAACTTGACGTGTAAGTATAAGGATGCAAGTTTGGCTCTAGAATTCATGGAAGCTAGATGCTGCAATGCAAAGCTATAATCGCTGCTCCCATGGCAAGATGGGAGACAGACAGGGGCTCAAGGGCCAGCTAGACAGTTATACACTGCCACAAACAACAAGGAAGACCCTGCATCAAATAAGGTAGACGGAAAGGACCAATGCCTGATATCCTCCACTTCCTCATGTATGGTGTGGCAATGTGTGTCTGCAGTCACAACAAGAACACACATACTTTTTAAATTTTTTATGTGTGTGTGCGAGTGTATTTTGTCTGCATACATGCCTGTGTACCACCTTTGTGCAGTGCCCACAGGTGTCAGAAGAAATTGTCAAGCCCCTGGAACTGGAGCTACAGATGGTCATGAGATACCATGTGTGTGCTGGGAATTGAACATCTGGAAGAGTAGCCAGTGCTTTTTAACTGCTGAGACATTTCTCCAGCTCCAAAAGAGGCTTTTTATAAAGTGTATTTAAAAAGTTATTAAGGATACAAAAGATACTGTGACTATGAGAGATATAGGTATCAATATTTATTGTATTTCAAGGTACATCTGTGAAACATTCAAATATATGATTATATGACATAGAACCTTAAAAATATAAGCAAAAGCCCCATGATTTGTTCACATAAGTAACATGTTTTTACAAAATAATAATAATAACTTCTTTCACACACATACAATCCTTAGGTAAAGGAGTGTAAGTTCTGTGGTTCTATTTAATGCCAGGCCTTCATATTCTGCCAGGAGGCAGGTCCAAAATGCCAGATATCTGTGCACCTTCCCTGCAAGAGGAGAGCTTGCCTGCAGAGAGGACCCTGACCACTGAAACTCAGGAGAGAGCTAGTCTCCCAGGTCTGCTGATAAAGGCTAACAGAATCACGGGAGGAACAAGCTCTAACCAGAGACAACTATCACAACTAACTCCAGAGATTACCAGATGGCGAAAGGCAAATTTAAGAATCTTACTAACAGAAACCAAGACCACTCACTATCATCAGAACCCAGCACTCCCACCTCAGCCAGGCCTGGATACCCCAACACACCTGAAAAGCTAGACCCAGATTTAAAAGCATATCTCATGATGATGGTAGAGGACATCAAGAATGACTTTAATAACTCACTTAAAGAAATACAGGAGAACACAGCTAAAGAGGTACAAGTCTTTAAAGCAAAACGGGAAAACACAACCAAACAGGTAGAAGTCCTTAAAGAAAAACAGGAAAACACAACCAAACAGGTGATGGAATTGAACAAAACCATACAAGACCTAAAAAGGGAAGTAGAAACAATAAAAAAAAAACTCAAAGTGAGGCAACTCTGGAGATAGAAACCCTAGGAAAGAAATCTGGAACCATAGATGCAATCATCAGCAACAGAATACATGATATGGAAGAGAGAATCTCAGGTGCAGAAGATTCCATAGAGAACATAGACACAACAATCAAAGAAAATATAAAATACAGAAAGATTCTAACTCAAAACATCTAGGAAATCCAGGACACAATAAGGAGACCAAACCTACAGATAATAGGAGTAGAGGAGAATGAAGATTTTCAACTTAAAGGGCCAGCAAATATCTTCAACAAAATATAGAAGAAAACTTCCCAAATCTAAAGAAAGAGATGCCCATGAACATACAAGAAGCCTACAGAACTCCAAATAGACTGGACCAGAAAAGAAATTCCTCCCGACACATAATAATCAGAACAAAAATGCAGTAAATAAAGATAGAATATTAAAAGCAGTAAGGGAAAATGTCAAGTAACATATAAAGGCAGGCCTACTAGAAATACACCAGAATCTTCACCAGAGACTATGAAAGCCAGAAGATCCTGGAAAGATGTTGTACAGACACTAAGAGAACACAAATGCCAGCCCAGGCTACTATACCCAGCCAAATTTTCAATTACCATAGATGGAGAAACGAAAGTATTCCATGACAAAACCAAATTCACACAATATCTTTCCACAAATTCAGTCCTTCAAAGGATAATGACAGAAAAAAAACAATACAAGGACAGAAACTATGCCCTAGAAAAAGCAAGAAAGTAATCCTTCAAAAAAACCTAAAAGAAGACAGCCACAGGAGCAGAATGCCAACTCTAACAACAAAAATAATAGGAAGTAACAATTACTTTTCCTTAATATCTCTTAATATCAATGGAATCAACTCCCCAATAAAAAGACATAGACTAACAGACTGGCTACACAAACAGGACCCAAAATTCTGCTGCTTACAGGAAATCCATCTCAGGGAAAAAGACAGACACTACCTCAGAATGAAAGACTGGAAAACAATTTTCCAAGCAAATGGTCTGAAGAAACAAGTTGGAGAAGCCATTCTAATATCTAATAAGATCGACTTCCAATCCAAAGTTATCAAAAAAGACAAGGAGGGGCACTTCATACTCATCAAAGCTAAAATCTTCCAAGAAGAACTCTCAATTCTGAATATCTATGCTCCAAATGCAAGGGCAGCCACATTCATTAAAGAAACTTTAGTAAAGCTCAAAGCACACATTGAACCTCACACAATAATAGTGGGAGACCTCAGCATACCACTTTTATCAATGCAGATCATGAAAACAAAAACTAAACAGGAACACAGTGAAACTAACAGAAGTGATGAAACAAAGGGATTTAACAGACATCTACAGAACATTTTATCCTAAAACAAAAGGATATACCTTCTTCTCAGCACCTCATGGTACCTTCCCCCAAATTGACCATATAATTGGTCACAAAACAGGCCTCAACAGATACAAAAATATTGAAATGGTCCCATGCATCCTATCAGATCACCATGGACTAAGGCTGATCTTCAATAACAATGTAAATAGTAGAAAGCCAACATTCAGGTGGAAACTGAACAACACTCTTCTCAATGATACCTTGGTCAAAGAAGAAATAAAGAAAGAAATTAAAGACTTTTTAGAGTATAATAAACATGAAGCCACAACATACCCAAACTTATGGGACACAATGAAAGCATTTCTAAGAGGAAAACTCATAGCTAGCTCTGAGTGCCTCCAAAAAGAAACTAGAGAGAGCCCACACTAGCAGCTTGACAACACACGTAAAAGCTCTAGAACAAAAGGAAGCAAATTCACCCAAGAGGAGTAGACATCAGGAAATAATCAAACTCAGGGGCGAAATCAACCAAGTGGAAACAAGAAGAACTATTCAAAGGATCAACGAAATGAGGAGCTGGTTCTTTGAGAAAATCAACAAGATAGATAAACCTTTAGCCTGACTCACTAAAGGGCACAGGGACAGCATCCTAATTAACAAAATCAGAAATGAAAAGGGAGACATAACAACAGATTCTGAAGAAATCCAAAACACCATCAGATCCTTCTGCAAAAAGCTATACTCAACAAAACTGGAAAACCTGGATGAAATGGACAAATTTCTAGGCAGATAGCATGTACCAAAGTTGAATCAGGATCAGATTAATGATCTAAACAGTCCTATATACCCTAAAGAAGTAGAAGCAGTCATTAATAGTCTCCCAACCAAAAAAAAAAAAAAAAAAAAGCCCAGAACCAGATGGGTTTAGTGCAGAGTTCTATCAGACCTTTAAAGAAAATCTAATTCCAATTCTTCTCAAACTATTCCACAAAATAGAAACAGAAGATATTCTACCCAATTCATTCTATGAAGCCACAATTACTCTGATACCTAAACCACAGAAAGACCCAACAAAGATAGAGAACTTCAGACCAATTTCCCTTATGAATATCGATGCAAAAATACTCAATAAATTCTCGCTAACTGAATCCAAGAACACATCAAAACAATCATCCATCCTGACCAAGTAGGCTTCATACCAGGGATGCAGAGATGGTTTAATATATGGAAATCCATAAACGTAACAAACTATATAAAAAACTCAAAAACAAAAACCACATGATCATATCGTTAGATGCTGAGAAAGCATTTGATAAATCCAACACCCATTCATGATAAAAGTCTTGGAAAGATCAGGAATTCAAGGCCCATACCTAAACATGATAAAAGCAATCTACAGCAAACCAGTAGCCAACATCAAAGTAAATGGTGAGAAGCTGGAAGAAATCCCACTAAAATCAGGGACTAGACAAGGTTGCCCACTTTCTCCCTACCTATTCAATATAGTACTTGAAGCTCTAGCCAGAGCAGTTGGACAACAAAAGGAGAACAAGGGGATACAAATTGGAAAGGAAGAAGTCAAAATATCACTATTTGCAGATTATATGATAGTATATATAAGTGACCCTAAACATTCCACCAGAGAACTCCTAAACCTGATAAACAGCTTCAGTGAAGTAGCTGGATATAAAATTAACTCAAACAAGTCAATGGCCTTTCTCTACACAAAGGATAAACAGGCTGAGAAAGAAATTAGGGAAACAACACCCTTGACAATAGTCACAAATAATATGAAATATCTTGGTGTGACTCTAACTAAGGAAGTGAAAGATCTGTATGATAAGAACTTCAAGTCTCTGAAGAAAGAAATCAAAGAAAATCTCAGAAGATGGAAAGATCTCCCATGCTCATGGATTGGCAGGATCAATATAGTAAAAATGGCTATCTTGCCAAAAGCAATCTACAGATTCAATGCAATCCCCATCAAAATTCCAACTCAATTCTTCATCGAATTAGAAAGGGCAATTTGCAAATTCATCTGGAATAACAAAAAACCTAGGATAGCAAAAACTCTTCTCAATGATAAAATAACCTCTGGTGGAATCTCCATGCCTGAACTAAAGCTGTACTACAGAGCAATTGTGATAAAAACTGCATGGTACTGGTATAGCAACAGAAAAGTAGACCAATGGAATAGAATTGAAGACCCAGAAATGAAGCCACACACCTATGGTCACTTGATCTTTGACAGGAGAGCTAAAACCATCCAGTGGAAAAAAGACAGCATTTTCAATAAATGGTGCTGGCACAACTGGGGTTTATCATGTAGAAGTATGCAAATTTATCCATTCCTATCTCCTTGTACTAAGGTCAAATCTAAGTGGATCAAGGAACTCCACGTAAAACCAGAGACAGTGAAACTTATAGAGGAGAAAGTGGGGAAAAGCCTTGAAGATATGGGCACAGGGAAAAAATTCTTGTATAGAACAGCAATGGCTTGTGCTGTAAGATCGAGAATTGACAAATGGGACCTCATAAATTGCAAAGCTTCTGTAAGGCAAAAGACACTGTCAATAAGACAAAAAGGCCACCAACAAATTGGGAAAGGATCTTTACCAATCCTAAATCAGATAGAGTACTAATATCCGGTATATATAAAGAACTCAAGAAGCTGGACTCCAGAAAATCAAATAACCCCATTAAAAAATCGGGCTCAGAGCTAAACAAAGAATTCTCACCTGAGGAATACCGAATGGCTGAGGAGTACCTGAAAAAATATTCAACATCCTAAATCATCAGGGAAATGCAAATCAAAACATCCCTGAGATTCCACTTCACACCAGTCACAATGGCTAAGATCAAAAATTCATGTAACAGCAGATGCTGGTGAGGATGTGGAGAAAGAGGAGCACTCCTCCACTGCTGGTGGGATTGCAAGCTTATACAACCACTCTGGAAATCAGTCTGGTGGTTCCTCAGAAAATTGGACATAATACTTCCGGAGGATCCTGCAGTACCTCTCCTGGGCATATATCCAGATGATGTCTAACTGGTAAGAAGGACATATGCTCCACTATGCTCATAGAAGTCTTATTTATAATAGCCAGAAGCTGGAAAGAACCCAGGTGTCCCTCAACATAGGAATGGATACAGAAAATGTGGTACATTTACACAATGGGGTACTACTCAGCTATTAAAAAGAATGAATTTATGAAATTCCTAGGCAAATGGATGGACCTGGAGGGCATCATCCTGAGTGAGATAAACCAATCACAAAAGAACTTACATGATATGTACTCACTGATAAGTGGATATTAACCCAGAAACTTAGAATACCCAAGATACAAGATACAATTTGCAAAACACATGAAACCCAAGAAGAACGAAGACTGACGTGTAGACACTTTGTCCCTTCTTAGAATTGGGAACAAAACACCCATGGAAGAAGTTACAGAGACAACGTTTGGAGCTGAGGTGAAAGGATGGACCATGTAGAGACTGTCATACCCAGGGATCCATCCCATAATCAGCCTCCAAACGCTGACACGTTTGCACACACCAGCAAGATTTTGCTGAAAGGACCCTGATATAGCTGTCTCTTGTGAGGCTATGCCGGGACCTGGCAAACACAGAAGGTGATGCTCACATTCAGCTATTGGATGGAACACAGGGCCCCCAATGGAGGAGGTAGAGAGAGTACCCAAGGAGCTAAAGGGGTCTGCAACCCTATAGGTGGAACAACAATAAGAACTAATCATTACCCCTGGAGCTCGTGTCTCTAGCTGCATATGTATCAGAAGATGGCCTAGTCGGCCATCATTGGGAAGAAAGGCCCCTTGGTCTTGCAAACTTTATATGCCTCAGTACAGGGGAACGCCAGGGCCTAGAAGTGGGAGTGGGTAGGTAGGGGGGCAGGAGGGGTGGAGGGTATATGGGACTTTCGGGATAGCATTTGAAATGTTAATGAAGTAAATACCTAATTAAAAATTGGGAAAAAAAAAGGAATATAGCATGGTGCATCTCAGGAGCAGGAGTGGTTGGGGAAGAGGGTGGTGGGGGTGGAGGGTCTGGGGGACTTTTGGGATAGCATTTGAAATGTAATGAAGAAAATACCTAATTAAAAAACATTAAGTTAAAAAAAAAACAGAAAGTCACTAGAATTGTTAGAATTTTTCTCTCTGTCTCTCTGGGTGTCTCTCTCTCTGTCTCTCTTTCTCTCCCCCCCCCCCCCTCCCGCACACACTCCTCAAGGGCCTTGAGCTTCTCTATCCTTCTGCCTTGTAAAGACCCATGAAGATCCACTGCTGTAGAGTCCTGAGGTGCGTTTGGAGGGATGAAGTGAGTGTCAAGTCCTCTGGGTTGCAGTTTCACATAAACCCTGAGAATTCTGTAGTCATGATGGGATGATTTTGTTCATGTAAAGTATGGTGTTGATGAAAACTCCATGGATATTCTTATCCCGAGCTTTTGTCCCCGCCGACAAGAACACACTCAGGACAACCGGAATCTTCTGCAGCAAAGCTTTATTGCTTACTTCTCAGGAAGATCCCGACCCCAGAAAATGGAGTCCCTTATATAGCACTCAGCCATGACGTTTCAGCACCTGATGTGACGTGACAGCTCTTGATTCGTTGCTCGCCCATCACACCACTATTACACCCCGAGAATGGGCAGTGACTAGGAGTGAGTTCACTCTCGCACTTGCGCACAAGGCTTGTTTACTAGTTAGTCACAGCAGAGGCCAGCGCCATCTTATAATGGTGATTGCTCGCGGCATGTGCACAGCTCTCCACAGCGATTGCTCACTGCACGGCTCTCCACATATTCTACCAAAGGGAGAGAATGTGGTAAACACTTTCACTGATGTAGCTTTCTCCCAGCATGCCACAGAAAAAGATTTGGACCTGGCTCTCCCAATTTTCAGCATTCTATTCCTGTCATGGTGCAAGAAAGGACATGTATGAGTGACCACAAAACTCCCTCCTTCTTTTCTTGATGAAACTACCCACCTGCCTAGCATTTGCTCACGGCCATCCTTTCCCAGCAGTGTAAGCAAACACCTATATCACGAAATGCTTATGGATTCACTCACTGTCCGCTGAGTGATTACTTGTATCCGTACGTTGCTGTCTCAATATGGCAGGTATGCATCTCAATATAACGCAGTATGAGCTAGAGTTAGCAAAATAGCTTACGGAAATCTAGACCTTCTCACCCATGCCTACCCTCTCAGTAAGCATCTCAGCTCAAGGTCTTTGGACTTATCACCAACTTCTGACTGCAAACATTTTTGCCTGGGGAGCGACAAAAGACACTGATAAGCATCACTGTCTTAGGTGCAGGGAAGTGACATCATCTTTGTTAGCACTATGTCTTTAGCCTACTTATCTGCCAAACAGCAATCACCAACTTTACACATCCATTGCTGTGCTTAAGCAGCACCTGAAAGTGACCATGACCAAGGGAAGAGTTGGGCTTCACTATTCACCAAATCTGCCCAGTCTCCAGTCTCCCCATCGCCCCTGAAAACAGTTCACTCAACTCTTCAGAGTAAAGGCCTTCCTTTCTCTTGTACTGTCTCCAGACTTGAGCTCTGCCTCCAGGATGTGTCCCAATGCACCTAACTCATCAAGCTCGTCACCATATTGAAGTAGGAATGACCAGTGCTCTCAAAGCCATTCTCTCTTCTGTTTGACCATTCAGTGCCTGCAGTGTCTTTCGCATATCCTTATAAGGACACATCTTCAGTTTTGCAATAAAATCCAAACTCCCAACAGTGGGTGGCTACCTTTGTCCTCCATGACCACTTCCTGACCTCTTGGTTGTTTCCTCATCACTGACCTCCATCACTGAGTTTCAGACGCTGTCCCACTTTCTGTTCCTTTAACACTCTTCCCCTGCTTCCTACTTCGACATCATCATACAATCTGCTTCATCTGTCCCCTGCCCTTAGGCAGCTGGCTCCTCTGCTTCTCAGTAGAAAATAGGGTGTGGCTTCCAGGTGGGCCTCTCCTTTATCCACTCCTATCTCCCACTCTCTTTTTTTCTTCATATCTATCACTTCTTGCTTTTTTATTTTTTGCTTTGTTTTGTTTCTTCCAACAGATAAGTCTGTTTCTGATATCTTTTCTCTTGCTGCTCTGTGACGTAGGACAGGCCCTCTGCCTAGCAATGAGTCAGTCGGAGTTTGCTGACTGACATAAGAAGGCTACCTCATAAATACCAACTTTGCTTTCAGCTACATGAGAAGGACTGCTCCAGCCTTATCTTCCATCCACGTTACGGTTCAAAAACCTCCATGATATGCCTCAAACGGTCTCTCCAAAATGTCAATTGTATTCGTCTTACGAAGTCTGATAGTTTGTCCTCTTTTGTTTGTACATTTGTGTATGGCTCCATGGTAATGAGTGACCTCTGTGTCAGTCCCTGGGAGCAGCTGCTGATGCCCCACACCTGTACACATCTGCCTAAGGCTTTTCCTGTTGCAGATTTCTGCAATAATGAAAGCAAACCCTTCCTTCACAGAGTACACATTTGCAACCTAAGTTCAAGACTTGAATTTCTTCTCTTGGCTTCCTGTAAGCACTCTGGCCATGTGAGAGCTTTATTGGTCTAGCTTTTCATCCCAGTTACTACCCAGGTAATCTCACATGGAGTCTCTATGGACATATCAGAGACACATGTTTGTAGTGGGAGTTTTCTCCTTAATAAAGAAGTCATAGAGAGGATGTGGAAACAGACTCAAGGCACAAAGCAGAATTTGAAAGTTAGACTGATGGGCCAACCAGAGTTTATATAGAATGCCTAGGTGAAGAGATGGAGTGGGGAACTCAGAACTGAGAAAAAGAATTGAGGAGATAGCCTAGTATATATTGGTTTGTTTATTTGGTATACAAACCATATATACAATATATGGTGTGTGTGTGTATATATATATATATATATATATATATATATATATATATTCTTCTTCCCATGCTTAAATCCCTGGGTATAATGGGTTTAATTCCTAGACAATAAAACTGAGCCCAGCGGTGTATACCTGCAACACCAGCATTTCGAAGGTGGAGGCAGGGGGATTAAAAGCTCAAGATTGTCCTTAGAATCACTGTGAAGTTGAGGTCAACTTGAGACACATAAAACCCTGTCTTGAACAAAAGAAACAAAACACAAAACTACAAAAGATCTGGGTGAGGAGAGGGCCTGGGAAGGCCTGCAGAGCATCAGACTCCAAACTTCACCTCAGTGAGCTAGGTACTTCTTGAATTCTACTTCCTTATGCAGTAGAATGAAGAAAAGACTTTTCAGATCCCCTCTGATTGTCAGCTATATATCATAGAGCAAATTCTTTAGTTACTTCTCGTGCAAGACTGTCTTCTTATCTTGTGCCTGGCGTGGAGAATCTGAGACTTCTCAGCTTCAGTTCTCTTCAATTCTGTTTTGTTTTGGTTTTTGGTTTTATTGAGACAGGGTTTCTTTGTATAGCCCTGGCTGTCTTGGAACTCACTCTGTAGACCAGGGTGGTCTCAAACTCAGAAATCTGCCTGCCTCTGCCTCCCAAGTGCTAGGATTAAAGGTATGCTCCACCACTGCCCAGTCTAGAATGATTCTATAGGTATTTCTTAAGTAATCAAGCAAGATTAATTTTGTAGGGGAAGGGTACTTTTTTTGTTGGCCTGGGACCTTAGCATTTCGTGCTCAAATATGCAAGAACAATGTTAGAGACAAATACATGGAGGATATAATTATGAAATATTAAAGATGTTGGTCAAATAGGGATAACTGGCATCATGCTGTGACCTTAGTAATAGTCTGCTACTTCTGTTGTTTTGTAAGACCAGGATTATTCCAATAATATATAGGCCCGCTCTATATTCTTACTAACATTGACATGGAGCAAAACAGTATATTTCTCAGCCATTCTTGCTGCTATGCTAGTGTCTTCTCAATAGCTGTTTTGGAATGGAATGAGAATTCTTTAAGAATCACTAGCCCTGGGTCTTACTTTTCCATTATCTTATGAAAATTTATTTCAGATTTCTTATATGACCCATATCATTGGATGCCTTTTGGTTAGTCTTTCATGAAGCCCAGTGAAATCACTGTAAGGAATCAGCTGTTTTTGGTGTAACTGAAATCTGATGAGGAGCCAGGTAGAGCATCCTTTAGAATTAGAAGGAAATGACTTTCCCATAGCTTGAAGGCTGCTGTCTGGTCATAAGGTAATGCTCCCCAAGGGCTGAAGAGCTAAACACCTGGGATGCAATCAGAGAATCCAGGTCTTCTAAAACTGAGGCCCACATGGTACTCCTACTGTTTTCTCACCAAACACAAGCAAATTAGTAGTGGACTTCGTGTAAAGAAAAACAATGCCAAAGAAGTAAAAATCTAGTCCTAAACCTCTTACTTTCCCTGGAAAAGGCTGTTCACTTGGTGATATTTGTCAGGGTTGGAACTTTCCTAGGTAAGTAGACAGGAGATCACTTGATATCTCCTCTTTGCTGGGGTAATGAGCAAAAGCTGGTGAAGGAAGTCTGGACAGACAGGAGGTGAAGTCAGAGGAAACAGAGAAACAGCAGGCCTTGGCAGCGTTTCATGTGTATGAACTACTGGCCTTTCAAAACTGATGCTGGAAAAAAAAAAAAAAGAAGAGCAAGAAACAGAAAGTATTTAATAGACTAATGATATTATTGGACCTTGGAGCTACTACAAATCTTTTTACCAAATTGTAATATTTCTTTTGATGCAGGGTCCCATGTAGCCTGGTTGAGCCTTGAACTCTTAATACAGCTGAAGATGATCCTGACCTTCTAATCCCCCTTTTACCCTTTGGATTTCTCAGATTATAGGTAATAACACATCCAGGTGTTAGGAATTAACCCAGGACTTACTGCATGTCAGGCAATCGCTCTCCCAATGGAGCTACACCCAGCTTCTGTTGCATTTGATAATTGGGATAAGATTGCCCATTGATGTAAGCCTCTACTGCCAAAGATAATTGTCACCAAGAAAACAAGTTGATCTTCCCTGGGGCAGATGGCTTCCTAAGAGCTCTTGTTCTGGACCCCAAGCCTTTGAAGTTGATGGTTGCGATAAACGCCTTTAGTTCAAAGATGTATTTGTGTATATATGAGCTTATGTATATGTGCATATATGCATATGTGCATGCATATGCAATTCAGCATGGCTCAACTATCCATGTGAAAGGGTGCTTCCTCAAAGTAAGCATGTTGACGTGGACAGAAGACAGGAACATGCAGGCCACAGATTCCCTGCCTGGGTGCAGGGATGAAGGAAGTAAAGTGAGTCAACATGGTGGCCACTTTACCAGTACTGGTATTTACCCAACCATTATCAACCCTGTTCTTTGTAACCATGGAACTCAGTAGAGATCCTTCAGAAAGGACAGGAGCCCAAAGTTCCCTTTACTCTTCTCAAAACCACCCCAATGAAGCTCTGATTTTCACATGTGGCTCAGAATCCTCACCTATATAGAGCAGTCACAGGGTAGCATACAGGCTACAGGGTGATGCGCACTGAGACACGGAGCTCAGGAGAGCAGCTGAGCTTCTAGCATAGCAAGAGCTCAAGGAATGTGGATTGCTGTTTTTGAATGCTAGCGATTCATTTTCCCAGAAAGAGTTATTTTCATGGACCCACACTTTCACAATCTCATTTCACCTTAATATAATTTCTCAACGGACTGGTTTCTGAATACCCTTACCTCAAGGGCTTCACCGTACGATTCAGGGGAGATACAATCTAGTCCCTAGTACCCAGAGAAAACGCTTCAGCATTTTGTGTGTCATTTTCTACATTTTGAAAGTAAAGAAAGCAGACGGTTTCTGACTTCATCTCTGAAGCAATAAAGAGGTGACCCAAAAGGGCCCCACCCAAGACTGAACATTGTATGCTGACAGCAGGTCAAATTTGGTGACTCAGAGAAGGGATGCCCCTAGGAGGGGAGGCAGTTACTCAAGCGGCAGAAAAGGCTGAGACAGGGAAGGAGGAGAAAAAAAAAGGAGGGCATGAGAAATGGTTGGAGGCAGAAGTAGGGAGTGAACCCTGAGAGGAAAGGGCAAAGAGGGAGGGAAGAGGGGGAGGAGGGTTCAGACTCATTTATTGCTGGTCCAAGAGGGCACAGTGAAAGACTACAGGGTATTAGAACTTGGGGTAGGGGTAAATAAAGGTATCTGGGATGCAGATGTATCCTACATTAATTAAGAATGTAGCATGGTCCATTCAGCAAAATCTTGCTAGCGTACAAGATTTTGCTGAAAGGACCCTGATATAGCTGTCTCTTGTGATGCTATGCCAGTGCCTGGCAAACACAGAAGTGGATGCTCACAGTCAGCTATTGGATGGAACACAGGGCCCCCAATGGAGGAGCTAGAGAAAGTACCCAAGGAGCTGAAGGGGTTATATATAGGTGAACCATATAGTTCAACAATATGAACTAACCAGTACCCCTGGAGCTCGTGTCTCTAGCTGCATATGTAGCAGAAGATGGCCTAGTCAGCCATCATTGGGAAGAGAGGCCCATTGGTCTTGCAAACTTTATATGCCCCAGTACAGGGGAAACACCAGGGCCAAGAAGTGGGAGTGGGTAGGTAGGGGGCGGGGATATGGGACTTTCGGGATAGCATTTGAAATGTCAATGAAGTAAATACCTAATAAAAAGTTGGAAAAAAAAAAGAATATAGCATGGTGCATCTCAGGAGCAGGAGTGGTTGGGGAAGAGGGAAGAAATAGAATGAGAAGGAAAGGGAGGGGGGCAGTTCTCAGAGCCATCCACACTGTCTCCTGTGATGTCTGCCTCAGAGCCATCCACACTGTCTCCTGTGATGTCTGCCTCAGAGCCATCCACACTGTCTCCTGTGATGTCTGCCTCAGAGCCATCCACATTGTCTCCTGTGATGTCTGCCTCACAGGGGTCAGATGAGGAATGAGGAGAAATCACACACCGCCTTTCTAAGAGCAAGGAACTAGTAGCTTATCCACGGAGACCGTATCATGAATCCCACTGAGATAGGTGGGTCTAGGTCTAGCCTCAGCCACATTCTCGGAAAGGAGATAAATGTGTGTATCAATCAACAAAGAAAAAGAATTTACTAAACACAATGGAATCGGGTTGGGTTAAAAAAAAAAACTCACTACATTAGAACTGGATATTACTGTATTCACTTTCATCTGTCTATCCATATATATATTCATAGTCATTCATCAGGTTACTACCAGAGGAAGGACTCAGAGAGAAGATCCTGATACTGTCGTCGTAAGAGCCAGCCATAGAAAATGTAGACCAGGTCAAGGCTGGGTTTGAGCTCATTACACTGCCTTTCCCTCCCAATGCCTTTCACTGAGCAAGTAGGGACCTGCAAGCCTGCAGGTCCTATCTCTATAAAGGCCAGTTTGAGGAAGGAATTTCACATGCTTCTTAGGGGAAAATACTATGGCCTAGGGAAACCACTGTGTCCGTGAAGTCACATATTTCAGGTTGATTTGGGAGACGCAAGTTGTAAAAGCTTATTTCCCTATATATGGTAGCAGCTTGGAGAGTATACGCAAAGGAGAGTTGAACTCCAATGAATCATGGGGTCCATTGGGGGAAAAAAAGAACATGCCACAGGTAAAAGCAAGACTTGTGTCTTTCTGATCCTGGGATAGACAGAGAATGAAGCTGATGCTGAGAGTTGGGGTGGGGGTGGGGTGGGGGTAGGGCTGAGGAGGATGAAGAAGTTCTTGTCAGATTAGAAAGTTATTAAAACAGAGAACCAATTCTTCTTGAATGAGAACTGGGCATAAGCAAAGCAGTGTATATCTGTCATCCCAGGTGTATACCTGTACATCCCAAGGCAGTGTATACCCATCCTGTCGGTTAGCAGAGGCAGGAGGATCAAGGTTATCTAAAGTTGAATAACAAATCCAAGGCAACCCTGTGTTAATACCTTGTCTCAAAGAGGGCAAAGGGGAAGCTGCTGTTTTTAAAGATAAAGAAAGATCTTTCTTAAAGAATAATTTCTGGGCTGGAGAGATGGCTCAGTGGCTGAGAGCATGTGTTGCTCTTGCAGAGGAGCCAAGTTTGGTTCCTGGCACCCACATGGTGACTCACAATCATCTCTCAGTGCAGTTCCAGGGATCTGATGCCCTCTTCAGAACTCCCAACGCACTAGGCACATGAATGGTGCACATATATAAGTCCAGGCAAAACATCCATACACATAAAACAAAATAAGTAAGCCTAACAATTTTCAACCAAAACAAGAAAAAGGAAGTCCCAAAGTTCTCCAGGAAACAACTATTATCTCCACGTTTCACAGCACAGGCACTGAAACACAAAAGTGAAGAATTGGGAATAAAACTAAAGTAAAAAATATATCACCAAGAGAATTGTAACTAAGCATGAAGACCCAACAAGAATTCATGGTGGCTTCACATACAATGTTCTACTGCGTGCATTCAGACTGATGGCAGCTGATGCTGAAGTGATATTCCAAATGGGAAAGGTTTTATTGCTCAAAAAAAAAAAAATATCTTCAGAGACAAGCTCTCAACTATGTAGTACTGGTTGGCCTTAACCTCACTATGTAGACCAGACTGGCCTCAGACTCACAAAGATATGCCTGCATTTGTCTCCTAGTGCCAGAACTAAGGGTGTGCCCCATGGCGTCCAGCTAATGATAAAGGTCTTGATTATAGTACCTCTGAGGATCGAATAGAGATGTATTGAGAACCTTTTACCTACTGACTATATTTCCCAGCTCATTAAACTGGATTTAAACTATGCAATTCTCTTTTAAAAAATTAAGTGCATTGCCAAAGCCATGTAATTAACAGTTGGGAGGCAAAGCTGAGACCACACGGCTGAATCTACATCCTGGCATTTTCCCACCACTGCAGTCATGGCCTTACAAGTTTCTGATCAGGGATAAGCCCCTGAGTAGAGCTATGGAGGTGCATGTGACTAAGGGACAGTGTCCACTGTGTGTCAGGGCAGGGACATTTTGATGGCAAGTCTTATCAAGTTTCCAGGGATGTCTTGTCTGTCTTCAGCAGGTTAGGAAGGAAACTGAAGTTATAAGATGAATAGGCATTGCTGCCATGCATAAGAGACTGGATTCAGTTTCCCTGGTTACCACAGTCTAGTTTTGTGACATCACTAGCTTCAATAGCGTCCTCTGTAAAACAGGAATAAATAAGGAGGACACAATGGGGTCATGATAAAGCCCTTAGCACAGCAGCTGGCACACAGAGAGATTGAGGTGGGGTTTTTTTTTTTTTTTTCACCTCTCTTTCAGGTAAATGGGCCAGCAGTGACGGAGTACAGCCCCGCCCAGTTCAGTCAATGAGGTGTTGCTAGGCTGGAAAGAATATTTAGGTAAAGGATAAAGCTGGTAATAGCTTATACTCTAGAACACAGGCTCCAACCATTTCCAGATACCCCAAACAAAGGATGGCATGGATACTAGAAACATGTTTACATGAGCCACAGGATTGTTCTGCAACTGGTATCAAATGTCACTATCACTTATTTATTACACACTAGTTGAAGTTGACCTGAAGCTCCAGGGCATTCAAGAGTCACTTCCTCAAAGAAGGAAGCAGGAAGGAACAAGAGATCTCATTGTAGCTGGCTGGGCAGAACTGTGGGGTCACAGGGGAGGCTGGGCAGAACTTGGGGCCACAGGGGACTTACAGCATGAAGTTTGAAAGTTTTATCATGTGGAAAAAAGGAGCTCTGAACAACCTTGCCAATGAAGTTCAGATTCTCAGGGCAGCAGATAAAGGGATAATCTTGAAAATGTTAACTAGTTAATAGGAGAAGGTAGAGTAGAAGACGGAAGGGGCAGGGGTTGGGGAGAAAGTACAAAATGGACATATGGGTTTTTAAAAGATTTATTTTTAGTGTGTTTGTGCCCACAGAAGCCAGAAGAAGGTTCTGGATCCCCTGGACAGAGCTGGAGTCACAGGGGGCAGTAAGTTGCCTGACATCAGCTGAGAAAATATCTGGGATCTTCTAGAGAGCAGGCACTTTTAACTATAGAGTGGAGCCATCATTCTAACAGGTGACCTTTGGGTTTGTTAGAAAGTAATACAGAGCACCTTGGTAAATTTTAGTGGGTAAAAATTGGCAAGCCTGTGGCGTATTGTTTATGATTGCCCTAGTTTGGTTTCTGTTGCTTTGATTAAACACTGACCAAAACCATTGTCTTAGTTGGAGTTTTAATGCTGTGACGAGACACCATGACCATGGCATCTCTTATAAAGGAAAACATTTAGTTGGGGCTGGCTTACAGTTCAGAGGTTCAGTCAATTATCATCATGGGAAGCATGACAGAGTGCATCAAGCATAGCTTGAGTAGAGGAGACCTCAAAGGCTGACCCCACAGTAACACACTTTCCCCAACAAGGCCACATTTTCTGATAGTATCTAATAGTCTTATTCAAACTTATTCAAACATTCAAACACATGAACCTACAGGGACCATTCCTGTTCAAACCACTACAAACACCTTGAGAGGAAATGTTTTATTTGGATTACAAGTTACAGTTTAGTTAAACCAGAGCAGAAATTCAAGCAGAGATGACAGAGGGATGCTTCTTACTAGCTTGTTTCCCCATGGTATGCTCAGTCTGCTTTCTTCTACAACCCCCAACCACCATCCCAGGGGTGACACTACTCACAGTGGACTGGGTCTTCCCACATCAACCATTAATCAAGAAACTGTCCTGTAGACATGATCACAAACAATCTGATGGCAGCAATTTGCAATCTGATAGTGGCAATTCCTCAGCTGAGGTTCCCTCTTTCCAGGTAACTCTAGTTTGTGTCAAGTTGATTAGAAACTAATCAGTACAGCTATCCAACGCTGGGGGAAATCTAAAAGACCTGGGGGAGATGTGCAGGTGAGCATAGTCTTCTGAAGCAGGACATTAAAAGGGCCCACAGCAATGGTCATCAATATTGGGATAGGAAGGGGTGGGAGACAGGTGGGAGTCCAGGGAACGATCCAATATCTGCGCAGATAGAGCCATGAGCACATGAGAAAGTTATCATACCCAATGGGGAGGTTGACATGCGACAAATATTAAGTAAGTTTACATTATACATATTTAACTTATGCTTTCCTCACTGTGCAGTGAGGTTTTTCTCTCTGCTTCTCATTCTCAGTCTTTGAGATGGAGCTAGTCATGATCACTACCCTGGATCTGGAGGGAAGGGTTATTTACAAGGGGACATTAGGCATGTCCTTGTGAAGTGAAGGACCATACTCAAAAGGCTGATTCCTCCCCTTCAACCCAGCCATTGCAATTAGTAAAGAAAGACTGGGGTTCCCTACACACCACTGACATGGACTAGGAATCCTTAGCTGTAAACAAGAGATTCTTTTCTGCATGCATTGTTCTTGCTATCCCTAGATATCCAGGCTCAGTTCCACCAAGTTCCGGTGTACCCAACCTCTGCTAGGCTTAGGGGTGGCTTTTGGCAAAAGGATGGCTCTACTTTGAATCTAGTTAGGTTACTTGGTCTATTGATTTGATCTTCTGAAGCCTCATCCATGACAAAGTCATTGACAGGATTGAAAAGGTAATGCCCATCTGTCATGAATACCTTCCTGGTGTTCTTCACGCATGAATTGAGTCCCTACAACTGCTAATCTCAAACCTGGTCTATATATGGATGCTTAGGCACTCAACAAGGCAGAAAAGTGGCCTGGCAAAGCCTTGAAGAAAGAAGTAGGGTTTTAGTTTCATGGGTGGGGAGGAGATACTGGGAGGTAAAGAAGGTGATGGAGAACTTGCCTTCAGAGGCAATAGTGTTTCTCTCTTTAGTATGGGGCTAGTCCTTATATCCTCACAGGAAGTCATCACAGCCTCTGTCTGAGATAGTTGACCTTTTGTTAGGGCACATCTTATCCTTACTTTATGAATCTACATATTTGTGGCTAGACCTGTTAGTTATCTCTGTTTCTTGATTCTAGGCTGAATCTTTAAGGCTTAAGTGTATCTTTTGTTCTCCCCCTCCTCTGGGGTGGCCCATCTCCCCTATCTTGGGGAAGCTGTACCAAATAGCAGTCCTGGGACCTACTCTGCTCTGAGTACTCAGGGAGTGGCCACCCAGGTTAGAGGCATGTGGTTCTGACTGGCTGGGCTGAGAAGGTTTGCATAGGAACATTTTCTTTGCCAGCCCCTCCCTCCATTGGGGATCCCTCAGTTATAACTGTGCCCCCATCTCCTTTCTCTTTTGACCACATGACCATGTTCCTTCTCATTTTCCTGAACCAGTACCAAACCTTAGTCTCATTCTCTCTTTGCACTGTCCAAGATAGAAACAAGGATAAGGCAGTGCTCAGTAAAGCCTCCGATGTACCATTCTGTCATTCCATGGTCAACTCCCTGTACTACCCAGCAAGTATTGAGTGGAAGGTCTAAAGAGGTCTGATCTAAAGGTAAAGAGGGTAAATCATCATTTCACCATGGATATATTATCAATTACAGGCACATAGGGTTTTTCTGTAGTCAATTTTCAATTCATTTTTTTCCCAATGGCCCCATAATTTATAAATGCTGGAGATTATTGGCCTCTTTTCCAGTGCTATTAACTCAGGCTCCAAGAACTGCCATTTGTCCAAAGGCCCCAAAGTAGTAAGTCATGGGGTCAAATCATAATGGAATTACTATGACTCCTGCTCAGGAGTCTTTCTTGAAGGGTCAGGAAATGGATCCATAGTTAAATTGCCTGCCATATAAGCGTGAGGACCTGAGTCTTTTGGTTTTTTTGTTTTGTTTTGTTTTGTTTGTTTGTTTTGCTTTTTTAACCCAGAACTAGTGACACATACTTGTATTCCCAGAACTAAGGAGATAGAGACAGCCTGATCCTTGGGTGGGCTGGCTAGTCAACCTCACCAAATTTGCAACTAGGCTACCGCAGGCTAACAAGAGGCCTATCTCAAACAACAAGGTATGATGGCTCCTAAGGAGTGACACTTAAGGTTTTCCTCTAGCCCCTACATGCATACATATATGCACATGCACCCCAAACACACACATATGCACTCACGTACACTATAAGTATACACCAAACAATAAATACGTATCTTTCTCTGTACCCAGTCTTGCGGCAGTAGAGGCAGGTTAGCTTCTTGGACACCTCCTATTCTCCTTTCCCAGCCTTATTCTCTATGAAGAAAGCCAGCAGGTACCATCCTCATCAGCTCCTGCTATATGTCTCTGGTTGTGAGTGAATTCCTTGGTCAGAGGGAATGCTATGTTGAGTAGCAAGCAGACCTGCCTTCAAGTTCCTGCCTGGAATTTCTCCTGGTGATGGGCTGTGACCTGGAACTCTAATCTCCATAGACCTTTGTTGTGTCCGGCCAGCAGATCACAGCCTGGGTTCTAGCCTGGAAAGGCATTTTGGAAACCTGGAAGAGAAGAGGGGCTAGGTGGCGAGAGAAGGGAATGAAGCTAAGACAAGATTCTGATCAAAGCTCAATTTTACTATTTCCAGACACTCAGTTATAAAGGAAGGGGGAGGGAACCCGATTTCCCGCCAAGTAACTCAGGGTCCAGTAGCAGGACGAACACGTGTGTGCCTCCAGGCAACAAAGCGACAGCGGGGGAAGGGAGACCACAGACCTTTTGTTTCTTTCAGTTGCCCTTTGATTAGGAAGTTTGTCACAGTAACAGAGATGACACCAGGATAGAAATTGTTCTGTTTTCTTTTTTAGGGGGGAGGGGGCACTCAGTATTTTAGTGCTCTCTCTCTCTCTTTCTCTCTCTCTAACATGAATTGGGGATGTTTGGGAACTGGGAGGAAGGAAATAGGGATGATGAATATGATCATATTAATCATATTTCATTGTGAATATATAAGAAATTCATAAGAATAAAAAATATAAAAAATATATTATCTCTTCAGTTGGCTGAATTCTTGATCATAGAAGCTGCAGATGAGATAAGCCAGTTATGTAGGGTCAGATGGGTTAACCTCTTCTTTTATAACTTCTGGGTTCCCAGTGACTTAAGTCTATACCCGCTTACACTTGACTTTTAGTGTCTACCTACTTGCATTTAGTAATCTAGATGCAAATTCTCCCAAAGGACCTTCTGGATCTGGGTCACAGCAGCCAGCACGCTCTGGGCACCCCCATTTTTATCCAGTGTGCTTATGGACTCATGGTAATCTCCATGTTCCCAAACATGATACAGAATCCATGGTCTGCCACTGGATGGAAGTCTTTACCCAGAACTTTGGGTTATGCTTTGAGTTCTACTGCTAAGAACCATGCACCAACAAGAACACAAGGCTCACTGAGAGAAGACCATGAAGAAGGATGGTTAACTACCCTGTGACAGCAGGTGACAACAATCACCTGGGAAAAAATGACAGCACATAGGGCTGCCCCAGACAGATCCCACAGATGCCTGTTCGCAGTGCTATAGTACGGCAGAACTGAGCATGGCTTTAGCTACTGGGTACTGAACCACCTGAGTCTCCTTAAATGACAAGGAATGAAACTCATGATACACTTCAAAAAGAGTTAATCTAGAGCAATGGCTCTCATTCTCCGTAATGCTGCAGCCCTTTAATAGAGTTCCTCATGTTGTGGTGACCCCCAGCCACAAAATTATTTTCATTGCTACTTCATAACTATAATCATGTTATTGTTACAAATTATGATGTGGATATCTGATATGCAACCCCCCAAACGTATCATGATTAGACAAAATACTCTAGTTACCCGGAAAAACCCTTTACTTGGAGCTGGCTCAGTTGACAGAGTATTAGCCTAGAAGTCATAGAGTTCTTGAGTTCAGTACCTAGCATTGAACAAATGACATGTGGTAGTGCAGACCTATAACTAATATTCAGAATGCAGAGGCAGGGGAATGAGAGACAGCCCAAGTACACAAGATCCTGTGTCAAAATAAATAAGTAAGTAAAATTATATAGATGTACTATCAAATAAAAAATGTCTCCAAAAATTTCCCACAGAAAGTCCTGGAGGACTAGGGGCTGTGTTTGTGAGAGGGGACCCAATACATGGGCCCTGAGTTTGGGACACAAAGCAATGTGTGTCCTGCCAAGTTCTCAGGTATGTCAATGCTGGCGAAGAGCGGGAAGAACTGCTCTTGCCAACTAACCCAACAAGTCCAGGCAAACCTCAAGCACTGAATAAATAGCAGCCCTTACCAGCCCAAGGCTTCTCCTCACCTCAGAACCCTAGGTTTAAGCTCCGTGAGAGCAGAGCCTCAGCCCTCTTCCCAGGGCACTTGAGGGTGGCATATTGTTGTAGCTCAAAAGTTGCCCTGGTGGTTGGATAGTGACTGGTGGTGCAGCAGGGATTTCAACTTCTGAGTCTTCACCTCGAGATCATTTCCTGTCACCTGTCCAGTTCTTTCAACACATACATAGCAGGACAGTGAAGACACTAAGAACGAGGTAGGAAGTGTTGTCCTTCAGGTCCCTGAAATTGGTACTTAAGAAACCTGGGATTGAGCTGTCCCAGCTGTGCCCAGTTCTCTCCCATAGATCACGTCCTAAAATGATGAGGTGACTCCACCCAAACTCCTTAGTTGCCTGGAGAAGAGCCTGTTGTTCCTATACCATGGAAGATCAGGCATGAAGAGAGTGAAATCAGGTTTCTGTAAGTCACAGGATGCAGAGGAGTCCATGGCATGGTCTGTGTTTCCCAACCCGTTAAACTGGTTTCTTTGGAGTGTATGCAAGAGTGTTTCTCACAGAAGCTAAACAATCATGGAAGTACTGGGTGTTTTCTGACTCTGTTCCTAAGATAGAGATCCGTGAAAGCAGGAGTCGGCTTTAACCCTTTGTCCTGAACATCTGGGCAGGAGTGTAGCAATCCACACAACTTCTCCCAATACCTATACACACAACCATACATACAAATACAAACTTGCACACAAGGGAATATGTCCTATAATACTACTCTGGTTTGCCTCCTGTTGCTATTATAAAGACTGTGACCAAAAGCAACTTGGGAAGAAAAAGATTTATTTCAGTGTATAGTTTATAGTCTGTTTTGAACGAAGTCAGAGCAGAACTCAAGGCAGGAACTGAAGCAGAGACCACAGATGAAAGCTGCTTCCTGGCTTGCTCCTGGTGGTTTGCTCACTTTGGTTTTTTATACCTCCCAGGACCACATGCCTAGGCATAGCATTATCCCAAAAGTGCTGGGCACTTTAATATCGATCATTAACCAGGAAACTGTGCCACCCTACCCCAGGTTTGTGTACAGTTCAATCTCAGAGAGGCTCACTTTCTTTCTTTCCTTTCCTTTCCTTTCCTTTCCTTTCCTTTCCTTTCCTTTCCTTTCCTTTCCTTTCCTTTCCTTTCCTTTCCTTTCCTTTCTTTCCTTTCCTTTCCTTTCCTTTCCTTTCCTTTCCTTTCCTTTCCTTTCCTTTCCTTTCCTTTCCTTTCCTTTCCTTTCCTTTCCTTTCCTTTCCTTTCCTTTCCTTTCCTTTCTTTCTTTCTTTCTTTCTTTCTTTCTTTCTCTTCCTTCCTTCCTTCCTCCCTCTCCCTCCCTCCCCCTTTCCCTCCCCTCCCTTCCTTCCTTTCTTTTCTTTCTTTGTTTCTCTCTCTTTCTTTCCTTTCACTCTCTTTCTTCCTTCCTCTCTCTCTCTCTCCCTCCCTCCCTTCCTCTTTCTTTCTTTCTTTCTTTCTTTCTTTCTTTCTTTCTTTCTTTCTTTTTTTCTTTCTTCCTTTCTTTTATTTATATGAGTACACTGTTGCTGTCTTCAGACACATCAGAAGAGGGCATCAGATCCCATTACAGGTGGTTGGAAGCCACCATGAGGTTGTGGGAATTGAACTCAAGACCTCTGGAAGAGCAGTCAGTGCTCTTAACCACTGAGCCATTTCTCCAGCCCCCAGCATTTTCTTAATTGGGGTTCCTTCTCCCAGATAATCCTAGTTTGTGTTAAAGTGAAAACAACAACAACAACAATGAGAAATGAATTCCAAGACTAACCAGGATGCACAAGCACACATACATATATAGATGCACACGCACACATAAACAATATGTGTGTGTACTGCTAGTCAGTGCTCAGATACTTGAGCACAGAAACACATGCCTGGGCACTGGTACACTTATATATGATCTTTGCACAAGACTGTCCCTTGGCCACTGTGACCACTTTCTCTTCCTGCCTTCAGAGACTGGTCCAGCAGATTCAAGGTGTTCATCTCTACTTTGCTACCTGCAGAGGTCAGTCAGCCTTAATGAAGGGCTTCCATCTTTTTATCCAGGGGCACAGTCATCCCTACTTGGAAGAGCCCACATCTTCTTGAGGAGATAGGCTGAGTGGACCTGAGAGAGCATACAGCCTAGGCCAGAGTCCACCTCCAATACCCAGCCCAAAGGCTAGCCTGCCTTACCCCTGCTCCAGTCTCTTCTGCTGACCTCTCTCCTTCCCCACTTGGTTCCAGAAGCTCCTTATCAGCAAACCTCACCTTCTCAGCTTCAGTTCTCTTGCTCCTGTAACACCTGCCATGTGTCACTCACCAGCTCCTGGGCCAGTCACCTTGCCTGGGACACATCTGCTGCTATCTTCCCTTCTCTTGCTGAGCTGCCCGAGTTTCCTTCTCACGTGTCCCCCAGCTGTGTGTCAAGAAGCAAGCCCTGAAGCCCTCAGCTACTCAAGAATGAACACTATCCATTGTTTCTTTATCCAACAGGAGCCACATGTGAGGTGCAGGTATCTCAGCTACAGGCAGTCACGAAACCAAAGAATCTCTGTTCTGTGCCTTCCCATAAATCACATCACAGAGCTAGGATGGGGTGTTGAACCAGCTAATGAAGAAAGAAAGGCTTTGGTGGAAGTGGGTTTGGGCATCAATAACACACTGTTCTCTTTCTCAACCTCAAGGCTGACTCTATGAGGTTCCTGCAGCATGGCTGTCACTGATGACTTCTATCCTGGGAAGGTTGGCCTCACAGCTGACACTGAGTCAGGAGACTGGGTGAGAAGGAGGAAAGAAGCCATTTCAGTGTTTATACATGGCAAAGCATGCCCTATAAGAGGAAGCAGAGCCCAGGTGGCAGAAGGAGGAGGAAGAAGTTTTTCGGATGACTCCCCTGGAGTCATAGGCCAAAGATGCCATTTCTTCATCTGGAATACAGAAGATGAGCATCATATAATGATTACATTTCCTCGCTGTGGCAATACTCGGCTATTTTATTTATTTATTTATTTATTTATTTATTTATTTATTTATTTATTTTGGTGGTGGTACTGAGGGTGGAATTTGGAGCCTTGTGCATGCTAGGCAGGCAGGCAGGCAGGCAGGCACTCTATCACTGAGCTTGCTTTATCCCCAGCCCAGCTTGATCTGTTCCTTTATCCCTCCCTCGATTCTTCTTTCTGAGTGTGGTGTGTGTGTGTGTGTGTTTGTGTGTGTATATTTTGTGTGTATCGTGTGTGCACATGTGTACTCATTCATGTGGAGTTCAGAGGTTGATGCCAAGTGTCCTCCTTGATTGCTTCCTCTATTGTCTTCCTGTTCCAGGCAGGGTCTCTTGATGACCCTGGTGCTCAGGTTTAGGATAGACTAGCTTTCCAACAAGCTCCAGGGATCCTCTTCCCTCGACCTCTCCAGTGATGGGACTATAAACATGTACCTGGCTTTTTACAAGGGTCCTGTGCTTTGAACAGAAAGCAGTTTGACTACAGAACCATATTCTCAAGTTCATAGCTATCTTTCTAAATAAGTTCCATTTTAATGAAATGACATTGGTTAGCCAGGTAGTAGAGGTGCAGATGTGTTATTGTTGATTTGTTTTGTTGTTGTGTATTTTTATTTAAGTCTAATTTACCTTTTTAAAAACTTTTTTTATTGATTATTGTATTTATCCACAGTCCCCTTCCCAATCTCAACACACCATCCCATTCCCCTATCCCTTTTGTCTCTAAGAGGGTGTTCCCCCTCCTATCAACCTACTCCTACTTCACCCCTCTACCATACCCCTATGCTGGGGTTTCAAGCCTCCCTGGGACCAAGTATCTCCTCTCCCATTGATACCAGAGTTTTTAATCTGAACACTCTGGAGGCAGATGCAGGGATCGGGGCAGGGGCAGGGCCATGGGCAGGGACAGGGGCAGGGGCAGAGGAGGCAGAGACAGGTGAGTTTGAGGCCAGCTTTGTCTACAAAGTGAGTTCCAGGACAGCCAGAGCTGCACAAAGAAACACTGTCTTGAGAAGAAGAAAAAGAAGGAAGGAGGAGGAACAGGACGAGAAGGAGGAGGAAGAGGAGGAAGAGAAGGAGAAGAAGAAACACACCAAAACAAAAGAAATGGTGATGGTTGGATGGCCACATTCTGCTAACATTCAGAGGCTTGGCCTATATGATTTATCTACATTGGCAAAGTAGACGCAATTTTTGGTGGTTATTTTTGTTGTTGTCGTTGTTGTTCAAACAAGAAAGAATTGATAATGAAACAGAATGAGCTCCCATTCAAGTAGATATTCTCTGAGACTTCTGCCAAAGCTAAACCAGCTTATCCTGGAATATGAGGTTTATCATAGAGTAGAAACATCTGTTCACCTGAACTTTTTACTTTAGTCTTAATTACTCTCCTTAGATACACTAGATGCATCACCTTTGTTTACCGATTGGGACATATTTGGCCAGATCAGCAATGAATCCAGAACAAGTAACAGCAAATCTCCTAACACTGAATGTAAAGTATTACTTAACCAAAAGCACATAATAACACAACAATTATTATGTATTTAGGTTTTAGTCACAGGCTCTGCTAATTAGATGAGAAGAAAAGGAAATTTCAAATATAGATGGATATCTTCAAATATTCTTTAAAAAAAAAATAAGAAAGCAGCTGGATAGAAGGTGTAATTAAAAGCCCCACCTTTCCCGTGACTCTCACCCAGCAAGATGCTTCCTCACTCTGCTGTCCAGGTTACAATGACATTCTCCACCCAGAACTGGTTGTCAGCTTCATTGAGAAATTGCCTGCTTAATATTTATTGAGGCCTCTGTATTTTTCCAGCACAGGGTTGAGATAGCAATCCTTCTTCAAGAGTTTTTAATTTTTTTTTTTTTGGAAACTCCCTAACTGGAGCCTTTCTCTTTGCATCTCTCTCTCTACACCTGAGGTCCCCTAGACACAGGGTTGGAGCCAGGGTGGAGTGCCAGAGAATCTGGGCATTTCTCACTTCAGAGATGCATTTAACTGATTGACTTAGAGACAGGGAGAATTTGTTAAGTTTCTCAGTAGGATAATAAAGAAGTTTGTTCCTAAGGCTGTGCAAGAGTGGAGGAAGGCAGAGTCATTAGCAATGAAAAAGGGGCTTACTTGAACCTCATCTTGGGTACTACATGGCAAATGTCTAGTCACAAGCGAACTTCCCACCTTTGGAAAGTCTTAAAGACTACCCCACAAGAGTGAGGTCTTGGTCTAAATCCAATAACCTGTTCCAGGTTGTACAGGGATGGGTTTCCTTTCAGAATGTAGACCATATACAGAAGGCCATGGGTAGGGGGTCCCAAGTGGACTAGTGTGCTTAGGGCTGGTACAGGAGATTCCCAAAGTACTCAAGTTCCTTTCACAGCTGTCCTGTCCTTGGACTTTGCTGGCCACACATTGCCTTCCAGTGAAGAAGCAGCACCCACCCAGGCAAGACTCTCTGACCTAAGTTTCTTTCCCTGCTTTGTGCATGGAATGAACATCTCTCATCTCCAATGGAGAACCAGAGTCCAGAGATCACTGGACTTAGCTGTGGAATTGTAGAACTCACTAGGGGAGATGAGAGATCCTTCTTCTCACCTCTGAATTCACACTTCACGCTTGTTTTTGTAAAGGATGCCACAGCAGCAGAATGATACCCAGCTCTTTACTTCCTGGATGCTAAAGACAGACAGCCCCATCCTCTTTTCTTGCCCAGCACTAGCGAATGCAGTGAAGGCTATAGCTAAATCTAGGAAGACTTGGTACTTTCCCCTTTCCATCAACCTCACCCTTAGGACAAGAGCTGAGAAGGATACTAAGCTGAACCCGACTAAAGACTGCTGATCCTGATCCCTGACAGCTTCTTTGACACATGAGCCTCTCCCCAGTGAGTCTCTGTGAAATTGGGGAAGCTTTCTTGAAACCACCAGTGTGGTCAAAGCCTCTATGAAAATCAGCCACAGGGGAAGTGTGTCTAGGCAGATGTCCATGCAGTGGGGTGGTCTGCTATGTGGGCTAGGAGAGGCTGGCAGGCTTTGTCCCATGCCCTCCAGGCCACTTCCTATCAACTTATCTACAGATCTTCTCATCCATTAAAATGATGTCATTCCTTGTCTGTCCTTCCCTGGGAGGAGCATCATGCCTGAGGGCAAGCAGAGGGTGGGGAGCCTCCTCCCTTTGCTCCAATCACAGAAAAGGAGGGGGTTCCTATGCCATGGCAAGGCTACCTATAGCTCAGCTCTTCAACAGACACAGCTTCAGAGCCCAGCAGTAACCTTGAGCACTGGACCAGAAACCCCAGGAGCAGTAGACTGACATCCAGTTGACACCAAGCTCAGAAGCTTTGTAAGGTACAGAGATGTCTCACGGGTTTACTAAGGAGGAGGTCGCTGAGTTCCAGGCAGCTTTCAATAGGTTTGACAAGAATAAGGATGGCCATATCAACGTCCAGGAACTTGGAGATGTAATGAAGCAGCTGGGCAAGAACCTCCCAGAGAAGGACCTGAAGGCGCTCATCTCCAAGTTGGACACAGATGGTGATGGCACGATCAGCTTTGAAGAATTCTTGACAGCCATAGAGAAGTACAAGAAAGGGCACAGAGCAGGGGAGCTGCGGGCTGTGTTCAGTGTCCTTGACCAGAATGGTGATGGCTACATCACTGTGGATGAGCTCAAGGAAAGCTTGTCCAAGTTAGGCGAGTCCCTTTCCAAGGAGGAGGTGGAGGGCATGATCCGTGTGGCTGATGTGGACCAAGATGGAAAGGTGAACTATGAGGAGTTTGTGCGCCTCCACATTGAGAATTGAGACTGCTGGGCGCAAGCTCCAACTCGTCGTCTATCTGCCTGAATCTGACAGGCACTTGTGCCTTCTTGCGGAAGCTCTGCTCTTCTGGTGGTGTTAAAAAGAAAAGTCTGTGTGGTGTATGGAAACTACCTCATGAGTGAGGAAGACTTCATTGGCTCTGGATGCTGTGCCATCTGGAGCTACTCACGAGTCCCCTCTCTGCCTGCTGAGACTCTGGTCAGAGGATGGTTTCCTTGGGTGTGTCTCTCCTCTCCCTCTTGCTGTGGAATGGGTGCTTCCTACCTCCCAGGGCTCTTATAACTGTTTAAATAAAAATAATGCAAATTCTGTGTGCTTGGTGTTTAATTACAGAGGAGAATCCCAAGGGCTTCCAAAAATACATACTTTGGGCCTGTGATCGCTTCCATAGAATTGGAGAAGACTTCTGCCTACCTCTTGTGTTCCCTAGTTCCCCACAAGGGGGATGAGGTCTGTGGTAGGGGGAGGTCAGAGGGAGGAAGTAGTTGTTTTGAGCTTTAAGGTCTACTTGAGCTGCTGGATACTAGTAGCTGGCCTGGGATGGCCAGGACCATCTGCACCCTAACCAAGGAAAGTCACCCTCTTTCTTACACACAGCCTGTTGTGCATTAATCTTGAAAAAAAGAGGGTGTGAATTGTCTCTATATTTGTACCTCTGCCCATGTGTATGTCTGTCTTCATAAGCTGGTCTGTGTGCATTGTGTATGTACATGTTTGTCTATATTCTCCATGTGTATCTACATGGGTTTAGAGATGTATGCCTGTATGTGTGTATAAGTGTACATGTCACTGCATGCATGTATCTCTGTGTGTATCTGAATATATGCATGTATTACTGTGTATGCATGGATGCTGTATCTGAACTGCATCATCCATCCTTAGAGATATTTTAAAAGCTGAGTCTGGAGGAATGGAATCCACTTTACAAAACCCACAGATATGCAGCCATATGAGATGAGACCAGAGCACATATTTGATGGGCAAAGGGATGGAAGTGCTATAGAGGAAGTGGTGGCAGTTACACGCAGAAGGCAGAAATACTGATGCTGGGTTTCCAAAGCTGATACCAGGTTGTTCATGTCCCCACAGAGAGAACACTGCTGGCTCTGACTTCTGACTGCGGCTTCCTCTTGGCCTTGTAAGGCTCTGTTATTTTTTTTTTTTCAAGGATTCAGCTTGAGGGGTTCTTTCCAGATAAAAGGTGGAGGAGAAAGATGAAGGGATGCCAGGGCTTCCCCCACTCCACCCCCACTTCCCCCACCCCCTGTCCACATCCAACGCAAGGAATGTCACTATTTGAACTTGCGCGAGGACACTGCTGTCTGGTTTTGAACACTACTTGAAGAGTCTTGCTTGCTGTTTAACAAGCCCAGGTTCCTGCTCCCTCCTTCATAAAATGGGATTTCTTCTTCTTCCTCCCTCCCTCCTCCTTTCTTTCTTTCTTTCTTTCTTTCTTTCTTTCTTTCTTTCTTTCTTTTTCTTTCTTTCTCTCTCTCTTTCTTCCTTTCTTTCTTCCTTCCTTTCTTTCTTTCTTTCTTTCTTTCTTTCTTTCTTTCTTTCCTCTCTCTTTCTTCTTTCCTTTTCTTTCTTTTCTCTCTCTCTCTCCCTTCCTTCCTCCCTTTCTTTTCTTTCTCTCTTTCATTGAATTTAAGCTCAAATTATCCTTGGTTTTATCTTGTCTCAGCCATGCCAATTCAATGGTTCTCATCCTGGGTGGGGGAGAGAGAGAGAGACAGAGAGAAAGAGAAACAGAGAGACAGAGACAGAGAGACACAGAGAGAGACAGACAGACAGACACAGAGAGACACAGAGAGAGAGACAGAGACAGAGAGAGACAGAGACAGAGAGAGAGATCTTTTCTCAAGAGCTATTGCAAAATGCTTCAGCCCAGCAAATCCCTTCACCCCTCATTCTGGTGCGCCTGTGCTGGGTGCACACACCTGTGGAGAGCACACACCTGTGGTGGTGAGTAGTGGAGCTTGTCTGCTTTATCCCAGCTTGAGCACAGAGCTCAGTAGAGGAGGAAAGGGGTCAAGTTCACTAAGGGAAGTCAGCCATGTCTGAGAGGTTGTTTTTTTGTTTTGTTTTTAAATTTCTCCATGGTGGGATTACTCTGATTTTATTCCAGTTTCTTTGGTCCTTACACATAGCTGTCTTGTTTCTCTCCAGTCTGTCTTCAGATATCTGTCCCCTTTAGATACCTTCTAGCCTTCTCGGTGGAAGCCTGGTTTGCGGGGGATGAAAAGGCCTGGGTTGGTGCCTGTGGGAATGGGTGAGAGAGATTCGGAAGTTGAATCCAAGCTCCCCTCACTGTGCTTTGAGGCATGGGAGGGAAGTGCCAAGGGCAGTAGAACAGGCAGAAGCTCTGGTGGCAGGACGGGGAGATAAGGTAGGGAAATAGGGCAGAGGCAGCCTCAGGCTGATTGTCCGAAGTAGGGATTACTCTTAGTCCAAGAGGAAATACTGCAAGGTTTCTGTGGCAAGATAAAATTAAATATAAATAGACAGGACGGACTGCAGATGTACTTGTGTTTGTGTGTGTGTGTGGCGGGGGG